>NW_008355272.1:2502186-2626100 GCF_000622305.1 Nannospalax galili
AGTCAATCTTTAAACAGATGCATCTTAGCTCTGGAAATTGTTATTGAATATGTCAATGCTGTTGTAATGAAATGCCTCTTCTAATTATATGGTTATTAAATAAATAATTTAAAAATAGTAGGAGTATAGGGGCTGGAGAGATAGCTCAGAGGTTAAGAGCACTGGCTGCTCTTTCAGGTTTGATTCCCAGCACCCACATGTGGCTCCAGTTCCAGGAGAATTTTACAGGCCTTCTGACTCTGAGGGCATTGCAAAACATGAGTGCATGGACACATATGGAGGCAAAACACTCATATACATAAAATAAAAATAATAAATAAAAAAATAAACATTGGCGCATAACTGGATTGCTCCCTGGCCCCTGCTCAGCCTGCTTTCTTATGCAACACAGGCCCACCTGCCCAGGACTGGCACCACCTAGAGTTAGCTGGGGGCCCTCCCATTACTCAACAATCAAAAAGATGCCCCATAGACATGGTCACAGGGCAGTCCAATGGAGGCAATTCCCCAACTGAGGTTCCCTCAACCCAGGTGTGTCAAGTTAACACTAAAGCTATCCAGCACAATATCATTAAAATTAAAATGTAAAAACTGTGTTAGACTAATAAATCAAAACAAATGGAAAAGCTGCTCTGTGCTTTGTACTTTTAACTCCTGTATCATATGCCCCCACAACCCAGGGCTTCACTTGTCATTTAGTAGCATCCACAATTTCATAGGGAAATATCCATTTTATATTTAACAAAGCACCTTTCTTCTCATAGGTTCCCAGATTTGGGATTGCTGGAGGTACTTGGAGTGGGGGGATAGTTTCTCCATACACTAACACAATCAAAACATTCATTTTTTGCTTTCTAGTTTTTCTCAGTCAACTTCTCTCAAGAATGACCAATTATGTCCACATTCCCCACAATCTTGGCTTGGTTCTTAATGAAACAGACAAGATGAGGATTTTCCAAAGTGTGAAAACTTTCAAGTTGCACATTTCCTTTGGTCATTCTAGGTGATGCTGTGACCTAAGGCTGTTCCTTTACATGACATAAACTCCTGTACTGTGTAGCATTAACATCTGCCAGACACCATTGTATTTCCTCACCAAGGAAATAGATGCTCGGTTGCAAAAATAGCTTCAGATAAAAACTGAGGGCAGAGGAAGTTTGTGAGAAGTTGACGTATACTCAAAAAGTTCCCAATGATGAGAGTTTTGGATTTGAAACTGTGCTTTTGGCATCTTCTTTTTCTGAAATTATTAGCACCAACTTGGTTTCTTTTCTTCCAAAGGATAATAATTGAGAAGAACAGAAGTTAAAAATAATGTCAAGAAGGAGAGGAAATAGGAAAAAAGGCAAGAGCAAAAACTAACAACTGTGTAAAGAATCAGAACCACAAGTAGAAGCAAGATTCAGGTTTTTCTGACTGGATTTTCTTCTGAGGAAACAAGACCATGGGTGGAAGTTCCTACAGAACTCATCCAGATGGAAGGATCATCATCTCTATCAGATGTCTTCACAGCCTTTGCCAAATAGGCCAGAAATGCCGACCTCAACATTTGAAGAGGCAAGGCGCCTCTGCCTCACACCGTAGGCCATGCAGCCCAAGATACTCTGCTCTTTTTAAAGACTTCAGTGCTTTTTCTGTCTTTTTTCCCTTTTTAAAACAGGGTTTTGCTATGTAGCCCAGGCTGGCCTTAAATTCCTGGTCATCCTGCCTGAGTTTCTTGAGTGCTCAGATTATAGGTGTGTGTCACCATGCTTGGTTATGATTCTGGTTTTGTTCTGTTCATGAAGCTTTGGTTTTGTGACCATTAATCATAGCCCCAGTGTATCTTCTGTTCCCAGCTGTTGTTTTGCTGCTGTTCATGAAGCTGGTAGAGACTGCTTTGATAGGAGGCAGGTGATAGTCTCCTATCTCACTGATACTCTATATGTGCAGGAATACATACTTACTCCTGAGATCCAAGGGCAGCTCTAAGATCTATAGTCAGACAATAGCTGTGTTAACTAAGTCACCTGTGATTTTGTATTTTCTTCCTGTCAGGTTTCCTCTCACATGTATGCTAGAAGCAGATATGTCTCTCTGTTTCTTGAAGAGAATGTATGGTTGAACGTGAAGGAATAAGCCAATCTATTATGGTATTACTAGATTTCAGAAGTCTGAATTACCAGTAGAAAAAGGAGGAAAGGGAAAAAGAACGCTGCAGAAAGCAAAGGTCATGCTCTGGTGATTCATTCATCCAAGAAGGTTCCTCTGAAAGTGAACAAGGAGCTAAAGATCAGTGGAGCTGAGTTTTCTCTGAAGAACAGAGAATGACTCCCCTCGAAAGATCACATTTATCACTTGCACAGGTAGTCAGAAATGTTAGTGAGTTTCATAGCCTCATTTTACCTGCGAAGATACATTTCAGAAAAGTTGACTGGCTTGCTGGTTCACGTGCACAAAATTGGATATTATGGTTCTGAGTTTTACAGAAAGAAAGAGCATTAGGGAAGGCTAACCAACAAAATAGTAAAAAGCAAGCTCAAATCTGAGAAAGCACGTTCCCAGAGAAGAGGAGGACAGTTTTTGGTGGAATAGTCTACACCCAGTATACAGATCCAGGTAGAGCCTGTCATTAGTTCTGGTCCATCCCACAATTGTTGGCAGCACCCTTTGCTTCAAAGCTGGGTCTATCATGCATTGTCCTCATTCCTCAGATTCTTCCCTTTTAAGATGTCGGTCTTCCAGGCTCTCAAAAGTCTTTTTTTTTTTTTGGTCTTTTTGAGACAAGATCTCCCTGTATCCCCAGTTGGCCTGGAACTCACCATGTAGACCAGGCTGGCCTTGAACTCCAAGAGATCCTCTGCCTCCCGAGTGCTGAGACTAAAGGCATGCGCCACCATGTCCCAGCACTCAAAAGTCTTTTTAAGATCATGTCCTAGGGTTCTGTATTTGGTTCTAAAAAATAACCTTAACAATTTTTAGGAGCATGGGGATTATCATTTTATGGCTTGATTTCAGTCCTTGTGACTTGGGTACAAACTCGGGCTTTGGAAAGAGGCCCAGTGTAGATTTCGCTAGGTCACCACTACTCTCCCCAAATGTGGATGGCGATAATTGCAGGTAGGAGGGACTCGTTATTAAGGAGCAATGACCACAGTGAGAGCTAGGAAAGAGGCTGGGACGTAGCTTAGTGATAGAGCATTTGCATAGAATGTGAGAGGCCAGGATTCAATCCTTAGCACTTCACTTAAAGAATAAAAAGGGCACTGGACTGGTGGCCCACATCTTTGATCCCAGTAGTTGGGAGGCAAAGGTAGGTGGATCTCTGTGAGTTTGAGGCTAGCCTGGTTTACACAGTTCCAGGCCATCTGGAGAGACAGGGAGACCTTGACTCAAAAAGATGTAAGTAAATAAATAAATTAATTAATAAAATGAATAAATACCAAATAAAAAACTCATCCAAATTTCTAACATGCTGTTCATTCTACCATTTTTTTTTAAAAAGACCATATTTTTATACATTTGTGTGTGTGTGTGTGTGTGTATGTGTGTGTGTGTGTAACAGCCCCTATGTAGAGATGAGAGACTTGAAAGATTCAGTTCTTTCCTTCCACTATGTGAGTCCTACACATGGAATTCATGTGAGGGTTGGTGGCAGGTGCCTTTAACCCACTGAGCAATCTCCCTGGCCCCCTATTGAATGTTTTGTAAAATTAGAAATTGCCAGGTGATAGGGCTAATATCTTGGACAGTAATGACACAAATTTCCTACTTTCTTCCTTTTCATAGTCTTTCTCAAATTTTTGCTTTGACTAGTGCTGAGTCCCTTGCTTCTACCAAATCATTAAATTGATTTTTTAAAACAGTAGATTTGTTTTTAGTATTGCGTCTGTTTTAAGGAAACAGACAAGCCTCAGGAAAAAATGAGTGTCTCTGCTTTATAAATACTTTTTTAAAAGGATAGATATGGCTCTTGGTGAAATATGGGCGACAGATGCATCCTCCATAGGCCTACTGGAGAAACTATTGTGGCAATGCATTTATAGCGCTCCACACGGTGCCTGGGATGGAATCATAGCTCTTATTAGTCATAGTTATTATTAGTGTGATTTTAAACTAGCTGTGATCACGAGCATATCACCAGCCTCAAAGTACTATGACTAGTTGCCAGCATGCATCCACCAACTCTCAGTTCCAACACATACAACTTCTAAAACATTTGACGCCAAGGATTCAGAATGTGAGGACTGCTCTCTTCTTTCTCAGATTTCATCTCTGCTGGTAGATTTAAAATCAACTAATATGAAAAGGCAAACCACTCTTGCCCCAGAAGCGTCATTAGTGTAAAATAATCACGGCAGGCTCATCTTCACCTTTCTTGTACCCAATGAAACCTAGAAATCTGCTTATTCAGGCCTAACCCTCTGTTCAGAGGCAGTGAAATTAAGCAGGGCTCAAGTCTCTGGGTCTGTTCAGTCATAGGTTCCCTGGGATTCCTGGCAGGGCAGTGCTTAATTAATTCTAATGAATGTATGACCTCAGCCCTATGTTTCCCTGAGATGTGGCCCAGGGGGTTAATCGCCCATCTCTTGGTTAATCGGTTTCATCACCATCCCAAATTAAGCCTCAATTTTCATTTTTGATTGAATTTGTCTTTGCTGACAGAGTTATCTGGGTGAACCGGAGAGTCCTCAGCATGAACTAGCGTTATGGAAGCAGCGGTGAGCCTGTAATGTCTCTGCGGGAATTGTTTCCTTCACTGCAGAGATACTTAGTAATCTGAAACGTGTCCCAGGAAGCACCCAGGCTGGTAGACAACTGGATGAAGGACGCTAAGAAGGGTGGCCTTCTTCCAAGCATGTCCTTCCCCTTTGAAGAAGTGACATGCAGGGGGGTGGAGGGAAGCTGAGTAAGTGGCTTTGCATGCTGGCTTTGCCACCTATGTGCTCTTATTACGGAGTTCACACCTATATATTAACACTAATAATCATCACTAAGGGCCTCAAGTCGTTTAAATCCTCACTACTCAAAGTGCTTCATGGAGCCACAGTATCCTTATTTCCTGGAATCCTGCTAGAAATGCAAACTGTCAGTCCACGCCCCAGATGTAGGAACCAGAATCTGTATTTCATCATAATTTCTCATAATTTTCAATGCTCTAGAAAGCTTGTAAAGCACTTGTAATGACAAAGGTCCAAGAACACACAGTGGGGGAGAGACAGCATCTTCAACAAATGGTGTTGGCAAAACTGGATGTTCACCCGTAGAAGAATGCAATTGAACCCTTATCTTTCACCCTACACAAAAGTCAGCTCCAAGTAGATCAAAGACCTCAATATAAATCCCAAAACTTTGAAACTGCTGGAAAAAAACATAGGCAGTACCCTCCAATATATAGGCGTAGGAAAGGGCCTTTTGAATCTGACATCAGCTGCTCAGATATTAAGGTCAACAATCAATAAGTGGGACCCCATTAAGCTACAAAGTTTCTATACAGCCAAAGAAACAAGGAAGTGAAGAGGAAACCCACTGAGTGGGAGAAAATCTGCACAGCTATACATCCAACAGGGGATTAATATTTAGACTATACAAATAACTCAAAAAACAAAGAAACAAGAAAATAAATGATCCAATAAAAAGGTGGGTTATAGACCTCAACAGAGAGTTCTCAAATGAAGGAATAAAAATGGCTGAGAAACACCTTATAAATTGCTCAACATTCTAAGTAATCAGAGAAATGTAGACAAAAATCACTTTAAGATTCCATCTTACCCCAGTCAGGCTGGCTAAGTTCAAGAGAATGAAAAACACCAAACAGTGAGGATGTGGAGGATGGGGAATGCTCATTTACTGCTGGTGGGAATGAAAACCTGTGTAACCACTATGGAAAGCAGAGTGGAGAACTTGAAAAAACTAAAAATGAATCTAGCATATAATCTAGTTATACCACTTCCTTGGCATGATACCCAAAGGACTCATCCCACTGTAGAGATACCTGTATATCCATGTTTGTTGGTGTTCTCTTCACGATAGTTAGGAAATGGAAGCAATCTAAATTTCCCTCAACTGATAAATGGATAATGAAAATGTGGTATTGAGTACTATTCAGAAGTAAGAAAAGATGATATATGAAATTTGCAGGTAAATGGATGGAACTAGAGACTGTTATTAAGTGAAGTAACGCAAATGTAGAAAAGCAAACGACATATGTTCTCATTTGTGGATCAGAGCACCAATCCCCTATATGTGAGTATATGTCCTGATGTAACACCAGGAGGCAGAAAAATGGAAAGGAAACTAGGAGGTAAAGAGAAAGAAAAAACCTGAAAGGGGGATAGTAGGGAACAAATGTTATGGGGGGTGGGTGGGAGTGTTCAGTTCAGCTGGGAGGGGAGGAGGGAAGGACTTTCAGAGTACCATGGTGGGGAAGGAGGGAACTCAGGAGAGGGGGGATGGCCAGGCCCGTGTTATTGGGGGCATAATGGGGACACTTGAACTGGGGAGGTCAGTCGGATGGGAGCAAGTGAGAGTGTAGAGACAAATGGATCTTGGGGTACTAGGGAAGTCAGAGGGAAATGTGTTGCCTCCAAAACCCCCTGAGAATGCACATATGGTACCTGAACATTAGTGCATGTATATACCTGAGTGTTGTATGTGACAAGGAACACAGTGCCAGACAAGAGAGGCCTCCCTTTCCGTGGTTGGTCAGAGTGTTCCAAGAGACTCCCAAAAATAACAGGGGCTATTGCCGGAGCTCTTGGTTGTCTCTCAGAACTGGGAGATAAGACTCTACCACCAGAGACAGGACATACTTTAGACAGAGGACTTGAAGCAATGGAGCCAGAACTGACCTGGAAGCCTTCTAACTGAAGTTTAGCTCTCATAGTTCTGGAGGATACTTAGTATGCAAGCTGCTAAGGGAGAAACTAAATCAATGGTCCAACCTAGCCCCAAAGGCTAATAACCATAACAACTAGCATGGCAGACTACCTCTATTGGTGCAGTAGTGACACTGTTATCTGGGGGGTAATCAACAGCTACCTAATTGGACTTAAAGCCCTCTCAATGGGAATGCATTCAAGGGTGGTACTGTAAACACAGCCAAACACACATGACTGGAGAGGCCATAGATCTTAGAGAAAACCCTATCTCTGTCATATCTCTAGACAAATGATACTTCTTACCTTCTTTGGATCCTTATACTTATAGACAAATACACTGTACAGCATTCGTCAAAGAAGCTTCTTTGACAATAAATGGAGGCTACTGCAGAGCCCCACAACTGGTCAGACACAGAGAATATACACGTCTGAGAGATGTCTGGTCCTAGGTGACACATTTACAGTGGAACCTCTACACCCATGACTCATGGAATACAGAGGAACGGGGTTAGAAAGGAAACTAGTGTACCCCTCAACTCTTACCAGTGGAACTTCCTTATACAACAGAGGGGGGTGCACATATTTCTTTCTTTTAAAATCATTATTCCATAAGTAATGCAGCTGAACAATTTACACAGCATTTACTTTGTAAAAGGTGCTGGAAGTGATATAGAGATGATTTAAAGTATATGAGAAGGTGGGCTGAATGAAGCAGTTCCCTGTGAATACTGAGGAATGATGCATGTGCTGTCAGTCTTCTTTGTTCCATCTCTTCTCTGTTCTTACTATTTTCCAATTTCCTGGTTTTCCTTACGTCTGTCTTAGATAGGATGGGTATCCCACTAATCTAATCCCTGTTTTTCCAGCATGACAGTATCTTGGAGGAGTATTCTCCACTGACCCTTAGTATCCTGAAGCATCTTTGGTCAAGTGTATCTGACTCTGCCTCCTCTTCGTCCCACTCTTAGAGCTCAACGCAGCCAGGATGTGGAGCAATCCCCTCGATGGGACACCATTTTGCTTTCCTCTTCTGGAAAGACATGGGGTGGATTCAGGATTTTATCACTTATTTCCTTTCCCAGTAAATACTGTGTAAGTCTGGTCTTCGGGGGGGATTTGTGGTTTCACAGTTTATTTTGTTTGGAAAACTGAGTGCCTTTGGTTTATAAATCCTTTTTAAAAAAGGGGTGGACATATTTATAGTTAACTGTAAGCTTCTATGATTTTAGTTTCTCAGTAATAAGGATGGTAAACCATAAAAGATAGTAGGATTTGGGAAGGATTTAAAGAAGAAAGAAGCATGGAGCCTGGGTTAAATAAACAAACCCCAAACCCATCATTTCTGGACCCAATATTTCAAACACAGGCATCTCAGATCCTGTTATGTGATCCTTAGAGGTCAGACCAGATAAAGAGCATGTGACATTGACATGCGGTCTGGTTAACTTTATCTCAGACATTAGGCTTGAGTAACCGTGAGGAAATTGCTTAGGGAGAAGATAGAAAACTTCTAGCCGAGCTGGGTGAAGGCTCCAGTGAGTCAGATTATTGGAATAACTTCTTTCCTTTGATTAATGTCCCTTAAGAGTGAATTTAAGAACCTGTTTGAAAGTGGATTTATGCTTAGGTCTTAGGACAAGACACCCCAAATCAAAGGGGAAAATGTACCTCATTCTTAGAGCACCAGAATGCAAAGTACATTAGTTATTTATTGCTTCATAGAAAATTTTCCCACAACTGACTTAAACAGGAATAAACAATCGTTATGTCTCACAATACCTGCATATCAGGAGCTCTGGAGTGATTTACGTGGGTGGCTCTGGCTCAGAATTTCTTTTGCAGTTACAGTCAAGGTGTTGGCAGAAGCTATAGGCTTCCCACTTGGGGCTGAAGACCCTTTGGAAAGTTCCTCCCTCACCTAGCTGAACTCTGTGGCTTCTCTCAGCAGGATGTCTGTCCTGCCATGTGGGCCCATCCAAAAGCTGTGAAGGGTCCTAAGGGTGTGGTGGATGGCCTCCCTGAGAACACAGCATCTAGGAGAGCAGGAAAAAACACACAGTGCCTTGTATGACAGCCTCAGAAGTCACATATTGTCATTTCTACTTAGTCCTACAGGTATACAAGCTAGTCCCCTTGGATGTGGAGGAGACTATGGAAGATAGTAAACTGGTAGGTAGGGAACATGGGGCAGGGCATCTTTGCATGAATTTCACAAAATATGAAATGTAACTAACAACTGGGATGGGGGCATTTGAGTTCTGGTCCTGGTTGGATTCCTACCTTCTTTATTTTTTAAATCTTCTTTTTTGGTTCTTTTGAGCCAGTATCTGTCTATAGCCCCAGCTGGCCTGGAACTCACTATGTAGATCAAACTGGCTTCAATCTCACAGAGATCTGCCTGCCTCTGCCTCCTGAGTGCTGGGATTAAAGGCATGCATCACCTCACCCAGTCCTTCTTTATTTCTTTAAAATATATCATTTTATTTTATGCGTATGAGTGTTTTTTACCTACATGTATGTATGTGTGCCATATGTGTGCCTGGTGCCATGGAGGTCAGAAGAGGGCATCAGATCCTCTGGAACTGGAGTTACAGAAGGTTGTGAGCCACCGCGTAGGTGTTGAGAACCCATTCTTGGTCCTTTTCAAGAACAGTCAGTGTTCTTAACCATTGAGCAATCTCTCTAGCCCTTCCTACCTTCTTTTAAATTATATAATCTTTTTATTATTTATGAAAGTTTAAGAAAATTAAGTTTTCATAGATGTATTGCATGTTGAACATAATCCCCTTTCTTAGAATTTTACTTCTACTTTCTTTTTAAAATATTAAAAATAAAATTAGATTATTATTATTAATATTAATATGTGTGCATATGAGTGCAGGTGGTTATAGAGGACAGAGGTATTGGATCAGAAGTGTTAGATCATTTGGAGTTGAAGTTACACATGGTTGTGAGCCACCCAGTGTGGGTGCTGGGAACCAAACTCTGGTCCTATGCAAGAGTAGCAAATGCTCTTAACTGCTGAGCCATCTCTCCAGCCCCTTAATTTTTATGTGTGTGCATATTTATATGTATGTGTAGATACATACATGCCATGATGCACACATGGAGGTTAGTGGAAGTTAGAGAACAACCCATGGGGGTTGTTTTTCTCTTTTTACCATGTAGGATCCAGGGATAGAACTCAGATATTTGGTGGCAAGCACCTTTGCCCAGTGAGCCATCTCTCTGGCTTTTGTCTCAGTTTCTTAATCTCCAAAGATGTCAGAATAGATGCACTCAAATCTTTGAATATTATGGAATTTTGCAATGATGGGAAGATGGGGACCTGCACTCTGAGGACCTCAGTTCCAAGTCCAGCTTCTCATTTTGCTGGAGCATTGAAGGCAAGTAATTTCCAGTTCTGAGGAACAGATTTCAGATGTTTCCCAGAAAGGGTAGTCCTGAGGATTAAAAGAGATACCAGGTGTGGAGATGTTTTGCAAATACAAGTTCCACAAACCTGTGTTGTGTTATTTTGTTTCCCCATAAAGAAATTGCAGCAGAGGAAGCCAGAAGGCAGCATCATTATCATGAAAATAAAATGACCTGCTATACTCTTCAGGGCATTATGAGCCTCCAAAAGGTTTTTTTTTTTTTTTAATCCAGCAGGATAGATTGTGAACTTTTGAGCTTTGCCAGGTGGTTATTATTATAGAAATGAAAAGCCACATTATTTCATATGTATGTTTATAATAGATAAAGAGCTTTTACTGGTATTATGTTAGTTGAGCCTCATTTTTTTTCCAGCATAGAATATCTTATTTGTGAAGGTACTTTTTAGACTAGTACTTCTTAGAAGTGTGAAGGTGTATTGCTCACGCTGGCAGTTATTTTCACACGTGCTCATCACTCCCTCCCATGAAGTAGGAAAAGGCAATCAGTTAGATCTCCTTATCTACTAAACACACAAGGAATTTGCATCTCAGAAAAATCAAGTGGCTTATTTAAGTGTTGAGGATGAATCCAAAAGGCAGGTCTTATATCTGTATTTTTAAAAATTTTAGAAGATTATATTCTAAACTACTGAGATGAAAAAGACAATAAAACTAATCAAAACTATTGCTATCATTAAATCTGTAAACTCTTATGTTTTTCCTTCTGCCAAGTACTGGAGTCATAAAGAGGCTGAAAATGTGGATCCTAACACTGAGGAGCTCATTTGCTGGTGGAGGTGGTGGCTCAGACTAGAAAGCAGTAAATAATTTCAAGTTGTAATGATGGTTTCTTGCAGAAGTACATGGTTTGGGGAACAATTGGTGACCCAGGCAGTCTTCTGACTGAGGCTGTGTGGAAGAAGGGAAGGGGCCGGGGGTGGTTAGAGGTAGCAAGCAAGCTCAGGGTAAGGTATCAGAAAAATGAGGGGATCAGCATCAGGACACTTGCTCCAGCAGTGACAGGAGGCAGGGCTAAAATAGAACAGCCTGCTTACCTGCCACAATTATTTTGGATTCTGATCATGAGTGGTGGATTAAAGTATATTTAAAAATATATTTCATGAGGAACTAGAAAGGATGGGCTCAAAGTATTCAAACAGAAAGAAATGATGAGAAGGAAACATTAGTTACTCCGATTTGACCGTTATATATTGTATACATATATTAAAGTGCCATACTATGTTCTACATATAATTGTTATGTCAATCAAAAAGAAAAAAGTATGTTTTTTCCTAAGCAAAATGTATATAGAAAGCTTTTGAACAGGGAGCTTGCACGAAGAGGTCATGAAAAATATGCTTAATAAATAGCCAACCAGGAAGCAGAACATTCCTGAGAGCCTAAGGAGGTGAGTCAGGCTGGGCGAAGGAAGAGCAGGTTAGCCTGGCCCACATTCGGGGATAATAAGACTCGTACAGCAATGTGCGTGGATTAGGGATTGGCAAACATTCTTCTGTAAAGGGCCAGATTGTAAATGTCTCAGGCTTTGTGGGCCATATGGCCTCTGTTTCATTTACTCAACCCTGCTGTTACAGCAGAGAAGCACTCACAGACAATGTGTAAATGAGTGAGTGGGGCCATGTTCCAATAAAACTTTATTTATAGATGCTACATTTGAATTTCACATAATCATATATCATGAGATATTTATCCACTTTTTGAATTTCTGATCATCTAAAAATGTAAAAACACCATTCTTAGTTCATGAGTCTTTAAAAAATGGGATGAGAGGCACATTCTACTTACTGGCCATAGTTTTCTGATCCATGTGGAAATGCCTTAAAATGCCATGCCATATTTACCTGCTTGGACCTGGTAGAATGCTTGTCTGTTGCAGTAAATGGAAGCATCACAAGGCAGTTTCCTGCTCCCAGAATTCTTCCTCAGGCCACATCTGGAGTCACAACACACTCATAAACCGCAGAACTCCAGTATGAGCAAGGGGAGTTGGGCATCCTGCTCAGAACTTCTTCCCCAGCAGGTCGCACTGAAATCCTGCAGACAGGCCAGGGCCTCACTGAACTCCTGACTCTGACCTTGCTCTTGAGTCTCTTGGGCTGACTGTGCTTTGACAGCATTCCATTGGGTGGTTGAAATAACCTGGCTCAGAAGGAAGACAGATTTGAAAGCTTGCCAGGTAGTAATGGAAAAGGTGAGTCAAAGGGAAGACCTGAGGCTCTAGCATGTTGAGTTGAGGAGTTGAAAATCAAATCATTTTAATAATGTTTCTGCGATTTTTGTCTATGCATGTTAATTCATATTCATAGAATATTTGCAGTCAAATGAATGACAACACGCTCAACCTTATTTCATGCACAAGAAGGGGAGCCAAAGGGCTATATCTAGAATCACATAACTAACCAGCAGCAGAAATTGGAACTCACACCAGATCATTTGACTCTGCATGTCTTATCCTTTCTCCTACCTGCCTAGTCTTTTTCTTTGGTGCATTTTGAATGGGCAGGTGGGAGGCACAGGAAGACAAGGCATGCTGGGGCTTAGAGGCTGTCTTTGCCTAGATGCATAAACTCTTTACTTGGTCCTGTAGATACCTAAGTGTGAAACTAAAGGTAGAATAAAAGTTTGGCATCTCTACCTTAATTTTTACACCTCTCTACTTCATAATAAACAGACTGTCAGCTTCTAGGGCCTCCTGTTTGAGGCCCCCCAGAGTAGTACCTAGAAACCTCTAGCCATTGCCCTGAACCTGAAAACTAACTCCCTTTTACCTTTCTGGCAA
The DNA here is from genome assembly GCF_000622305.1 of Nannospalax galili. Classification (NCBI taxonomy): domain Eukaryota; kingdom Metazoa; phylum Chordata; class Mammalia; order Rodentia; family Spalacidae; genus Nannospalax; species Nannospalax galili. The sequence goes on from NW_008355272.1 coordinate 2,515,263, forward strand.
GTCATTCTCTTATGCAGTTGCCTTGGGGCTCAGGAAAGAGGCCTGGTGAATGAGCACTTCATGGCAAATGAGCAACACTAACTTCCAAGAAACAGTGAACTTCTTGGCACTCATAAAGCTCACTGTGGCTCGGTACTGCTGGACCAAACAAGCCTGCTGTGCGGAATGCCTTCAATTGCCTTTGTTCTCTTTTTCTATGTAACACCACTGTGCTATAAGAACTGTGAAGACAGTTCTCACATCATTAGACCTCTTTCTTCCCAGTGTGGCCATGTTGAAGATAAAGCTCCTTTCCTCCTTTACTGCCATGCATGTGTCAGACTGGTTTCCAGACAGTAGATGGCGAAGCCTAGACCATTGTGACACCCTGGGGCTGGGGTTTTGCCCTAGCTCTGATAACAGTGAGAGGTTTAATGGAGTCTCCAGGAGACTATCTGTTTTCAAAGGGGTATATGTATCCCTGTTGTAGATGCATTTCTTCAGCCTCTTGAGGACAAAGAGCAGTATCCTTGGTTGGTTTCCATCCCTTGTCCTCCCCTCTCCCCCACCTCTTCTACTACCTACCAGCAAGTGGAAACAATAATTGTATATTAGGGCCAAGAGACATAAAAGCAAACAGTATCTTAGCAAATATGATTTTAAAGCACAACAATCCAAATATTTGAACTGCAGTGGATGTGTGGCCAATATAGATTCAGTCTTCTATCAGCTGTATTTTTGTCCAACAGGAAAGGATGGCACTCAGAATTTTTATACTTTTCTGGTGTCTGAAGTTAGGCTGTTGAAAAAACAACAGAGTCAGAACAATAAGGAAAATTCTTCAGTCTTGTTTCCTCTTTCATTCATGCCCCTAGAAGGTCACCAAGGAGGATGCACATGTATGATCCTCTTCCAGGCTTGGGGTGGGATGGCTTGCTTGTTTTCTGAACTAGGCATCTGGGTCTCCACTATATGCTGTCTAGACAGAGCATGATATCTTGGCAGCCAAAGCAGCTTCCTTTATTTTCTGATTGATAGGACTGAGTGATGTCATCCTTATCTCCTTCTTGCCCTCAGCCACACTTAATAAATGAAATCTGGTCCCACAATATCTTTCCTTTTTCTCACCCAACTTGTAGCATGGGGACATTGGAGTCCACGGAAATTCTCAGATTGGGGCTGTCCTTTTATGCACTTTTGAGCAGTACTCACTATTTACATATGGGAACCAGTCCTACACATGGGAACATAGCCTCCAGACACACGAAGCATGTTCACATAGTCTAGATGTTCACAAGCATTCCAAAGGTAGGAGGGAAGAAGGGACTTACACTGTGTTTCTGGGACAAATTTCCCAGTCTTTGGACATTTCCTTTCTCTTCTACCTTTCCTCCTGTCACTTTTACCCTTTCTCCACCACCCCATTTCTGGTTTCATTCTATTGCTGTGATAGAACAGTCTGGCCAAAAGCAACCTGGGGAGGAGAGGGTTTATCTGGCTTACATTTACAGATCATAATCCATCATTGAAGGAAGTTGGCATGAACTCAAGGCAGAAACCTGGAGGTAGGATCGCTTGCTATTCCATGCAGTGTTGCCTCCAAGCAGTGAACTCACTCCCGGCTGAGGAAGTATAGTAGAAACCATGGAGGATGCTGCTTGCTAGTCATCTTACTCACAAGTTAAGGCTCAGCTGGCTTCCTTATATAGCCCAGGACCACCTGCCTATGGAAGAGGGCTGCTTACAGTAGGCTCGGCCCTGCTGCATCATAATAACCAAGGCAATCCCTCACAGAAGTGTTCACTGACCAACCTGAGAAAGACAATTTACTCTCTTTTCAGGTGATCCCGGGTTGTGTCAAGTTGACAAAGTGGGTAGCCCCCCCAAATTCGTTCTTTTGTCCTTTTATCCACGTCTGAATCATAATCAAGACCCTTCATATCTCGGTTCTTTATTCTGGGAAGTTTGACTCCATGCTTACCAGACTCTCAAAACCTTAAGTTACCACAGCACACCCTCCTCAAAGTGTTATAGTGGATTTTAATAAAATTTAGTTCTGCAACATTTAGAAGACTCGGTATCTTATCTTTGTACTGTCATTTACAAATTGTGTGAGACCACAGAAATTACTTTATATATTGGAACCAATTTCAAGTGAAGCTAATAACTGTGCTGCTACCCCAAGGATTATAAAATAAAAAATACCATCTCTAAGAGGTGTGGTGTATGCCAGGTGCCATGCTAAGTGTCTTGCATATGTGGTTGGACCATCTTTGGCACTGAAACTATTTTCAGACTATTAATTGATTGTCTGAGCTTCTCAGTCACCTGCCTAAGGGTATTTAACCAATAGGAGACAGAATAAGGACAGTACTGTGAGATAGGGGTGCTCTGTATACCAAAGGCACCATTGCAGAGATCCTAGGAGCAGTATCTGTTAAGATTCACACCTGCTTGATCATGGAATGAGTGAAAATAGATCTTTAAGGATAATGAGAGGCATTATGTGAATTTCCTCAAACTGAGAAGAATTCAAAACCACCTATTATTTTGGCTTAACTGGTATTTATGCTATGGACTAAGTATGTTCCACAAACACAAATCTTGTGTAATGACTTTAGAAATAGGCTAGGATTTAAGATCTGAACAAATCACTTAAGCTTTCTAAGTTTCCATTTCCTGTCTGATACTTTTATTATTCCCTTTTACAAAATGCTTATGTTGAAAGCAAGGGTTTGATGAGCTAGCACAGACATAGTGTTCAATATATGGATGATAGGTGTGTAGTGACTGCTTAATCCATTTTGTTTATTAAGGATGATCCTGGCAATAATAATGAGATGATAATGATTTAGTTGAAGCATTATTATTAAAGTTCCTGGAGTTTTGATCTTGCTTCTCTGTGCCATTTAGTAGCTTCATGATTTTTGTGGTTCATATTGTGTAGACACTGGCAGATGGGGATATTTTAAAAAACTACATTTATTTATCTTTGTATGGTGGTGAGGTGTGCATGCCTTGATGTGTTGGAGGCCAGAGGACAATTTTCAGGCATCTCTCCTTTTACCATGTGGATCTGGGGAACAAATTCAGGTCATCAGGCTTGATGGTAAGTGCCTTTACCCACTGAGCCATCTTGCCAGTACACAAATGGGGTTTTGATACACATGTAGAATGAAGAACCACATGGCTTGTATTTTTGTCCTGTAAGCATATTATTTACTTTGTGAACTTAAGCAAGGTACCATTTATAAGTTAATCTCATTTGTAAAATACTTTCTTTTCCCACCTACCCTTAACAGAGTGATGTTCTATTGCTATATAAACTCTGAAGTACTGTGTATATGTTTTCTACCCTTCCCCTGGACATAGTATTTGTCTCCTCTCTTTAAAAGACCAAGCTCCACATGCCTTGTTAATAAATACTTTTATGCATGAACGTTTTCTAATAATATGAACTGAGTTTGCAATCAATGTTTTCCTTTGAACAGCAAAGTGAGCCACTGTGAACTAAACTGTAGCAGAGGCATTTCCAGTAATAAGTCTATGAGAGTATTTGCCACCTTGCTTATTTTACTAGCATGGGATAATAGAGACTAGGCAGGGAGACTGGATCAGCAAACTGGCAGTTTGATAGAGCAGTTACAGAAGAAAGCAAAGGGAAAGAAATGCCTGAGCATCCGAATGGATCAGGAAAGAATAGAGTTTGAGAATAGCTATCATTTATTTGTGGACATACCCCACTTCAGTTACATTCTGGTAGATATTGTTCCCATTTTACAGATGAAAAAATCCAAGGCTCAGAGGTTAAGGGTACCACCAATCAATCCAGTTAGACAGGCAAAATCCTGCTAGTTAACTTTGACTAGTTCTTTTTCTTTCTTCCCATATCAATGTATCCTTCAGGCCTATTGATCTTAGCTCTTAAAATATCCTCTGGATTCTGTTTTCTCTGTCCAATTCCAGTATCACCCAGCTCTTGCACAGACCAGCATTCTGGTCTCCTACCTGTGTGCCTATGCCTGCATTGTCTCCCAGTCTGTACATCAGATTCTGGCCTGAGCAAATGCTGTGCCTCCCGTCCCTTCTTAGAATGAAAATGAATCTCTTGACTCTGGCCACAAGCCCCTTTCCTTTTGACTCACTGCATACACCACCTCTCTGCTTCATGCCATACAACCTCAGCCTCTCATAGCGGACATGGCCCCACCCAGCGCCACATCTTCTCCTGGAATGCCAGCTTCCTGCCTCTTCCCTGCTCATCACCAACAGTCTTCAGATATCATCTCAAGCTGCCTTTCCTTGGGGAAGCAGGCTCTGACCTATGTCCCTAGGGAAAACCCTCCCAGGTATGCTCATAGGGCCCTTTCTTCAAAGCACTGGTTAAAAGCAAACCCTTTATACTAACAGGTGTTCAAATCTGGCTCTGACTCTGCAGAGTAAAGTAGGGGAAAGCAGACTGTGTGTCTATTTTCTGACAACTTAGAGTTCTAGATGATATGCCTTTTAATGAATGAATGAGTTGGGCAAGACATATGGCTAGGAAGGAATGGATTCCGCATTTATTTCAACTAATTCCTTTCATTTTATTCCTCGATAATCATGACAATTTATTAGTGTGAGAAACATGAGGCCTTACTTCAGTATAAGAGCTCTGGAGACTCAGAGTAGGGAAAGTGTGGCAGTTTATTTTATGGCTTTCTAAATCCAGGCATCAGCCAGGATTGCAGGTGTGCTGATCAAGGGAAGAGAACAGTTCTTCAAGCCCTGAACACAAGTCACTTTGTCCCTTTCTTCCTTGGCTGAGTAATCAGAATACAGTCCTCCACATTATCTAGGTCTGATCTTTTGCTTTGCAACTTATGTTTGCTTGTTTCTCTAAGTCAAAAGACTTTTTGTGGGTTCATCTCTATATTTTACATCCTGTTTATGTTTAAGTTTATCATATGCATGACATTACCACGTCTGCAGGATGTTAGGCAACTGTATTAGTTATTATGTTGCTGTGATAAAGCACCATGACCAAGGCAACCGAGAGAAGAAAGAGTTTACTTCGACTTAGGGTTCCATAGGGCTACAAGTCCATCATGGTTGGGGAGGCATGGCAGGAGGCAGCTGGAACTGAAAGCTGAGAAAGTACATCTTCAAGTACATTCAGGAAGGAGGGAGGGATGGAGGGAGGGAGAGAGAGAGAGAGGAGAGAGAGAGAGGAGAGAGAGAGAGAGAGAGAGAGAAACTTGAAATGGGACAAAGCTATGAACTCTCAAAAGCTGCCCCTTGTGATATGCTTCCTCTAGCTAGACCACACCTCCTAAAGATTCCATGACCCTCCCCAAGTAGCACTACTAGCTGACCAAGTACTCAAATATTTGAGCCTATGTGATACACTTCTCATTCAAACCATCACAGTGACCTTGGCTGTTAATAATTTTCCACTCTAAATTTTTAATTGGGGTAGTGGGGTAGCTAGACTGTCAGAGTTTGGGTAAGGATGGTTAACTTAGCAGACTGTCAACAGAAGCTCAATATTTACTCTTCATATATAGCTGGGCCTGAGCTTACTCAAGGCACTTTTAATTTGAAAATAAATCGCTGTATTTTATTTCTTACAATTAATGAATTTCAATCTTTGTGGATTTTCTTTAACTTGAACAAATTTATGTGTAATCTTTATTTTGGCAATTTCCTACATGTATATAATACTTTCTGGTCACACTCAGCCCCGTTGCCTCCTCACCTTCATCACCTTACACCCTCCAGCAAGTCCACCTCTGACTATCATGCCTTTTTGTTTTTGCTTTGTGACCCACCAAGTTTAACCAGAGCTGCCCTCAGAGTTTCTTTCCAGCTCAAGAGGAAACACCATTCACTTTTGGGCAGTGCTACTGAAACTACAGGACTGAAAAGAGAATTTCATTTTGCTTCCATCACATGAAGCTTGATAAAAATGGGTTATTGTGAATAGAACCAATGAAGCAGTGATGCCCGATCAGGGCTCCTAGATTTCTCATCACAGAGAAATGCAACTAAAATTGAGCTACCTGGGCTGATGTGTAGTGTGGGTGTTGGGGAGTGTGAGAGAGGCTTCTTTGTGCCCATGACCTTCCCTTGTTCATTGCTCTGGCTGAAAGGGAGCACCCTGTGTATCCTGTGTGTATCAAGAGCAGTCAGTGCTCTTAACCGCTGAGCCAAGAGCACTGACTGCTCTTGCAGAGGACCCGGGTTCTATTCCCAGTACCCACATGGCGGCTACAAACGGACCGTAACTCCAGTTCTAGGGGAATCTAAAGCCCTCTTCTGAAGTCTGCGGCATTGCATGACATGGGTGCACTCACATACATGCAGGCAATACACTCATATACATAAGATAAAAATAATAAAATATTTTTAAAAAGACAACATGAATTATCTATGTCAGACTGTGTGTGTGTGTGTGTGTGTGTGTGTGTGTGTGTGTGTGTGTTGTGTGCTTACATAAAAGCATCCAGGTGAATGCTATGTAGGAGTGGGACAGGTCCTGAATGAATGAGGCTGTGTAATTAAGGAATTTGTAGAGAACTGCAAGTGTGCTTTGGTCCTTTGTTCTAGATACTCCTCCCCAGGCCACATTTTCTTGAATTTCCACAAGAAGATGGAGTCAGGAGGGTGAAGAGAGGGGCCAGGCATTGCAATATGAGCTCCCAATGCCAGCTCTGCTGCAAACTAGCAAACTGACATTGGTCAGTGTAACCTTGTTAGGTTTCAGTTTCCTTACCTGAAAAAAAAGTAATTTTCTAAATTCCTTCAAAATCTGACAGTCCACTCCCTGCATTTCCACCAATGGAAGCAGTGGAGGCTATTTTTTTTTGTTGTTGTTCTTTGTCTGGTGGACATTGAAAAGTCTGTATTACAGATGTGTCATCTCCAACCTAAATGAACTCCCTGGGAAATTAAGCCTTTAATCATTTCTACCCTGTAAGTAAGATACTGGAGAGGAAGGAGCTGGCTGTCAATAATTCTGCAAACATGTGCTGACACACCCATCATTTGCCTTTCCTTCTCCTCTGCAGATCAGAAGAGAATGACTAATTCCCAATGAACCACCCATATTAACATATTGAAAAAAACATCCCATTAGCAAAGGGGCATTTACTGGCTGATTACCATCTATCTCTGCATATACAGAAGAGTCATTTCTTCATGTGGGCTTACTTAGTTGAGCAGAAAGCTACAACATCTTAAGAGGAGAAAAATTCTAGTGTGCCCTATGGTTTTTTCTTTGTTGTTATTTGGTTGGTTTGGGTTTTTATTTTAGCCTGAGGATTGAACCTGGGGCCTCATGCGTGCTCTCATGCTTGCTTGATGCCTTATGATTGAGTTGTACCTCCAGACCTTATGTGATTATTGAGAAAAGAAAGTGAAAGGGAGAGCATCTGATGTCATCAAACCCCCAGCCTAGGGGTCATGACCATTTCCTCCTTGTTAAGATGTGAGTCCTCATGCTGTGAGGCAAAGCAATGGGCCAGAATGTGTTTGTAGGACCTGTTAAACCAAGAGCAGAACAAAGAGAAGACCCAGACAAGACTAAACCATAAAGCTCTTCATTCCGTTTGCTTTTCTGCCCATGTACCTTCTTGCTACCAACGCTGACATTTCTCACAGCTAAGGCCATCCTGGCTTTCCCATTACAAGGGTGACCTTAGCAAACTGTTTACACTCTCTTTGGCTCATTCCGCCCCCTCCCCGCCCGCTACATTTTGGGGCAACGATCCCTGTTTTTTGTGCTTGAGCTATCTACTCATATCTCATAAGATATTAGGTTATATGCATCGTTTATAGAGAAAGTCACACAACACACATCAGAGACAAGTGCAGGTATAGGAGTCAGGGCACCTGTGTGCATGGCTTTGAGTGTGATCACCTGTGGAGGAATGGAAAGGAGGCGAGTGTAAATTGGCTTAGATCCTATTTTTTTTCCCCCTCCAGAAAATGACATTGCTCTTCCATTTGAAAACACCAGTCTCCCTAGGAATATGGATTGTCAGAGCTCCGTAGAGCTTCACGATTGCTAGTGCAATGCTATTATTTTTCAGTATAGGTTTCAGTCAATGGGCCAGTTCCGCTTCTCCCCCTAGAAGAGGATCTCGTGGATGAGTGGGTGTCAGTCACTCAAATACATCTTCCATCCTTCAGATCGGTGGTCCCATGAGAGCAATGCTAAAAATTTAATTGAAACACGCATCAGAAATAATGTGGAATCCTGCTCTTTAAAGGCTTCCTAGGAGATTTCCTGAACATTTATAAAAGAGTGCATTGACTGAATGAATCTGATTTCTCCACCTCAGTGGGAGAAATTCAGGTCACTAGGCCACTTACAACCTTTATATTCCCCCTTTCTTAATAACTTCCAGCCACATAAATTGTTTATGGAACAGCCTCTGCTATTTAACTGAATATTCTGATTAGCAGCCAGCAAACACTACATATCCATGCAAATTGAAGCATCATAATGTATTTCACTTAAAAACTATGAGAATTTTTCTTTGAAATACAAAGCCTTTTATAACTTAATCATTAAGATTGGAAATTTTATAATGCTGCAAAATTATATGAATTTTTCATTTGAAACCTATAAGCTTTCATTTAACCCAAGTTTAACAAATATTTCAACTTCCTGCTATAGAATAATTAATATTTAGTTATAAATGTAAGAAAAAATTCACCCTTAAGCCTCCAAGTGTTAGAAACTCAATATCTTGGTCTGTTTTAGTCTTTTGCTGTATCTGTGTTTCATATAATCTCATCATATACCATGAAAAAATGCATTAATTCTAAAATTATTATTGTAAGTGAAATACATTTCTTTTTTAAAATTTATTTAATAACCAGATAATTAGAAGCATTTCACTAAAACAGCATTGACATTGTCAATAACAGTTCCAGAGCAAAGATGCATTTCTTTCAAAATAGATTTTTAGGTTCACAGTATTAAATTAATACAGTTATACATTATTGTACTCAGTGTAAACCCTATAAGACATAAAATTGAATGAGGTTTTAACCTTTAAAAAAGAGCTCCATTTCATTTTAGAATATACTGTTTCATACAGAAAAACTCATTTTTAATACAAATAACACTTAGATGTTTGCACATGTCTCTAATCTCTGTATATCTGCATATTACTAGTCACAGCTGGTTACCTGAGATTCTTGGCACCTGAGCATGGATAATAATTCATCAGGTAGATTTCAATGGTAATGTTTTTCATATCTACTAATTAACATGAAGCAAATTTTTATGCTTCTTCCTCAAATATAACTCATTTTTTAATTTATTGATATGTTTTATGTGTACTTCATACAGAATATCCCAAACAGTCTTATTCATCTTTGTACCCGCATCCCAAATGGCATCCTCCCATACCTCCCCGACTGGAGCCCATGTACTCTCTACTGAGTTGTCAGTGCCCCCAGCCATTCCCCAGTGCAAGTCCATCTGCTGAGTCTAATCAGCCCGTCTATAGTCCCTTGTTTTAGGAAGGTCAGCTCTTCCTCATCTAGCAGCAATCAGTTACCAACCTTCCTTTAGAAAAGATCGGGGTCTTCTCTTCACTTTCCAAGTTCTATGCTGCGTTACTGTCTGGGAGTCTCTTGGGCCACTGTGGCCAGCAACTCAAAGGAAGGTATCTCTTGTGTGGCATTGGTTCTTGTTATGTAGCCTTTATCTATACACATGGATTCTTAAAGAAATATACTGATCAATTTAATCTTTGGTTATACTTTCCTTTTGGGTGTTTCAGACCATACAATTGGCCCAAATAAACCAATTTATTTTACTCTTGAGGTTGTTTGAGGATCTGTTCCTCAGGGGTCACATGGGCTTGGGAGGAGCACCTGGTTCTGTTCTTTTACCAGTTCCATCTATGTAAAGATAAGTCAAAGGTCCTGCTTGACCATGGCTGGCTTCACTTGGAAGCCTGGAGATGTTTCCTCTGTGTTGACCCTCTTCTTTGTAGACTGGATACTGGTTCAAGTCCAACTGGTGGGGTCTCCATGGCCTCCCTGAATGAGAGGACAGATGACTCACCACAGTTACAGGATGTTTTGATAGATGCTCCATAGTCCCCTGGAACTTAGTTCACCTTGGAGGGCAAGGAGCAAAAACTGTCCTTTAAGTCCCTCTGACCAAGTTAGTATAGGCCTCAAAGTATGGCTGTTAAACATCCAAAGTTAGTTCTACCAGTCTAGTACCTTCAATTACCATGTGTTATGTAGATAAACCTTGGGTAAAAACCAAATTTTCTCAGATAAACCTTGACTGGACATATATTTTGTTCCTTGACCTAGTTGTATGTATAATTTGTCAGTAGGTTGTGGACTAATATGGTTCCCTCTGGGTTTTAAAAATTAGGCATTACTTATCTCTCTCACAGTCTAACCCTTCCACCATGATTTCCCCATTTAAAGTGCTCCCATTTTCCTCATTTCTCCCTTAATAATACCATTCTCCTGTGGTTCCACCTCTCTTGAGCTCCTTCTTTCCCTTTATCCTCAAGGATCCTTTCCTCACCAGTTAAGAGTGTCCCCCTAATTTCCCCCATTTCCCCCTTGATAGCATTTATGTCCTGCATCCTACTATCCCCCTCTTTCGAGCTCCGTTTTTCCCTTTCCCTCCCATCTCCCTTACTGTTTCCTATTTTCTTCTCTCTCAGGTTCTTTCTTTTCCTTTACCCCCCTGATTCCTTTTCATTATCCTGGACCCTGTAGTTACGTCTAGATATATACTCACTTATAAGGATTTGGTGCTAGGCTCCACATATGAGGGAGAACATATGTCGTTTGTTTTTCTGAGTCTGTGTTACTTCACTTAGTATAACAGTTTCTAGTTCTATTCAGTTCCCTGCAAATTGCATGATTTCATCTTTCTTTACTGCTGAGTAGAACTCCATCGTATAAATGAACCACATTTTTGGTATCCACTCATCAGTTGAGGGACGCTTAGGTTGCTTTCATCTCTTAGCTATTGTGAAAAGACCAGCAACAAACATGGATGTACAAGTGTCTCTACGATAGAATGAGTTCTTTTGGTATATGCCAAGGAGTGGTATAACTGGGTCAAATGGTAAGTTCATTTTCAGGTTTTTAAGGGTTCTCCACACTGCTTTCCATAGGGGTTGAACAAGTTTGCACCTGCACCAGCAGTGGATGTGCGTTTCCCTTTCCCCACACCCTCTCCAAGATTTGGTTCATTTGTTCTCTTGATCTTAGCCAGTCTGACTGGGGTAAGACAAAATCTTAAAGTGGTTTTAATTTGCATTTTCCTAATTACTAGTGATGTTGAACACCTTTGAAGATGCTTCTTAGCTATCTTTATTTCTTCTTTTGAGAACTCTCTGTTCAGCTCCTTAGCCCATCTTCTAATTGGGCTACTTCCTTTCTTGATTCTTTGTTTTTTGAGTCCTTTATATATTCTGGATGTTAAACCTCTGTAAGATGTGTCACTGGTGAAGATTTTCTCCCACTCTGTGGGTTTTTACTTCCTTGGTCGCTTCTTTTGATGTACACAAGCTTTTTAGTTTAATGAAGTTGCATTTGTTGATTCTCGACCTTATGTCCTGTGCTATTTATGTCCAGTTTAGAAAATCCTTTCTTACACCTATATCTTGTAGGTTATTGCCAATGTTTTCTTCTAACAGTTTCAGGGGTTCAGGCTTCACATTGAGGTCTTTGATCCATTTGGAGTTGACATTTGTGCAAGGTGAAAGATAGGGGTTTAGTTTCATTCTTCTACAGGTGGAGATCCAGTTTTGCCAGCACCATTTGCTGAACATGCTGTCTTTCCTCCAGTGAATGTTCTTGGCCCCTTTGTCAAATGTTAGATAGCTGATATTGGATGTACTCATATTTGGGTCTTCGATTTTCTTTCATTGATCTACAGGTCTATGTTTGTGCCAGTACCATGTTGTTTTTATGACTATAGCTCTGTAATATACTTTAAAATCTGGTATAGTAATCCCCCCAGCATTGCTCTTAGGTCTCAGCTTTGGTTATCCTAGGTCTTTTGTGCTTCCATATGAATCTTAGGATGGTTTTTTCCAATTCTGTGAAAAATGTCATGGGGATTTTGATTGGCATTGCATTGAATCTATAAATGGCTTTTGGTAGGATGGTCATTTTCACAATATTAATTCTTCCCATCCATGAGCATAGGAGGTCCTTCCATCTTCTGGTGTTTTCTTCAGTCTCTTTCTTTAAGGATTTAAAATTTTCATCATAGAGGTCTTTAACGTCTTTGGTCAGGTTTATTTTGTGATATTTCATTTTATTTTATTGAGGCTATTGTGAAAGGGGGTGTTTCCATGTAGTCTTTCTCTAGTTGCTTGTTATTGGTATATAGAAAGGCTACAGACTTTTGTAGATTAATTTTAAACCTGCCACTTTACTGAAAGTGTTTATCATTTCTAGGAGTTTTCTGGTGGAATTTTTGGTATCTCTTAGATATCATATCATCTGCAGAAAGGGATAATTTTAGCTCTTCTTTTCCAATTATTACACCTTTAATTTCCTTCTCTTGATTTATTGCTCTTGCAAGAGTTTCAAGCACTATGTTAAAAAGGAGTGGAGATAGTGGACAGCCTTGTTGGCTTCCTGATTTCAATGGGAATGCTTTCAGGTTTTCTCCATTTAGAATGATGTTGGCTGTGGGTTTGTTGGATTTGGCTTTAAGTATGTTGAGGTATGTTCCCTCCAGTCCAATTTCCTCTTGGACTTTGAACATAAATGCATGCTGAATTTTTTCAAAGGCCTTCTCTGCATCTACTGAGATGACTATGTTGTTCTTGTCTTTGAGTCCATTTATACGATTTATGAATTTTATTGACTTATGTATATTGAACCATCCCTGCATCTCTGGACTAAAGCTGACTCAATCATAGTGGATAATCATTTTCTGTGTGCAGTTTGAAAGTATCTTGTTGAGAATTTTTGCATCTATGTTCATTAAGGATATGGGTCTATAGTTTTCTTTTATGGTTGTATCTTCACCTGGTTTTGGTATGAGAGTGATGCTGGCTTCATAAAAGGAATTTGGAAGTTCTCCCTCCATTTCTATCTTTTTGAATAAATTAAGTAGGATTGGATGTAGATCTTCTTTAAACATCTGGTAGAATTTTGCTGTAAATCCATCTGGTCCTGGGCTTTTTTCAGTTGGGAAGTTTTGTATTGCTATTTCTATTTCCTTATATGTTATGGGTCTGTTTAAGCTGTTGATCTCTTCTTGGTTTAGTTTTGGTGATTCCCATCCTTGTAGATACCTGTCCATTTCTTTTAGGTTTTCAAATTTAGTAATGTATAGGTTTTTAAAGTATTCCCTTATAATGTTCTGGATATTTTTGGTGTGTGTTGTGATGTTTCCCATTTCATCTCTAATTTTGTTGATTTGGAGGTGCTCTTTCTGTCTTTTGGTTAACTGGGCTAGCAGTCTGTCAATCTTGTTTATCTTTTCAAAGAACCAGCTCTTGGATTCATTGATTCTTTGTATTATTTTCTTTGTTTGTAGTTCATTAATTTCTGCTCTGATTTTAGTTATTTCTTATTGTCTACTGGGTTTGGGTTTCATTTGTTGTTGCTTTTCTAGTTTCTTGAGTTGCAATGTTAAGTCATTTACTTGTGCTCTGATTTTTTAATGTAGGCGTTTAGAGCTATAAACTTCCTTCTAAGGAGTGCTTTCAACGTGTACCAGATGTTTTATTTTGTTGTATTTTCCTTTTCATTTAGTTCCAGGAATACTTTTATTTCTTTCTTAATTTCTCCTTTGACTCATTCATCATTCAAGAGTGTGTTGTTTAATCTCCACGTGTTTATGTAGTTACTAGGGTTTCTTCTGGTATTGATTTTAAGCTTTATTGCATTGTGGTCTGATAGAATGCATGGAATTATTTCAATCTTTTGGTATTTGTTGAGGCTTGTTTTGTGTTCCAGTACATGGTCGATTTTGGAGAAAGTTCCATGGGGCACTGACTAAAAAGTATATTCTTCGGTGCTTGGCTTGAATATTCAGTAGATGTCTGTTAGGTCCTTTTGACGTATGATATTGTTTAATTCAGATGTCTCTCTGTTGGTTCTCTGTCCTGTTGACCTATCTAATGGAGACAATGGGGTATTGAAGTCCCCTACTATTAATGAATTGGGATTAATCTAGGTTTTAAGTCCTGTAGTATTCTTTTTATGAAGTTGGGTGCACCAGAGTTTGGTGAATATATGTTCATCATTGTAATATCTTCTTGGCCAATTGTTCCTTTGATTGGAATGAAGTGGCCCTCTTTACCTCTTCTGATAAGTTTTAGTTTAAAGTTTATTTTGTCAGATATTAGAATTGCTACACCTGCTTTTTTCTTAGTACCATTCACTTGATATATTTTTTTTCATCCTTTCACCTTAAGGTAGTGCCCATCTTTGATGAGATGAGTTTCTTGAAGACAACAAAAAGTTTGCTTTTGTTTCTTAATCCATTCTGTGTCTTTTGACTGGGGAGTTCAGTCCATTGATATTTAAAGTTATTAATGAAAGATGTGTACTGATTCCTGTCTTTTTTGTTTCTGTTCACATTCTTGGTCTAGCTGTGTATTTCCATAGCTATACCTTCATTTGCTTTCCATAACTCCTTGGGTATAGTCGCTCCTTTCTTCAGCCCTTTGTATTGCTTCAAGAACTCTCTGAAGGGATGGTTCTCTGGACATAAATTCTTTCATCCTATTCATGTCATGGAAGATGTTTTTTCCCCCTTCTACTATAATAGATATTTTGGCTGCATAAAGTAATCTGAATTGGCATCTGTGGTCATTTAGAACTGGGAATACTTTGGTCCAGGATTTTCTGACTTTTACAGTTTGCACTGAAAAGTCAGCTGTAATTTTGATGGGTTTTCCTTTATATGTGACTTGTTTTTCTTTTGCAGCTTTCAGTATTCTTTCTCTGTTCTGTACATTTAGTGTTTTTACTATGATGTGCTGTGGAGAGTTTCTTTTCTGGTCCTATCTATTTGGCGTTCTATATGCTTCTTATATTTGTATGGGAAAGTCTTCCTTTAATTTTGGGAAATTTTCTTCTACAATTCTGTTGAAGATCTGGTCCATACCATTATCCTGAGGTTCTTCTCCTTCCTCTATGCCTATGATGCTTAAGTTTGGTCTTTTTATGATATCACACAATTCCTACATATTCTATTCTTGTGTTTTCTTAAATTTTTCATAGTCTTTGCCTGAATGGTCTAATTTGTCCACTTTATCTTCCAGTCCTGATAGTCTGTTTTCCACTTCATTTATCCTATTGGTGAGGCTTTCTCCTTTAGTTCCTAGTTGGCTTAATTGAGTGTTTCACTTCCTTCTTCATTTCAGCCTGAGTAGTCTTCAATATTTCTAACTCTTCTGAATTCATTCAGAAGTTTACTCCTATCTTCTTTCAATTCTTTGATTTCTTTATTTGTGTGCTCTTTTAATTAACTGAATTCTTTTATCATGTTTATAATTGTTCTTTTGAACTCCATATCCTGACTTATCTCTGTGGGGTTCTCATTGTACTCCTCTACAGGACTGTTGGTACTTGGTGGGGATATATTATTTGGGTTTTTATGTTATTAGTTTTTTGCTGTGACCCTGACATGTGGATTTCTTTTGTAGTTTCTGATGCTTGTGTGAGACTCATGCCTTCTTTTGTTGAGTTTAGGTCTGCTTCTGTTTGTAAACTTGATGTGCCTATGTGGTTTACTTGTTGGGCATGAAAAGCTGGTTGGTCTAGGCTTCAGGTTCTCTCTTTTGATTTTATATTGGAGGGGTCAGGTGGCTTTCATCCTGCTGCTCAGGACTTCCTAGAGAGGCCCAAGTTGTATAAAGATCAGATGCTCTCAGGCTTTCTCCTAAGGTCTGGATCCTTCTAGTCACCAGGCATAGTACAATTTGGGAGGGTTGCTAGGTAGAGGTTGGATTCAGGACTCTCAGGCAGTCAGGGAGGGAGGCTGTTTTCAGGAATCCAGAGCAGGCAGGGAAGGAGGCTGGGCTCAGGAATCCAGGTTGGGGGTGGGACAGTCAATGATGAAGGCTGATAGCAGCTATGCAAAGGCGAGGTGTGGGAGGGAACAGACTTTGAGAACTTCAGGGGAGACTAGACCTAGGAAATGGGTTAGTCTGGGTGGAAAGGATCAGGAAGCAGTGGGGAATCTGGACCAAGAGGGTAGTCCAGAGGTCTGGGGTGCCAAGAGAAGAAATGGGCCAGTGCCCATGCTAGGAGGAGAGATGTGGTGGGGGAGCTGGGAGGGTGAGTGAGGTTGTGGGAGTCAAAATATATTTTATATGAAGCAATTAGAACATGCAGAAAAATATAAATTATAAATACAATATAAAGAGGAAAATTAAAGTAATTTATAATCTTATTGAACTGGAGAGATGGCTCAATGGTTGAGTTCATACTGCTCTTGCAGAAGACATGAGCTTAGTTCCCAGCACCCATGTCAGTCAGGTGGCTTACAACTGCCTGGGACTCCAGTTCCAGGATAGCTCACCTCCTCTTCTGGCACCTGCACTCATCATGTGCACCTACCCACCTCATATATGCATAATTAAAAACAATAAAAATAAATGTTAAAAATCTTATTGAATATTTGTGTAATTTTTAGAATATTTTTCCTATATTGTTTTTGTCCTTATTATTAAATGTGTTAAACATGTAGAAAGGGCAAAAATAATATGACAAATGTCCACGTACTGATCATAGAAAATGTGTGTTGATATCTTCACGCACATAAATCAGATTCTTCTGTGCTGTTCATTGCTCCTTCTTCCTCCCCTTCCTCTTCCTTTTTCCCTTCTCTTCCCTCCTTCTCCTCCCTCTGCTCCTTCTCCTTTCCCCTCCTTCTTCCTCCCCCTCTGCATCTTCCTCCTCATTTTCTTCCTTCTTGGCAAAAGAAAACATTACAGATATGTTTGAAGTTACTTATGCTCATATGTTCTTCTCAGGATTTCTCTGTGGTGAAATAACTAGCTCTGGTCTATTTAATTTCTCTGTGAAATAAAGTTCTTCCATTTGAAGATGACTCAAATTATAATTAGAAGCAATGCTACTACAAACAACTTGTACAGGACCTTCATCTATCCTCAAATGATGTTTTCTAAGACCTCAATGGACACCTGAAGCCTCAGAGAGTATCAAATCCAATGTACACACGTCTATGGTAAAGTTTATGAATTCATTATCTTTAAAATTATGTGTGTATGTGTATATATCTGCGTGGGCATGTGCATGTGAGTGCAGGGACTTTCAGAGGCCAGCAGCGGGCTTTGGATCCCCTGGAACTGGAGTTACAAGCTGATGTGAGCCGCCTGATATGGGTTCTGGAAACTGAACTTAGAGTCCTCTGGAAGAGCCATAGTGCTCTTAAGCACTGAGATATCTCTCCAGCCTTGTAAACATTTATGACAACCTAAATTGTTTGAAAGTTATGAATTGTAGCTGGGTGTGGTGGCCACCTTTAATCCCAGCACCCTGGAGGCAGTCAGGAGAATCTCTGTGAGATTGAGGCCAGCATGCTCTCCATAGCAAGTTCTAGGCCAGCTGGGAGACAGGAAGACCCTGTCTCAAAAAAAAATAGTTATGAATTATTTCAAGAGTCTTTCATTTGCTGGTTTTGAACCACAATTGATTACAGAAAACTGAAACTGTGGAAAGAGGAATGGAGGCTAAATGGGACACTATGCAGGCTTCCTGGGAAGACTGTCTTACTTTAGCAAGACTGCTAAATTGTAGGACAGGCCTGTAAGGACTGACAAATTACTTGTTTAAAGTAGTTGTAAAACTTTGTATCCTGAGAAGCAAAATTGAAAAAGCTTGTTTTTCTTTTTACTCCCCCACATGTGCGTGTACACACACACACACACTTAAAATGCTTTAAAATTGGGGACTGGAGATATGACTCACTGGGTAAGTGTCCTCGTTTGTTTCTTCATTGCTGTGACAAAACACTCTGACCGCTACAACTTGGGGAGAATGAGTTTATTTAGCTTACATCTCCTGGGTCACAGTTCATCAGGGAGCCCAAGGTAGGAACTCAGGGCAGGAACCTGGAGGCAGAAGCTAGAGCACAGGCCATGGAGGAATGCTGCCTACTGGCTTGCTTCCCTGGCCCCTGCTCAGCCTGCTTTCTTATGCAACACAGGTCCACCTACCCAGAGGTGGCACCACCCACAGTGGGCTGGGCCCACCGACATCACTCAATAGTCAAGAAGATGCCCCATGGACATGGCCACAGGTCAGTCCAATGAAAGCAATTCCCCGATTGAGGTTCCCTCAACCCAGGTGTGTCAAGTTGATACTAAAGCTATCACAGTGAGAGAACTTGCTCTCCAAGCATAAGGATCTGAGTTCAAATCCCCAGTACTCATGTAAAAACCCAGGCATGGGTATGCACCTCTATAATCCTATGCACATCACCGGCCAGTTAACCCAGATGAAACAGTGAGTTTCCAGTTTAGCAAGGACCTTGTCTAAAGGCAACAAACAGAGAGCAATAGAAAAAGAAACCTGATGTCCTGTTCTGACCTCTGCATGTGTGTATGTGGGTGTGTACACCTGCATGTTCACATGCATGTACCACATGTACATATAACATGTGCACATAAATAAAAATCACAGGATTCTATTTTTTGTAAAAATAATCTTTATGCTTTTGCCAATCTTTTTTGTGTGTATACATGTGTGTTTGTGTTCATGTGTATACACACATGTTTGCATGCATGTATAGGACAGAGGTCAACATGGATGTTGTCTCTTAGGGTAGCTGTCCACCTTGGTTTGGGTTTTTTTTTTTTTTTGAGACATACAACACCGAAGAATACAAAAAAGTATAAAACTCTCTTTGTCTTTTCCTCCCCCAACAGATGTTTGAATATATTATCTACTCTTTTCCTCCATTCTCGTGTTTTCATGAGCCAAAGGAATGCTCTAGAGCATGTATCCTTGTTTCTTTTGGCTATCAGCAGAGTTGCATTTTATTTTTTAACTTGATGATATCTGTCAACATCAGCATAGTATTCTAGAATATGGACGTGTCATAATTAATTCTTCCAATTATTGGTATTTAGAATGCTTTTAGTTTTCTATTATTTCAAGCAATGTTATGGAAAACATTCTTATGTTTTTGGACATCAGTGTGAGAATTGCTGGAGGAGTCATTCCTAATAGTGCTGCCTCTTTCACAATTTCTAAAGCTACCCAGGAAGTGTGACTTCTACATGGATGTAAAACTCAGTGCCTAGATTCTCTGAGCATTAAGTCCTACAAAAAATGGGGGGGAGGGCAATTAACCATAAAATATAGGTAGTTTGAACAAGTACATTAAAAATACACTGTACAAAGTATAATATGAGCCTGGAGCAGCTGCGTTTATATCAGATAAAATGTGCTGCAAGTCAATGAGCCAGAGATAAAGGGGGTTGATTCATAACAGTGGAAGAATCATCTCATCAGGAAGACAGATGAAAGAATTCTAAGTATCCAACATCAGAGTTTCCATCTATACCATGCAAAAGCATATGTAAATGGAGAAGCAGATAATTCATATTTTTTGCTGGTGATTTTAATATGTATTTGATAGATGCATATTAACTACCTTGAACTACTCTGTAAAATATTATATGCAGCACTATGCCCAAAAACCATAGAATAGACATTGCTTTCAAGTAAAAATGGTGTTCGTCAAGATAGCTCATATCTTGGATCATTCAAAAGATGACTCAGCATTGAATGTGAAATCTGTACCTCTGTTTGCATAAGGGTCTTGCTTTCAGGATATGTGATTCCAAAGCTCACATAATTAAATTCTTCATTTACAGTGGTTCTCATTCTTGTTTAAAACAGTAAGCTTTCCTAAGACCCAGTACTTTATTGAATCACATGATCGGGAGAGAGACAGAGAATCAAAGACAAAGCAACAAGGATGTGGCCAATTTTTACCATTTGGGATATTAACAAATTTAACATGGTTTAGTAACTGTCTTAAGTGTGAAATCACTGATTATGACTAAACTAAGGGTGTTGAAATGGAAGAATGTGTATTTTTGAGAGGAAATGGGTGACAATTTGAGGGTCATAACCAATGTGTGTATGAATGTGGATGTGCATGTGCAGAAGTCAGAAGGCAACTTTGAGTAGTTGGTTCTCTCTTTCCACTGTGGGATCCAAGGATGGAATTTCATTTATTTGCTATTGTATGCTTCAGTGTGTGTATGAATGTGGATGTGCATGTGCAGAAGTTAGAAGACAACTTTGAGTAGTTGGTTCTCTCTTTCCACTGTGGGATCCAAGGATGGAATACAGGTTGTCAGATTTGAAGGACAGGCACTGTTAACCCACCAACCCATCCCACTGGCCCCATGGGGTTGGCTTTTTAAAAAATACATAAAAATTAGAATAATAGGTTGCTTAATAAAAAGTTCAGTGCCAGGTGTGGGATATCTCTCCCAGAGTTGTTGGCCAGAGGTGTTCTGGAGATTCCCCAAAGAATACAGGCTATTGCCATTGTACCTGGTTGCCCACCAGAACTTGATGTTAAGATACTTTTGCTGAAGATACCACACACATTGGTTACAGGACATGGAGAAGTCAAGTTGGTACTGATCAGGAAACTTCCTCCTGGGTGGCTAGCTTTCATAATACTAGAAGGTGTTATGATACAGGTTACTGAGGGGAAAGTTATCAACAGTCTTAGCCAGCTGTGAATCCTGTGAACTGCAGCAATTACTGACCTAGGCAAGATATGCCAATAGGTGCAACTGGATTTTAAGATCTTCTCCACAGGAGGAAACACAGGCCTGGCATTGTAAACCTGGTCAAGAACCCAAGCGACCTCTCAGGTCCGAGACGTGAACCTTCTAGTATTATTCTGCTAAATGGACATAGTATCTAACTGTCTTCTAAATTTGTATTTCTCTACCTATGTTGGTGCAGTTTTCAGATATGATCAGAGAAGTTGTGCAGTGGACCATGATTAATGCAGAAACTCACAACTGTTCAAAGTACAAAGAATAAGTTTCAGTAGAGCACTCAGCCACAAATGGGACATTTATATAACACCCCTCTCCAAGGCCCAGAGACCATTATGGAAAAGGGGCAGAGAGAGTGTAAGAGCCAGAGGTCAGGGAGGACCAGTTGAAGCAATGTCTTCCAGGCATAACGAGGTCTCTGCATTCGTGAACTCACAGAAGCTGAGGCTGCCTGCACAAATCTGCATGAGCTCAAGCCAGTTAATATTCTAGCATGGAATGGGAAAGGATTCACAGGCTCCCACCCCTAACTGAGGATCTATTGACACTTGATGGTTTCTGGGGAGGAAGAGCCAGGTTTCTTTAAGGGGGCAGCTCCTGGCAGGCAGATCACATCCTAGTGGATGGCCCCACATGTAAGGGTATATGCGTAGCAAAACTGGAGTTAATGGGATTTTTCTTAAAGAGGACATGAAGTTGGGGATGTAGTGAGGTAGGGGTGGATATGGGGCGAGTTCAGGGGAGCAGTGGGGAGTGAAAATGGTTAAAATACATTGTATTAAATACTAAAAAATGTAACAAAATATATTTAAAAAGAATTCAGAAAAGATTCTCAATCAATACTAATATGCAAAAAGGTTTGTGTGATTTAAGAAAAGTTTGAAAATCTTAAAAAAATTTCAAGGAAACTATCATTTCCTGTTATGTCTGGGAAAGTCTGTAAATGCTAATATGTACAAGGAAAAACATGCATGGGCAACATAAAGTGTGTTTTATGTGCTGAAAGCATTGAGTCCTGTTTTTTACACCTACAAAACTTAGTAACCATGCTAGATTGATGACATTTATCTCAAGTGAGGTTTCAGCAATTCCGTGGGACATAAAAGATTTCCAGGATTTTCTCCACTTAGATAGATAAATTTTTGGTGAGGTTTTTCCTTTCTTTAATAAGATCTATCCTCTCCAGAGTTAACTGTTGGAATAGACTATTTTGGTCAAAAAGAGTCTGTATGCTACCTGCTTTATAGTAAGCTGTTAGGATTTTTAAAGCAAAGATTTTAGATCATTATAAAAACTATTAACATCATTTACATAATGCTATTATCTATTTATAAAAATTTGTTGTATGCCTCATGCTTACTTTAAATACAGGTATTTCCACTTAAAAACATCCTACCTGCTGGATGTATTTAAATCTGGAGGATGCATATAAAGAACTTGCAATATAATCAATAAATGAATTTATTGGCATCACTTGAAGGTTAAAAATCAGTAAGTACATAAAAAGATTTAATAGACTAAATCTAATTGAAATGGTACATTATATGTTCCTTAATAACAGTAAAATTAAAATAGTAGTTAAATATTTTGGAAGGTCCCAAATAGTTGAGGATTAACTATAATCCATATGCCACACATAAAAATAGAAAATATTTTAATTTGAATCCTAATAAAAACACACAAACAATTTTAGAGGGAAACATAGCTTTACATGTTTATATTAGCTAAAGAGTAAGGTTTCAAATTAATGGCTTAGAGTTTACCTGAAGGAGATTAAAAAATATCCTTAAAGATAGAAACTAGAGAGAGGGAGGGGAAGGGGTTTTAAGGGGTGGAAAGATAGAACACATATATATAAAAGTACAATTAGGGGGATGGTGGGGGTTAAAGGTTTAAGTGGGGGTAGGGATGATGGGCATAGGAGAAGAAGAGGTCAAGGCTGGATTTAACTGAGGATGTATGAGAAAGCCTACGGAAAACTATGACTTTGCAAACTAAAAAAAGTAGACATGTTTGCTGCTATTCTTTTCACAATAGGTAAGAAATGGAAACAACCAAAATGTCCCTCAACTGACAAATTGATAATGAACATGTGGTACATTTACACAATGGAGTTTTACTCAGTGGTAAAGAAAAACAAAATCATAAAATTTGTAGGTAAATAGGTGGAAATAGAAATGGTTATAATGTGTGAATTAACAGACTTAGAAAAATAAGTGACATATGTTCTCTCTCATTTGTAGATCTTAGCTCCAAATCCTTAAATGTGATGATATTCTGATGTAACCATAGAATCCAGGAAAACAGAAAGAAACTGTGGGGATAGAAGGGAAAAGGATCTCAGTGGAATAGTAGGAGACAGATGTTATTAAGGGAGAAACAGGAATAAGGGGTTTCCTTTAATGAGGGAGGGAGTAATGAGGGTTATACAGGGGGAGTGAGGGGAGAGATAAATAATGCTTAGATGGTATGAAAACAGAGAGAAATAAATGTATTAGTTCAAAGTACTACTGAAAAATGCACATAAAATATACGTATATGAATGCATGTGTATAACTGATGGCTATATAACAAAAATCACAGGGCCAGACAGGTGAAACCTTCCTTTGAATTGTTTTAGTCAGGGTAGTCCAAGAGACTCCTAAATAATGCAAGCTATTCATACAGCCCTTGATTGCCCCCACAAAACTTGAAGGTAAGACCCTATTGCTGAAGACAGGCCACAGTTTGAGCACAGGACTTGGAACAATGGAGCTACAACTGACCTGGAAGCCTCTTCCTGGAAGACCAGTCTAATAAAAAATGACTACATACAATATAGTTTGATGGTATTTAGATACCCTCCCAGCAAACTATTGCTATTGGTGAGGTAGTAGCACTTTTATTTTGAGGTAGTCAACAGCTAATTAGAATTAAGGCCCACTCAATGGTAGGGAACTCCTGTGTTGTAAACATAGCTGGAGAGATCATAGATCCTAGAGAAAAACTTACTTTTGCAACATCTCTCAACCAATGTAATTTGTTACTTTATTCTAAATATGCATCCTCATATTTAAAGGCAAGTATACCTTCATTACTTATCAAAGAAGCTTCTTTTGCAACTGATGGAGACTATTACAGAATTCCAGAACTGGTCAAATGCAGAGAATAAGTGTAAGACACTCAATCCTAAGTGACACATCTTCAATGCAACCTCTACACATAGGATGAATGCCTTTCTCAACTCTCACCAGGGAAGATTTCTTATGTAGCAGATGGTAATTAGCATGGAAACTCACAATTGACCGATGTGTGGAGAATAAGAGGCTGAAGACTGCTTATCCCTGAATAGGACACCTATTTCAAACCTTTGCCTCTCAAGGCTCAGGGATCATTGCAGAAGAGGAGGTGGAAAGATTGAAGATCCAGAGGGGATGGATGGCCATGAGGAAATAGAGTCCTCCAGACAATTGACTATTTTCTCATATGAACTCACATCAATGATGACAGCATGCACAAGTCATATGCAAGCTCAAACCAGACAATCTCAGCACAGGCATAGGAAAGTGGGTAAGGCATCCCAATACAACCTAAGGAACTTTTGGCAATTGATAACTGTTGGGAAGGGGAAAGACTTTTGGTAGGCCAAGCGGATGAACCTACACTGAAGAACATTTAGGGACATAACTCAGACTCTAATAGGCCATATTACATATATGAGAGAGTACATTAAATTGGGTGGAGGGCAGTTGGGGGAGGTGCATATAGGGGAGGGGATCTAAATACCATCAAACTATATTGTATGAAAAATCTCAAAATTTCAATTAAAAAGTAAGTTTAAAAAGAGTTTGAACACAATTATTCTCTATGGGCAGGCAATGTTTCCCCCAGAACACATGGGCTATTCAATGAAAATCTCAGTATCAGGCTATGAATTCTCCTTATGAATTATTGGTCATGAAGGCCCTAGAGGTCCCCTAAACAGCACAGGCTATTGCCATCGGTCTTGGTTGCCCACCACAAATAGATGGTAAAATTATGTTGCTGAAAACATGCCACACTTTGATTCTAGGACATAGAGCAATAAAGCTGGAACTGACCAAAATCTTCCTCCTTGCTCGCTAGCTTTCACAGTGATGGAAGGTGCTATGGAGACTGATGGGTAAGAAGAGTCATCAATGGCTTTACCCAGTAGTGAATGCCAAATGCTGGGATATGGTCTTGTCAGGCATGATGTGCCCAGTAGTACAATAAAGACACGAATATTATTGGGATAGCCAGCCACTTTCTGACTGGGCCTTGGGCATGCTCAACAGAAGGAAATTCTTCCTGGTACTATGAACCAGGTCAAAATCCCAAGGACCAGGAGGGCATAAGCCCTAGAGGTAACTCATTACTGTTGTTTTACTAAATGGACACATAGATTGCTTTCTAAATGTTTATGTTTATATTCATAGATCAGTGCTGGTCTCAAGTGTGGTCAGAAACTTCTTGCAATGCTAGTAGTCAATCTAGAGACTCATAACTAGTCAAAGTACTGAGAATAAGTGACTATGAGTGCTTAGTACTAAATGGGACATGTATATCAACTCCCTCAGGGCTCAGGGAAGTGTGGAGAAGGGGAAGAATGACTGTGAGAGCCAGAGGATATAAAACTTCCTCTGGACACTTCAAAAAATGATACACATGTGGAAATTGAACACCATTTTCAAGTTATACCTTTCAGACATACCCAAGATCAAGCCAACAAGACTGACCAATAATCCATAAAGCAACATTAACTGGATTCTGTGGATTCAAAAAAAATTGAAAAAAAAGAAAGAGAAAGAGGACATGAAAGTGGGAGCAGAATGTGTTGGGAAATGTCTAGGGGGAGTGGGGGAGTTGGGGTTGGATATGATTAATATATACATGTATCAAGTTGTCTAAGGATAAATACAAGATACAAAGTACAATTTACAAAAACTGATGTAAGATACAATTGAAAATAACTTACAAATTAAAAGTGTCTATAAATTAAAAGGCATTTAAAGGAGGCTGGAGTGATAGCTCAGTGTTTAGGAGCACTAGCTGCTCTTACAGAGGACCTGGATTGGGTTCCCAGCACTTACATGGTGGATAACAACCAGCTGGGATATGATACCCTCTTCTGGCTTCCATAGGCTCTGCATGCATATGGTGTACTTATGTACATGCAGGCAAAACACTCATATATATATATATATATATATATATATATGTAAAATAAAAAATAAATAAATTAATTAAAGACATATTAAGAAACTGAATACAAAAAGCCACAGAGTGGTAAAGAATGTTTATGAATTCCTTTTCTGAAAAAGTACTGGTTTCCAGAATAAAGAATTCTTACAATCTGGCAAGGAAAATATAAAATACCCTTTAGAAGGAGAAGGAATCTGAGAAGATGTGGGGAGCTAAAGGCCCCACCTTGCATAGGTCTGAAAAGAAGTTACTGGGGGTGTGGCCTGGCTTGCTTTGAAAGTCTGAAGAATACTTCTGCTCTGCTGAGGAGTGCATGATCAGCACGTGACCATCCTTAAGATGCACCTTTGTGGGGGAGGGGGGAGTTCCACGTGCCTTTATAAGCTTTGGAACACTTGCAATAAATGAGTCTCTATCTGACTAAGACTCCCCGTTGCGTCTGAGTGTCCCCGGGTAGTGGGGGTGGTGTGCACTGGCGAAAGGCGTGCTTACTCATCCCCAATCCTCACCTCACTGGGGGTCACTGGTTTGAATCCCTGGCACCTGGCGCTCAACGTGGTGCTCGAAGGAAGGTGAAAAGAAAAAAAGAAAGAAGAAAGAAGTGAAACGGATTGGGGCCAATCGGAGGTTTGGGGTAAGCAAGACCCTAAAAAATGGGTAACACAATTTTTAAGTTTGAAGACCCAGAGCTTAAAGCACTGAGAGATATGCTTAAAAGCAGGGGATTGGATTTGTCAGATCCTGTAGCTCAAAAGGTTTGGGCAGAGGCAATTCATTTGGCTCCCTGGCTACTTGGGGCTAATGTTTTTACTGGGGATACATGGGAACATGTGGAACATCTAGTTCGACAAAGGGAGGTTCAATTGGGGGTTGATCCACCGCTGGAGTTCTACCCTATTATTTTGGCCTTAAAGGCATGCTTTCGGCCCAAGAGCCCTAAGCCCTCGGTGCCACCTCCTGACGAGCCTTCAGAAACCCCGGCATGGGAATCATGGGGAAGGTTTGAGGAAGAAGGCAGAAATGCAACAGAAGTGAATCCAAAAGCAGCCAAAGTAACAAGCAGCACCTTGGGCATGCCCTGGCCAGCTTCAAGGCTTCCTGAAACCCATGAAAACCATCCCCATTTCCAGGATTCTGGCCCTGCTCAGGAGGCTTCTGTGAGACTATGAGTAAAAGTGTATCCTATTAATGTAAACCCAGGAGGCATGCGCCCTGACCCCTGGTATCCCTAGGAGGTGAAGGATTTAAAGGAATTAAAAAAGGCAGTGGCTGAGGATGGCCCAGGATCACCCTGGGTAGATACTCTCCTCCAAGGCTTGGCTCATCAGCAGTGTACTACAAATGGCTGGACCTCACCAAAGTAGTCCTTCCTAGCCCTATATATATTAAATGGTGTGCCCTCTTTAAGGAGGAATGCAGGATACAGGCTGAGAGGAACGCAAATTCCAATCCACCGGTCCTCATTACTTTTGGGATGTTGACTGGTTCAAGTGACCATTATGCTACAGGGGAGCAATAATCGGGCATTCCAGCCCCATATACAGAACAGGTCAGGGTCATAGGATTAAATGCTTGGAGAAATTGGATGAGGGGCCTACTGAATCCCCCCTTGCAGGAACTAATCAAAAGCCTGGTGAACCCCTCTATGAATTTATAGACAGAGTGGAGAAGAGCTTAAAATGAAAATTACCCCCAGGCCCATTGAGGGAACAATTCACTAAACTCTTGGTATG
This sequence comes from Nannospalax galili, assembly GCF_000622305.1. Taxonomy (NCBI): domain Eukaryota; kingdom Metazoa; phylum Chordata; class Mammalia; order Rodentia; family Spalacidae; genus Nannospalax; species Nannospalax galili. The sequence continues at coordinate 2,542,966 of NW_008355272.1, forward strand.
GGATGGAATGGATGCTGATCACAAGATAGCCTGTGCTGGCCTTAAGGACAGGCCCATGGAACAATGGATAATTGCCTCCAAGGAGGTGGGAACCCAGAGGGGGCAAACCAAAGCCATGGCTGCTGTCTTACAGATGCAAACAGAGGCTCTGACCCATGCCTTAACCCAGGCATTTAATTCACTTAATTTGGGTCAGCAGGTAACAATGGGGCCTAGAGGGATAGAAGGTCCATGTTTCGGCTGTGGCTACACTGGCCATATTAGAAGAAATTGCCCCCCTAAGCCCGGAGATGGGGTATCCAAAAGACCCCCATCTATGCCCTGTCCCCGGTGTCACAAAGGGCTCCATTGGCAAAAGGAATGTAAATCCAGATTTGATATTGAAGGAAAGCCTTTAAACTAAGTGGGGGGCAGCCTCCAGCCCCATTGACAAAAGGAGGACTTCCCCATGATTGGCTACATTTACAATGCCCTCAGGGAGGGATTGGGAGAGGAGAAAAACCTATGGCAAATTGGACAGTCCCTATTATCCTTGGTGTAAGGCCCAAGATGGATTTTGAAATAGGTGGCAGGAGGTTTCGCTGCCTAGTGGACACAGGGCCTGATAGAACCATTCTTAGAAAGGAGGAGGTCCCATCACGATAGCACCTAGTTTCTGGGCCCCGAATCCTAGGTGTGGAGGATACACCCCATCAGAGGAGACTTGAGAATGGCTCAATGCAGATGGATGCAGATGGAGCTAAAGGGGAGGTGCGAAACCTGGTGGTGGCAGGGTTATCCGCCAACCTTATAGGACAAGATATTTTGGTGGATGCACAGGCCTGCATAACTACTGATAGCAAGGGCTTTTATGATGACCTTTTGGATCTTGAAGAGTCTGATAGGCTTCCTGAGTCAGCAACACAAGGGTTGTCTCCCCATATCAATTACAGGGGGGACCCAAAGAAAGCATTGGGTTCACCCCCAATTCTAAGGGCCACTGCCCCTCAAGTTCTAGCTATCCAGTGGTCCCCTGGGCACCGGTATGGGTGGAGCAGTGGCCATTACCTGAGACAAAGCTACAGGCTTTAAAGGAAATTGTGCAGGAACAATTACGGTTGGGCCACATCTGGCCTTCTGTAAGTCCATGGAACACACCTGTCTTTGTTATTAAGAAAGCCTCTGGCAAATGGAGAATGTTGCAAGATTTGCGTAAAGTCAATGCTAGAATGACCCTAGTGGGTACACCCTTAAGGGGGCTGCCTTGGATCCCTGCTATTTCCTCAGATTTATTTCTTATAGTTATAGACATTAAAGATTTTTTTTTCTATCCCTCTACAACCCCAGGATTGTGAAAAATTTGCTTTCTCTGTACCTTCCACCAACTTTAGAAAGCCTGATGAGAGATATGAATGGACTGTTTTATCCCAGGGTATAGCCAATAGCCCAGCATTCTGCCAAAGCTATGTGAAGACCCTTTTGGGGCCTGCTCACTTGCTGCCACATGCCACTATGTACATTTATATGGATGATATAATCTTGGGAGCTCCAACAATTAGAAGAATTTTATAAGGTTACTCAGAATTGTCTACAGACAGGCGGACTCTATGTATCCGCTGATAAAATACAGACTATTACTCCCTTTAAAATTCTGGGAACCATACTCTCTTTGGAAGGAGTAAGTCCTTTAAAACCACAACTAGCTGTCAAGCCCACTGTAACCCTGACAGAGCTATAAAAATTATTAGGAGAAATTAATTGGCTGTGAGCCTGGATGCTTATTCCCACTGAGACTTTAAGACCACTGTTTCAGTTGCTAGTAGGGAAACAGCCTTCAGAACTAATTCACCTGGCTTCTCAACACCTGGACATCTTACATGAGGTCCAGGATGCCCTGGACCGAGCCCAATTTGCCCGGTACACACCTAGTAAAGATCTTGAGTTATGGGTACTCCCTGGTGAGACCCTGATGACATCCATCCTTACACAGGATGGGAAACCCCTTCAATGGGGGCATGCCTCACTGGGAGGCATACCGCAGGTTTATACACCCATGGCTGGCTGACCTGATTGAGAAAGGGCATGATGTAGCTCTGAGACATTATGGCATAGACCCTCTTAAAATTGTTATCCCTTATCGGCTTAGGGATTTTGAATGGCTCTGAAGAAATAATAACCAAGTGGCCATAGCCTTGGAAGGGTTCCTAGGAAATCTGGACAGTCATTATGGCCCTCACAAATGAGTGACCTCCTTTCGTACCCTCTGTTGGGATGCCCCCTGGCTCTTTGTCAAGAAGCCATTAGTAAAAGCCTATATTGTTTTTACTGACAGGGGCAGATTTGGAGCTGCAGTGATAGTATACCCAGGGGCAGATGAGAAACCAAAAAGATATGTCCACACTTGTGATGGCTCATCTCAAATTCAAGGAACTCATGGACATTGCTTTAGCATTAATAAAGATAAGTGAGCCCATGAATTTGTTTTCTGACAGTCTGTATGTAGTCAATCTTCTTCCAGGGCTATTAGGTTCTCATATCTGCTTGGATGGGAACCCCATTACTCCCTTGATTCAGACTCATATGTTCCTTAAAGAAGCCCCTGTCTTCTTCAGCATCTTAGGGGGCACCAAGGATTGCCTGGGCTTTTATCCCAAGGCAATGCAGAGTGGCTTCCACCCAGGTCCTGTCAGCAGGCCTGAATGAAGCCCAGGGGTCACATAACCTCACTCATGTAAATTGGTGGAGACTCCCTAAGAGGTTTCCTCAAGTTCCCATCAAGGACCTAAAGATTATACATACCTGTAATTCTTGTCAACCCTTTCTACAGGTACCACCTCTGCAGCAGCCATGGGTAAACCCCAGGGGACTCAAGCCCAATTCCTTATGGCAAACAGATATCACACACTATGCTCCTTTCGGAAAGCTTAAGTATATTTTTGTATCCATTAACACATTCTCACATGCCTGTTGGGCTACCGTTCATACCAGAGAGAAGCCTAAACATTCTCAGTCTTATTTTCTCCAGTGCTTTGCTACGTTGGGACTGCCCCAAAGAATTAAAACATAATGGACCATGTTTTGTGCATAAAAATTTACAAGATTTCTTTTCACTTTGGGGAATTCACCACAACACAGGAATTCCCTACAATCCCCAAGGTCAAGCCATTATAGAACACAACCATCAAAACCTAAAAATTCAATTAGCAAAAAAAAAAGGGGGGAATAAGCCCCCACCAACAGTTGAGTATGGCCTTGTTCACTATTAATGTTCTTAATTTTCAAAAAAATCAGTTGGAATCCAGGCTTCAGAAGCATTGGGGATTACAGGAACAGAGACCTGAGGTATGGGTAAGATGGAAAGATCCCATCACTGGGCAATGGAAAGGACCAGATCCATTGCTAACCATGGGTTGAGGCTTTGGGTGTGTCTACCCTACAGGAGATTCAAACGCCATATGGGTGCCTACGTAAAACCTTAAGTGGGTAGGCCAGGATCTGACTGACTAGCATGACGGTCCATGGACAATAGTTCATGAGAAAAAGTTCTTCTCTTTATTTATATCCATCTGAAGTGAAGGACCTAGTTCCTTGTCTTCATTGCCAGTCAGCCTCTACAACTGGCTGATTGACTAAAAGGCACATGGTCTCAGAAATATTTCAACTTGTCTTACGCCATGACTTGCTTTGTTTCTCTTGATAATGCTTATCTTTAAGTGTCTTTATCAGATAACTCAGTGACAGAGGACCCTTGGAACTTCCACGTTCCACCTCCTCATGATTACAGACTTCCCCAGGACCCCCTCCAGTTACCCACGCTTGCTAACCGAGTTAAGCAGAGACTAAGACTGTCATGGGCTGGCATTACCCACACGGCTGCCCTTATGACAAGTACTCCTAAGACAGGATATGCACATGGCCAGGTGCATGATCCAGTGACGGGCAAGACTTGATCAGAGATGACACAACCTAAGACAGACAAAAATGCATAAGATTAGAGGAAGGAGATAGCCATCTCTCCTCAGGGAGTCACCTATGAAGTGGGTAACCCGTGAAATAAAGTCAGTCTGGCCTTGAAATAAAAATCAAAAGGGGGATATGTGGGGACCTAAAGGCCCCACCTTGCATAGGTCCGAAAGGAAGTTACTGGGGGTGTGGCCTGGCTTGCTTTGAAAATCTGAAGAATGCTCTGCACTGCTGAGGAGTGCATGATCAGCATGTGACCATCCTTAAGATACATCCTTAAGGAGTTCCAGGTGCCTTTATAAGCTTTGGAACACTTGCAATAAATGAGTCTCTGCCTGACTAAGACTTCCCATTGTGTCTGAGTGTCCCTGGGAAATGGGGGCAGTGTGGGCTGGTGAACGGTGTGCTTACTCATCCCCAATCCTCACCTCGCCGGGGGTTGCTGGTTCAAACTCCCAGCAAGAAGACACTTCAAAAAATATTACACATGTGGGACAAAGTGCTCTGCATCTTTAGTCAGCAGGAAATGTGAACTAAAGCCATAAAAATAGCACTACACACCCACCAAAGTGACTGCGTTTGGAAGGACTGAATATGCCAATCGTGGCCAGGGTGTGGAACCAGTGAACTCTATTATTGTCAGCAGGAGTATTAAACAGTGCAGTCACTTTGAAAAATTTCTTATAAGAATTATCATATGTCTATCCCACAAGACAGTGATTTCAATGTTAGGTGTTTTCACTTAATGTTGTAGAAGAACACAACAAACAGCTTTATTCCTAGTAGTCCCAAACAGCAAATTGTTCTCGTATTCATAAACAGTAGCACAGGGTGTAAGCCATGGTAACTCAGCATGGACCACTGCTCAGCAATAAAATTGAAAGTATTATTGATACATGCAACCATAGGTATGAATAACAAAGGCATTTTTCTGAATGAAGGAAGCTTTATCCTGAAGAATTACCATGAGGTGATTCCATTTCAATGGAATTCTAATATTAATGAAGCAAGTTTATGCTGTGAAAATAAATAAATAATAAACAAATAAATAAAAGAATCCAAAGGAATAGGAGTGAGGATGGACTAAAAGCAGGCATAAGTAAACTTTTTATTATTATGGGACTATCCTTTATTTGATAGAATTTGGTTTTATGTATTTGTGTATTTGTCAAAACTCAGAAAATATGTAACTAAGATGTATTCCTTTCATTGTATATAAATTTTAAACCAAAAAGAAAAATACGTAGTGAACTCCAGACAATGCATGATAAAGTGTATAAGGGGTATAGACTAATGCCTAAATCCACTATGAAATGCATGAAATTAAGATGGATCAGTTGGTGGATAAGAGATCTATGGAGGCATATGAAATAATGTACAAATCTAGTTGGTAAAGACAGCTGCTCGCTGTGAAAAATTTCAACTTGAATGTTTTTATAATAAAATATATGTAGTCTCTCATTTTGACCCTTTCCTGGGCTGGCCCTCATGATTGTGGGTGGTGGCAGGAGGTCACAGTATCGGGTCACAAGGGGAAATAAACAGCACTCTATAGTGTGTTGCATGGCTAAGTGCTGGTGTTTGGTAGGTTAGGTCTAGCAAGAACATTTTTATTTAGAGACAGGTTCTCCTGGCACCTGGGTTCACCTCAAACCTGCTATGTACCAAGGATAACCTTGAACTTCTGATCCTCCTTGCTTTCATTTCCCAAGCATCAAGATTGCAGGCATGCTCTGCCATGTCTTGTTTATGTGGTTCAGGTGTTAAAATCTACATCTTTGTGTATGTGAGACAGACAATCTACTAATTTAGCTGCATCCCAGTCCAGAAATTTTACTTTAAGTTACTGTGATTATTAAGCTTGGTTGTCAACTCTACTGGATCTGAATCAACTAAGAGATAAACTTTGGGGCACACTGTGAGGTATTTTCTTAATCAGGTTATTTGAACTGGAAAGACCCATCCTAAATGTCCATGGCCCCTTCAGGTGGTGACCCAGAGAAAATAAGGTCCTAGGGACAACATTTGCTTTTTAAAAAAATTTTTGTTATTTTATGTGTATGAGTGTTATGCCTGCATGTAGGTAAGTGCACCCGTGTTGTGCAACACCCACGGAAGATAGAAGAGGCTGTCAGATCCCTTGGAACTAGAGTGATAGACAGTTGTTAGCTGCCATGTGGGTGTTGGGATTTGAACCGGGTCTTCTGCAACACCAGTCAGTGTTCTTAGCCATCTCTCTAGGCCCAAGCTTTGCTTTTTAAAGCCTTATTGCCTAGGATCTTGCTGCAAGTTCATGCACTTGGTTGTTGCCCCCGTCTATTGCTGCTACAGACTTTCTATGATATCAGAACCCAGCTTCTCTGAAATTCCAGAGACTCAAGTAGCTGTCCAGGAACATTTCAGGTCTTCAGTGTCAGGTGGGAACTGCTGAGGCACCCAGCCTCCTGGACAGAGCAGCTACCAGGTTCTCAACCCCTCCAGTGTGAAGACATCAATTTTTTGGACTATCCAGATCATATCATGTAAGCCAATCTAATAAATCCCTTCTTAATATAAATTCATTCTTTTGGTTCTGTTCCTCTATAGAACCCTTATTAATACAGATAACTTGAACTTATCATAGTTCATTGGGATATAACCCCATCATAATTAATGAACTTCTGCATCAGATCAAGCCCTCTTCATCCTGTCCACTTTCTGATAGCCTCATCCTGAGAAGCCTGCAGTGAGGGAAGGAGAAGAGGGAAGCTTTGAGCTTTGTCTATCCTTTGCCCTTGCACAGCCCTGGACCATCTAGGACTGGCTGGAAAGTCAGTGAGGAGAGTTAAAGGATATGGCAGTCTCACTGAATATGTCAGTCCTGTTTTGGCCTCACATTTTGTGGGTTTTGCAGAGACTTCCTAGATAGGGCTTCTTCCCCACAGGACTATCCCACTGAAGTTCACTAGCTCAGGCAACGTTTTCTGAATCACTGCTCTTAATCTCTTATCATCTGCCTCTGATGGCCTAGTGAGGCCTTTTCTGGCAGAAGTTGGTTCACCCCAGGCAGGAAGCGTTTAGGGGGTAGAATATTCTTCAAGATTCACAGCTGGTTCCTTATTGTGGAAGCTGTGTTTGATCCATAGAAAACACACACACACACACACACACACACACACACACACACACACAATGTTTGATCCATAGAAAACACACACACACACACACACACACACACACACACACTTTGCTCTGTTTAAGTGTGGGCCACTCCAATTTTAAATCTTCTCCTCCTCTCTGATCCCTATTCCAACTGAGCCAGGCCATGCCTTTTGTCTGGATTTATTGAGATGTGAGGAGGGAATAGCAGTTCTTGAACTATTAGACTCCCGAGACACCTGCCACTCTGGGTGACTAGTTATTTTGAAGTTCTTCGTGCAGCTCATTTAACTTTGTTTAAGTGTGGGCCACTCCAATTTTAAATCTTCTCCTCCTCTCTGATCCCTATTCCAACTGAGCCAGGCCATGCCTTTTGTCTGGATTTATTGAGATGTGAGGAGGGAATAGCAGTTCTTGAACTATTAGACTCCCGAGACACCTGCCACTCTGGGTGACTAGTTATTTTGAAGTTCTTCGTGCAGCTCATTTAACTTAAGATGAGGGAAAGGCTTTTCTCTATCTATCAGACATGGACCAGGAGGAGCCATAGATGGCATGCTACCCTTTTAAAGTCCCCACTCTGAATTTCCAGTGTGATTTGGGTCTTGTCCTCTAAGAATTGGAGATTGTTTGGTCTATCCTGGCAAAACTACTTTTTGACCAGACTCTTTGAAAGTCTTGATAAGCAGCTCCATAATATGACTTTAGATGGAATCTTGAAAACTAATAGTCTTTATTCTCTACTTTAGTGCCAATTTAGGGACGACAAGTTTCCATTATCCTATAATAATAACTAATCTGTGTTTTCTTTCCTTTACTGTCTCTCATATATAGTAGGATGTTTGTAAGGTACAAATGTTTGCAGGGGCTGAACATGGAAAAGGGCTTTGGAAATGCACTAATCTAATCCCTTTCCTTGGTAGAGGAGACTCGGAAACACAAACAACAGAAGAGATTAACTAGAATCTGGTTCACTGCTCAGAAATCATTTTTTATAACTTTTACTTTGCCAGGGAGATAAGAATTAAGGCCTCACTTTCCTCCAATCTCTCTGCTGTGACTGAACCCATGCTTCACTGTTTCACATGCTGTCTTTGACTTGTGAGTGACAGAGAGCACAGTACCTTCCCAAACAGCCTTGCAGGACCTGCCAGCCACATGAAGCTGACTCTGCTGCCCTTACTCTGAGCAGCTGCTCCTGAGTAAGAGGAATTGGCTGCAGGGCTCCAACTACTCCATGAGTCAGCTGAGGTGGGAAATTCTGAAGTAAGAGCTCTTTTGTCTGACAGCTTAGAGGGATGGACCACAGGATTTCAGATACCAGGAGCAGGATAACTTGTGTCTGTCATGAACTCTGCCTTCATCAAGCACTGGCTTTTTTTGTGTGTGTGCATTTTCAGGAGAGCTTCTTTGTTTCTTCTGATGGAAATGGCAGGCAGAGCTACCCAGGGCTGGGGATCAGCACAAGTGGCAGTGGGCAGTGACAAAGCAGCCACTGGGCAAAGTGTGGTCTCAGGTTTGCTTGTCCTGGAATCCAGGGATATGGTTGCCTTAGGGTCTTCCATATAGTGTGTCCTTAGGGGAAGGAGAACTGCATAGCTTCTTTAGTACTCCTGTGGGTGTGGCCCTCAGGTTGCATAGTTTACTCTGTTATTTCAGAGTCTTCTGATAGTGTCAGAGGAAAAAACGTCCAGAATGACAAGCCAGAGGTAGCGGGACTGTTTTTCAAGCAATCTATAAAGAGTAATCGCCCCACAAACCTACAGGTGAAAACAATTGTGTTGGCCTCTCATTGAAACAAATCAAATTGACATTTAATGAAATGCAGTTGTTTGTCTCTTGCAGCCCCAGAAAGAGCCACTTGTCCACAGCTAATCAGTAATTGAAATTCTTCTATCCAAGCAACATGTGCTCAGAATTCACTTGAAGGAGAGAAGAAGGCTCCAGGGATACTAATGAGGACTTCTCCCAGTGCACTTGACCCATATTAAATATGGACTCCCCCAGCTCACTCATGGTTCATACTGCTCTGACTCAGGTAGGACATCTCATTTCAGGCTTTTAGATATTTGAAATGTCTCCATCAGTGTCACAGCTTCTCATTAAGGTGAACAGAATTGATTTGAAATTATTTTATCCAAAGATTTATTGAGGTGTGGGAAATATTTATGGGACTTGGGTGGGAGAAGGCTTTTACTGGGAAGGTGTGTTGGAGTACTGAGGATACATCTAGGATGGTGCCAAGCCAACCTCCTGTGGCCACATCTCTCAGACAAATGCCTATTTGAAGAGCCTCCTACCCTTCCTGATCTATCTTTTACCAGCTGTGAGTGATGGGGAGGGGGGCAGGGTGGGAACAATTCCATTATCTCTGGCAGTCAGTCATTCCCAGGCCTATTAGGCCTGTACTTGTCATTTCATTTATGTGTCAATCATATGGGCTGCATGACATGAAATGCAGAACATATACATGTTCTCTAAATGCAGAACTTGTAACAGGATAGAACCAGAGGGCTAATCAGAGCAACTCCATTTTGTTAAAAGCCTCCTGTCCATGTTTGTTTCTTCATTGCTGTGACAAAACACTCTGACCACTACCAACTTGGGGAGGAAAGGACTTATTTAGCTTACATCTCCCAGGTTGTAGTTCATCAGGGAGCCCAATGTAGGAACTCAGGGCAGGAACTTGGAGGCAGGGACTGAAGCACAGGCCATGGAGGAACACTGCTTACTGGCTTGCTTTCCTGGCCCCTGCTCAACCTGATTTCTTATACAACATAGGCCCACCTGCCCAGGGGTGACACCATCCACAGTGGGCTGGGCCCTCTTACATCACTCAGTAATCAAGATGTCCCACAGATCAGACATGGCCACAGGCCAGTCCAATAGAGGAAATTCCCCAATTGAGGCTCCCTCAACCCAGGTGTGTCAGGTTGACACTAAAGCTATCCAGCACAATTGACCCCTTGTCAACTTGACACACAAACACATCACTATCAAATTAAAAGCCTTCCAATTCTTGTCCCCAAGATATGATGTTAACATTAATATCACAACATAAGGCAGTACAACCTTAAAAACCCCACAGTCCTTAAAAAATCCAAACACTTAAAATTCCATAGTCTCTTTTAAAAGTCTCAACTGTGGGTGGGCTTCTGTAAAATCCAAAACAAGTACTGTCTTATTTCAAAGGGAAGAATCGGGCACACCTAAGCAAAACCAAAGTCCAGCAAAGTAGCTCAGGGCTAGACATCTGGGCTTCACTCACGATCTTCTGGCCTCCAAAGGGTTCTGGCAGCTCCACTTCTCTGACTCTGCCATCCACTGCACAAACAGCTCGTCTCGCAGACGCAGGCCAGCTCCACTCTACACCTACTGAGGTCCTTGGTAGTCATCCCATGGTCCTGGCATCTCCAAAAAGCTGGGGTCTCTACTGAAACTGAGGCTACACCTTCACCAATGGCTTTTTCTTGCCTCTCTGAGTGCAAAACCTCAGATTTTCTCCAAGACGCCTTCAATCCTGGGGTCTTAACTGCAACTGAAGCTGCACTTTCACCTATGGCCTTTCCTGGCCTCTCAGAGTGCCAAGCCTCAGCTGCTCTCTATGACCCCTTCATGCTTTCAACACCAGAATCATGCAGGATACTCTTAAACATTACCAAGTCCTGCTTCCAGCTTGAAATAGAGGTGCGGGTCCCCTCTGTGTGCTGACCCTGAGGAAATACCTCCCAGAAGACTCCATCACAGTGATGCTAGTCTCTTGTTATTTACATCTGATTTTTCAGCCCCAGCTAACCAGCATCAATTGTCCCAAAGCAAAGGTTTTGCTTCAGGTTCTGGTCTCTTTTTAATCACAGCTGATTCTTCAGCCCCGGCCAACCAGAACTCACAGATTCTCAATCCAAAAATCTCACATGAACAGCCCTGATAGTCTCAGCTTCCCTTTGAAGCTTCACAAGCCAGGCCTCCATCGTCTACAACTCTTTAAGCATAACTGTTCCAAGCTCCACTGCAACAAATCCTGAGCACACAATGGCTTTTCCAGCCCAAAGTTCCAAACACTTCCACAGTGCTCCCCAAAACACCAAGGTCAGGTCTGTCACAGCAATATCCCACTCTCTGGTACCAATTTCTGTCCTAGTTTGTTTCTTCATTGCTGTGACAAAATACTGTGACCACTACCAACTTGGGAAGAATGGATTTATTCAGCTTACATCTCCCAGGTTGCAGTTCATCAGGGAGCCCAAGGTAGGACTACACACAGGACAGGAACCTGGAGGCAGGAGCTGGAGAACCAGGGGCCACAGAAGAATGCTGCTTACTGGCTTGCTCGACTGGCCCCTGCTCAGCCTGCTTTCTTATGCAACAAGGGCCCACTTACCCAGGGGTGGCACAACCCACAGTGGGCTGGGCCCTCCCACATCACTCATCAAGAAGATGCCCCTCAGACATGGCCACAGGCCAGTCCAATAGAGGAAATTCCCCAATTGAGGCTTCCTCAACCCAGGTGTGTCAAGTTGACACTAAAGCTATCCAGCACACCTTCCATCTTGTCTTCTGTAGAAACTGGCTTATAAGTGAACTTTGTACTTGTTTTATCTTGATGCACCAGATGCACCCTGTAAATTCCAGGAATAAACTACCCATAAAACCCTGGAATGTTCTAATCTAGGGTAAACAGCTAACAGCTAATCATAACTTCTGCTTCTGTAACTTGCTTGCTTGCTTGCTTTGGCTGGGTTGGCAACATGAGATTGGCTACTTTGAAAATAACCTAAGACCACTTCCTATTTGCCTAGAAAAACTGTGCTTGAATTCTGGTTGGGGTTGCTCTCTAAGTACTCACCTGGAATCCAGGGACAGCCGGGCCATAATAAAATTTTTACCTTGCTTTTTGAATTCCTTGTGTGGTTGCGGTCACCGCCAGTGGTGGCTGGTCCTCTGTTCTCATGGGTGCTGCTCCTTCGTTCTCGCAGGCATTGAGGCTGCTCCTCTGCTTGCCCTGGGCTGAGGCTGCTCTTCTACTCACCTGGTGCTGAGGCAGCTCTTCTGCTTGCCTGGTGCTGAGGCAGCTCTTCTGCTTGCCCTGTGCTTCCTCCTGTCATTCCTGCTTCTGCCCAGTTCCAGACCCCAGGGATGGTGAGGAGGCTGTGTCAGCAGAGCTGCATTCAGACACAGGAGACCAGGTTCAGTGACACAGGTCTGCTTTATTGCAGGAAGGCACAAGCTTATATAGGGGTAATGGTCCAATCACAGTAGAGCAAGTAGGATACCTCATTAGCATAACAGGTTTAGCATCCTATCACAGTACAGCAAGTAGGATACCTTATTAGCATAACAGACAGCATCCTATTAGCATAACAGACTTAATGTCCTATCACAGAATAGTGGGTAGGATGCCTCATTAGCATACTGGGTTTCAGATTACGGAGCCTTGATTCTTGGAAACCATGTGACCCTGACTGTTGCAATATCTAAGTGTTGCAATTTTGGATTCCAAATGTGGTGATTAGGGAGTGGAGAGCTCTAGGCATCAAGTCTCATGATCTGCCAATGGGAGCAAATGTCAAAGGCATTCCTTGTGGCTCCAGTGGTCCAGCCATTGCCTCGGGCCTGCTGTATGGCTGTCAATAAGACTTTCACCCTAGGCTCAAGCCTGTCTCCCACATGTGGTGACTCCTGATTTGCAACCTGTTACATTTGAAGGTCCACTGAGATTGCCTTATCTGAGGGGATTGTGGCCCTGAGGTGGGAACTGCCAGAGGAAGGCCTCTGAGAGACATTCCTCAGCTCTGGCCTTCCTCCCTTGGTGCCAATCACCACAGGCTGCAAGGTAAGCATGCTTTCAGTTTTTCTGGGCCTGGCTTCTGTTTTAGTGCCTCTGTTCTGTTCTGTTCTGTTCTGTTCTGTTCTGGTCAGATCTTAGTCTAGGTGGGAAGCTGGATGCAGCACTAATCCCCCTAGTCGGTTCTCAGAGAAGATGTCCCCAGAACTGCCTGAAAGTCTGGGACATTGACAGGCCCAGGATCTGGATTATTTTTCTTTGTCTCTCAGTCCTTCTTATTGGTGTGGTCCTTTGTCTGACTTTTGTTATGGGCCAGTCTCAGTCTTCCACGTCTTATTCCCCCCTTGAATGTATGTTGACTAACTTTTCTGATTTCAGGAAATGAGGAGGCGATATGGGCTTTAAGCCCAAAGGCCCCTGGCTATAAACCCTTTCTGAAGTCGAGTGGCCACAGATTCCAAATGTTGATTGGCCATTGCAGGGTTTGTTTGATCTTAAACTTGCTTATGCTGTTCACAGGAACTCCTATGACCACCATCCGGACCAGATCCCCTATATCACCACCTGAGTTGATCTTTTGGCGAATCACCCTCCCTGACTAGTTAAGTGTCAGGAGAGGCCAGTCCCCTGACACTTCTCCCCAGCCAGTTCTCCCAGTTACCCAACCCTCCAAGAAGATTTATCCAGTCTTTCAGGATCTGAGCCCTGAAGACAATATATCCAACCCCATCTACTTGCCCCTGCCCCTGACTCCCATCTGAACCCCTGTTCGCCCTTGTATAATCCCCTCCTGGACCTGTTCTTGGCCATTGCTTTTGTTGGAACACCCAGGAAATGACTCCAATCCCTTATTCAGTCCACCCTATACCCATTCAGGCAACCCCTATCACTGGGGACCCTTCTCCTGTGCTTCTCCCTCCTGCTGCTGTTCTGCCTCTCTGAGAAGTTGCTCTTCCTCCAGGCTGGGATCCTAGCTGATCCGTTCTTGTTTATGCCCCCTTTTTCACCACTGACCTTTATAACTGGAAGAGTCAAACCCTCGTTCTCTGAAAACCCTCAGGGGCTCATTGACCTTCCTGGTTCAATCTTTACCACTCATTTACCCACATGGGAAAACTGTCATCAGCTTTTGCAGATCCTCTTGACTTGGGAGGAGTGGACTGAAGTCCTCCGAGAGGCAGCTCACTCTGTTTTGGGACCTGATGGGCTTCCCACTCAGAATGCTGACAGACTTGAGCATGTGTTTCCTTTTACCTCTCCCCATTGGGACCCCAACACCGATCAAGGTAGGGAGCACTTGCTTCAGTATCACCAGACTCTGTTTCAGGGATTACTGGGGGCAGCTGGAAAACCCACCAACCTCACCAAGGTGAGTGATAATCTTCAAGAGCCAGATGAGTCACCTGCCACTTTTGCGGAGAGGCTTTATAATGCCTATTTCCTCCATTCTCCTATTGACCCAGAGGCACCTGAGGACCAAAAAACGAATAGCTTTCATTTCTCTGTCAGCCCCAGACATATGGAGAAAACTAAAAAAGTTAGAAGGGTTTGAGGGAAAGCTGATCTCCAAACTGGTGGAAATTGCCCAGAAGGTCTATCATGGTCGAAAGGAGATTGGAAAAATTTTGGTGGCAGCCTGGGGAAAGCTGCCTGGCACCTGGCCCTGACCCCAACGAGGTGATAACAGACAGCCTAAAGGGGCAGGCAAGAAATGCAAATTGGAGAAGAACCAATGTGCCTACTGTGAAAAAAAGGGCCACTGGAAAAATGAGTGTCCTCTAAAACAAAAGAAAGCAGCTTCTGTCTTGCCTGCCACTGAGCAAATGACCAGGCCAAGGCTTTTCCCTGAATCCCCTGGAGCCTATGGTGACCCTTAAAGTAGAAGGGAAGGATACCAAAGTCTTCATAGATACAGGGCCTACTTACTCAGTTTTAAAGAAACCTGCTGGGCCATGATGATCAAGGACAACATCTATATCCAGGGAGCAACAGGGAGGACCTAAGAATATCCTCAAACTCGGGCAAAAAATTCTGATTTGGCACAAGAACTGTATCCCATTCAGTCCTTCTTATACCTGATTGCCCATACCCTCTCCTTGGATGGGATCTGTTAATATAAACTAAAGACCCACATTTCCTTCACTGGAGACACTATTAATCTGTACCTCCAATCACCCACTGTTTTGGTGACTTGCCCTGTGACTGAAGAGTGTTAGTTATATGAAAACTGTGGTGAACAGGACTCCCCACTTCTAGAAAAGTGGAAAGAGGAAATTCCTACTGTTTGGGCTGAAGCCAACCCTCCAGGGCTGGCAAAGCATCAAGTGCCAATAGTTATCCAATTGACCAGCATTGCCACCCCAATCAGGGTTAGGCAATATCCCATAAGTCACCAAGCCCATCTGGGAATTGCCAAGCATATCAACCACTTGAGAGAAGCAGGAATTTTGGTGCCCTGCACCTCCTCATGGAATACTTTTCTGCTTCCTATTCCGAAACCAGAAACTACTGAGTTTAGGCCTGTTCATGACCTAAGCGAAGTCTAAAGGGTTGAGATTGTATGCCCCGCTGTCCCCAAACTTTACGCTCTGCTCAGTGAACTTCCACCTGACCGATGGGCCTACTCAATCTTAGACCTAAAGGATGCTTTCTTTGCTTTGCTGATAGCCAAGCAAAGCCAGCCCATCTTTGCCTTCCAATGGGCTGATCCAGATGATTCCTACAATGGACAATTGACATGGACTAGACTGCCTCAGGGGTTTAAAAAATTCCCCTACTCTGTTTGATGAGGCCCTCAGGAGGGATATAATCCCCTTCAGGGAAGCTAACCCTGAAATCACTCTGTTGCAGTACGCGGATGACCTACTCCTAGCAGCAGACTCAGAGGAGGCATGTATTCAAACTACCAGGAGTCTACTAAAGGAGCTAGATACTCTGGGCTACAAAATTTTTGATAAGAAGGCCCAGATGTGCCAGGACTCTGTGACCTGCTTAGACTACAGGATACATGATGGCAAGCACTTGTTGGGGCCAGACAGGATCCAGGCTCTATTAAATATACCCAAGCCTAAAACCAGGAGGCAGATCAGGGAGTTCTAAGGAGCTGCAGTTTACTGTTGCCTTTGGCTACTAAGCTTTTCTGAAATTGCTAATTATATGCAGCAACAGGAGGCCAGGGAACTGACCTGGTTTGGAGTAAACCGGAGGATAAGGCCTTCCACCAACTCAAGATGGCCCTAACCCAAGCTCTGGCGCTGGCCCTGCCTGATGTGACTATGCCTTTTCAGCTCTTTGTGCATGAAACAAGAGGCATATCCAAGGGGGTTCTCACCCAAACCCTGGGACCTTGGAGGAGGCCAGTGGCATATTTGTCAAAGAGATTGGACTCAGTGGCCACCAGATGGCCAAGTTGCCTCTGGGCCATAGCAGCCACAGTCCTACTAGAAAGGGAGGCCTCTAAGTTAACACTTGGACAGGATGTCCAGGTCATTGGGCCTCATGCAGTAGAGTCACTCCTCAGGTCCCCACCAGACCTATGGACGTCCAATGACCACATCACCCAGTACCAAGTACTGCTGCTGGATCCACCTCTCATCACCTTCCTGAGGACCGAGACCCTGAATCCTGCCACCCTGCTGCCTGATGATGATCCTGAAACTCTGCTCCATGACAGCCTGAAAATTGTGAGTACCCTTTCTGGATTAAGGTAGGACTTGTGAGACCAATTTCTACCTAATGCAGACCTTGAACTGTATACAGACGGTAGCAGCTATGTTAAAGAAGGTGTCAGGTATGAGGGGGCAGCGGTAGTGACTCAAGACTCTATTCTCTAGGCCCAAGCACTTCGGCAAGGAACATCTGCCCAAAAGGCTGAGTTAATAGCCCTCATGCAACCCCTAAGATGGGGAAGGAAAAACTGCTAGCATTTACACAGACAGTCGATATCCCTTTGCTGTTGCTCATATCCATGGAGCTCTTTATAGAGAAAAAGCACTGTTAACATCTGGGGGCAAAGAGATTAAAAACAAGGAGGAAATCTTGGCACTACTAGAGGCCCTTTGGTTGCCCAAAGCCATAGCTATCATCCACTGTAAGGTCCATCAAAAAGCAGACACCCCACAAGCCAAAGGAAATGCCTTTGCTAACCATGCAGCTAAGGAAGCAGCAGAAGGGAAAGTAGTGCTGATTAAAATTCCGCCTTTACTGCCCCCTTGCCTCCTCCCAGAGGAACCTGTATATATAAAGGAGAAAGCTCAGCTAGCAAAGAGTTTAAAGGCTAAACAAAGTGCCCCAAAATGGTTCTGGTTGGATGATGGGAGACCCATGTTGCCAAAGGTGTTGGGAAGAGAATGGCTACAAAGGATTCATGACTCTACACACCTGGGAACCACCAAACTCACTGAGCTGGTTCAAAGGGAGTTTTTTTTTTTTTTTTTTTTTTTTTTTTTTTTTTTAAAAAAAAAAAAAAAAAAAAAGAGGACGATAAATCTTTCACTGTGATATATCAAAATAACCCTGCCTCAACGTTCTAGTTTTCAGGGCAGAGACTGAGAGGACAAGCACCAGGAGAAGTTTGCGAACTTGACTTCAGGGAAATGACAGATGGGTAGTATGGCTATCATTACCTCCTGGTTCTGGTGGATACCTTCTCCAGATGGGCAGAGGCTTTTCCTACCTGAACAGAGACAGCTCAGATAGTACTTAAAAAATTACTAAATGATCTGGTCCCAAGATTTGGCATCCCTATCAGTCTGGGATCTGAGAATGGCATGGCTTTTATAGTTCAAATATCAAAAGCTATTGTAAAAAGCTTACAGATTGACTGGAAACTACATTGCGTTTATCATCCTCAGAGTTCAGGACAGGTAGAAAGAATGAACAGGACCCTTAAGGAAACTTTAACTAAGCTAATTTCAGAGACTGGTGAAAACTGGGTAAGTCTTCTTCCTTTGCCCTGTTAAGAGTAAAATGCACTCCTTATGTGAAAGGGATTACCTCATTTGAGATTATGTACGGGAGACCCCCTTCCTTGATTCTTAAACTAGGACTGGAACATGTGACCGAGGTTTCTAATCATGATCTTCTCAGGTCCCTACAGGCACTGCAGCATATGCTCCCCTCCATTCACAGCCTTATCAGGGAGACGAGCCAAAGCAGCTGTACCTCAGGGATCAACTGGACAGGACTTGGGACCTGGAGACTGGGTCTGGGTAAGGAAGGTGTCACTTCACACCAGACTTTGAGGCTTCTTGGGACAGACCATACCCTGTCATCCTGGTTATACCCTCAGTGGTAAAAAGTGGCCAGATGCAGTCAGTGGATTCACCAATCCCAAGTCAAAGAGGTTCATTTGGATCATGTTCCTCAGTCACAGAGTCTAAGGAAAACCAACAATCCCCTAAAGATCAAGTTAGTAAGTGACCTCTCTGGATAATCTTCATCTTAGGTAATTTACTCCCTGGGTCTAGAATGTCCCTCCCAGTGAAGCATAGACATGCTCCAGTACAGTATTTTTGGGCTCTGAGCCACACTACTGATGATTTTATAAAAAAAAAAAAATCACCTCAGTGGGGGTGGGGGTACGCTTCAGATGGACTTTGACTTCTGTGTTCTTTTTAATATATCACTCTACATGTCGATATCTCCTATAGACCCATGGCACTAGAGCATAGAAGGCCATAAATCAGATCTAATTCAGAGGTATTATAAATAAGCCAAATTTTATGTCTGTCCTGCTGGAGAAACCCCAAGCTGCAAGGCCCTTGGTGAATGGCATTGTGGAGAACGGTAATGTACGACTATTCCCTGGTTACCTTCAAGTCAAGATAATTGGATAGCTTTAGACAAACGAGTCCCCAGTCCTACAAATCCTTCAGGATGGAAATTAACTATAAAACAAAGTAGTCATGAAACTTGGGATACGGAGAAGACATGGGGAGTCTGTATTTACATCTCTGGTACAGATCCAGGGACTGAATTCACTCTTCAAAGATTTAAAATCTCTACCATCCCTTTCACTTCCATAGATCCTAATAAGGTTCTTAATCCACTCTCTGATAAAACAGAGGATCCCCTTCCCAAAGTGGTTAAAGAGTCTACCCTAAATCCTACTCAGCTCTCACCTGTTCCTGCACCCCCAACCAGGCACCCTTCAGCAGGTGCGGGATTTAGAATACCTAGAACTTTATGGGTCCATATATTGCACTTACAAATTCTTCAATACCACAAAACTCAGCCTCACTCGGGATTGTTGGCTATGCCTGGATCCTTGCCTGCCCTATTATGTGGGTATAGGGGCGCTGGCCTCTCTAGTGCCCAACGAAACTAACGTCAGGAATTTCAGTGCCATGGAAGTTACGAAACAGACCGCACTCTGCCCCTGAGGATCGCAGTCAACTCTTATCCTAGGGAGACCGGAAGGACAGGGATCGTGTCTTTATTCTGGGCACTATGCTATGAGCCAGTCCCAATACCAAGCCAATTGCAGCATACCTTACATCTAAACAGCTTGGCTGAGGGAACAAAACCCCATTATTCAGTTCCCCCTAAGGGCACTTGGTTCGCCTGTAAGTCAGGCCTCACACCTTGTATTAATCCTTATAGCCTTACGGAGGCAAAGTATCTCTGCATATTTGTCCACCTCCTGCCTCAAGTTTACTATTACTCTGGGGAAGGGGGAAGAGAATATCTAGGGCTCCTACCTGGTGGGACTAGACATCCCCAAGCATTATCAACTGCCTCTGTCCTGGTGCCTCTGGTGGTGGGTGTAGGTATCGCTGGATTGGCAGGAATAGGAACGGCAGCCTTTATAGTCCAGGATCAGAATTTTAAACTTCTAAGTAAACAGATTGATCAGGACTTGTCAGAGCTGGAAAAATCAGTAAGTCACTTAAGCACATCTCTTGACTCCCTTGCAGAGGTGGTCCTTCAGAATAGTCAAGGGCTAGACCTACTCTTCATGCAACAGGGAGGTCTATGCATGGCTTTAGATGAGCAATGTTGTTTCTAAGTGAACCATACTGGTATAATAAGAGGAATTTTGAGCTTACTAAAACAACATCTAAGAAAGAGAGAAAAGCTAAGGACAGAATCCCAAAATTGGTATGAATTCCCATTTTCCAGGTCCACCTGGTTTACTACCCTACTTAGTTCCTTAGAGGCCCCCTGGTTCTTATCTTATTAGCTCTGACCTGTGGGCCCTTAGTATTAAATGCTATAGCTAAGTTTGTTAATCAAAGAATTAGTTCTGTAAAACTTATTGTGCCCAGGAGCCAATACGATCAACTTAGACCTATAGATGAGGAAGAATCTTCAAAGGTTTGAATATTCCCCAACAGAAGTGGGGAATGTAACAGGCTAGAACCAGAGTGCTAATCAGAGCAACTCCATTTTGTTAAAAACCCCTCATCTTGTCTTCTGTAGAAACTGGCTTGTAAGTGAACCTTGTTGCACCAGATGTACCCTGTAAATTCCAGGAACTAGCTAACCATCAAACCCCAGAATGTTCTAATCTAGGGTAAACAGCTAACAGCTAATTGCGACCTCCACTTCTGTAACTTGCTTGCTTGCTTTGGCTGGGTTGGCAACTTGGGATTGGTTACTTTGAAAATAACCTAAGATCACTTCCTATTTGCCTATAAAAACCGTGCTTGAATTCTAGTTAGGGTTGCTCTCTGAGTACTCACCCAGAGTCCAGGGACAGCCGGCCATAATAAAAATTTTACCTTGCTTTTTGAATTCCCTGTGAGGTGATTCCTGATTTGCAACCTGTTACAAAGTCACTTCCTCTCCTTTACCTTCAACTGGTTGTCCATCATGACTGCACCTTCTGTTACATATGTAATCAATTGTGAACATAAACACTTACTCAAATGATATTAGTGATACAAATGACTGGGAAAACTATTGGAGTGGAGGAGTAAAGGCAGGGAAAGACAGCCAACACTGAAACCATATACATCTTAATTAGGAGGGTGACTATGGGGCTGGAGAGATGGCTCAGCAGTTAAGAACACTGGTTCTTCTTGCAGAAGACCCGGGTTCGAATCCCAGCACCCACACGGCAGCTAACAACTGTCCTTTACTCCAGTTCCAGGGGATCCGACAGCTTCTTCTGTCTTCTGCGGGCATTGCATGACATGGGTACACTTACTTGTATGCAGGTAATACACGCATACACAAAATAAAAAAAATAAATAAAAATAAAGGAGGGTGACCTAGGCAAGGTTAGAAGTGTAAAAATGGATGCTTGTCATTTTCTTCTCAATGGTGAGGCCTGTCTCTTCCCTTTCTCTGATGCCTTCTCATCCCTTACTGTCTCTTCTACTTTCTGATTTCAATAGGTTTGTGTGTGTGTGTGTGTGTGTGTGTGTGTATGTGTGTGTGTGTGTGTGAGAGAGAGAGAGAGAGAGAGAGAGAGAGAGAGAGAGTTATGTGTAGGCAGAGATCTTAAAATATTAGCATTTAAGTTTTCTTAGGTTTTAAGACATGTGTTTAAAGAGTGAAGATATTCTCAGAGGCTTATTGTGGAGCCTAGCACCTTTCTATCTTTAGGGCCCTGTTTCTCTGCTCACTAGAGACAAATAATTTCTATTGTATTTTCTTGTTTGTTGCCTCCAAGTCTGTAAATGACATGTATATCTCTTTCCCTCTCCATTTGGGGTATGGTACTTAAGCATTCTCTGATTTTCCTCTTCACCCCTTTTCTGTGCACAGGCACACATCTTGTCCTCTATCCCACCCTCTCCCCGAAGCTGGATCACTTTAGTTGATCAATATTCAGCATTTATGTTTTTAAAAAATATTTTATTATTTTTATTTTATTTTTATGAGTGTATTGCCTGCATGCATTTAAGTGCACCCATGTCATGGATGTCAGAAGTGGGCATTGGATCCCCTGGAACTGGAGTTAAGGATGGTTCTTAATTGCCATATGGGTGCTGGGAAACAAACCTAGGTCTTCTCCAAGAGTAGTCGGTGCTTTTAACTGCTGAGCCATCTCTCCAGCCCCAGCATTTATGATTTTGAAACTATGTATAAATCCTAGTCATAGCAGAGCCATAAATGTGTAGTATGATAAAATTACCTTTCTGGTATAATGTTTGCTTTCTCTGAGCTAATAATTGTTTTTTGAGTTGCTCTCAAATCCTCATGCAGTTATTACGAACTCACCCTCAACCTCTCACTATTGCTTAATTCTTTAACATTAAGTAGCACCAAGTATTCTATGACTTTTATCTGTATGAAAATGTCTCTTCTAGAAATTTCTTCTTTTATATAGTGTTCATTCTCTAGTCACTATAATATTGCCAACATGCAGTCTCCTTGTACTATAAACCTGGGAATTAATTTGTCCTTTCACATTTTACTGGGTTGGATCTCTATCTCTTAGGTCCTCTGTCCTTTTAAAATTTCGTTTACATTAGGTTGGAGAGATGACTCATCAATCAAGAGCACTTATTGCATTTTCAGAGTTTGATTTTCAGCATCCATGTCAGGTAGCTTAACTCCAGAGATCTGATGCCCTCTTCTGAGCTCTGTGGAACACCTGCACGAACATAGCATACACATATAGTCACACAAGCATACATTTTAAGACAATTTCTTTCACCCTTTCATTTGGTGGAATATACTCTCCAGTAACTTCTTAAAGAAATGATGTAGTGAAATATTTCTGAAAATGACTATATTCTTCATTACTGTTACATTATTGGTTTGGATATCGAATTGTAGATTGGAAATTTTTTTCTCATTCAGAATTTGAAATTATTTCCTGGTCCTGGTGTTGCTCTTGAGAGGCCTGAAACCATTTCACTTTTTATGATTTTGAATACTTTAAAATGTCTGGAATATTTTGTGGCCTCTTTATTTTGTTTTCCAGATATTCAAGATGGCATACCTTGGTATGAGTTCCATTTTTTTTTCAACTTGGGAAGTGTCTTTAATTTGTGTATGGATGTTTTCTTCCTGTCTGTGTCTGTCTTGAACTCCGATCACTGAGATATTGGACAGCTTTAATTTTCCTGTCTTTTTGCTTCTGTGTTTCAACTTTCACCTTTCAGCTTTATTCTGGAGCAAATATGGGACTTACAACCAATTTTGTCCTCTACCCCTTCTAACGAGAATATTTTTTAAAGACCCTCTGTAGTATCTTAAATTTCCAATGGCTTTCTTATTTTCTGAATCGGGTTCTTCTCTCATGAAAATAATGTCCACTTTTATCTCTTTGAGGATGCACTCTGTGGCTGAAGGTTTTATCTCCAACATGGTCCCCTTCCATTCAGGTTGTTTTGTTTGTCTGTTGGCTCTGATCTGTGCCATTCATGTTGGAGCTTTGCTTAGATGTCTGGTGACCCATAGTGCCTGTTCCTGCTAAAAAGTAGAACACAGAAATGCTAAAAGCCGATGAAAGCTCTGGGATTGTTGTTCACTTGGAAGGTGAGCTGGCTGGGTCAGTTTCTGGGCCTGTTACCTCTTCTCATACCAGCAGCACCTTCAGAAATTTTCACTTGGGATGGTGAAATTCTCTCTAAGAAGGACTTAGTTCCTGCTTGGGAGTGTTTCATATTCTCCTTGGAACTTATGGGGAGGAGAAGTGGAGGCTTTCAGTATTTAGGATGGAAATGATCCCTGTGTGTCCTGTTCCAGCACTCTGTGTAGAGAATCTAGAGACCTCACACTTCCCCTTCAGAGAAGACACCTCCAGGCTGCCCCCATGAAGGGTGTGGGAACTTCTTGCTACTTCAATAAAATCCAGTGGAATTCAACCCTCATTTCATCATTACTTTTGTTTTTGCCTCAGAGATAAATAATGTTGCCAGTCTGAGTTTTGAGGGCGTGCCTTTGCATTTTCATTTCTGGCTTACAATTCCACCTACTTGCCTCCACCAACGGCAGGCACCACGTCCATATTTTGCATTCTGTCCCACTAAATGCTGTAGGTACTGTCCTTTCAAGTCTTGTTTTTTTGTTTTGTTTTTGAAAAATATGCCCATGTTACTTTAACATGCTTTATTATATTAACAATTATTTATTTTGTGTGTCTGTGGTATATGCAATGTCTGTGTGGGCCCGAACTTGCCATATTGCACATATGGAAATCAGAGAACAACTTTCTGAAAATTAGATTTCTCCTTCTACCATGTGGGTCCTGGGGATCGAACTCAGGTTGTCCTGTTTAGTGGCAGGTGCCTTCACTTGCTGAACCACCTGATTGGAACTATTTTGGTATGGTTTAATGAGCAAGTGGATGCATACATGTTTATTCAATCATCCATATTAGCTGAAATCCATATATTTATCCTAAAAATATGAATTTAGAGAGAGTGAGTTAGAGTGAATAGTGTGACAGATGAGTCTAGAGGTTGGTATAGCTGAGAGTCAATAAGGATTTAGCTCTGTTTCCTCTTTGAAAATAGACACTATTTATTCGTTGATTTATTTATGGACACGTAGGCTGATCTCACAACTGCACTATTAAGAAGGGTGAATCATCAAACATGTATGTTCAAGTATTTCTGTGGCATGCTGTCTTAGAGTCCTTCGGGTATATGGTATATACCTAGGAGTGGCATAGCTAAGTCATATGCTAATTCCGTTTTTTTTTTTTTTTTTTTTTTTTTTTTCCTGAGGAACCTCCACAATGGTTTCCATAGAGACCAGACCAATTTGCATTCCCACCAGCAGTATGTAAGGGCTTCCCGTTTCTTCACACGCTCACCAGCATTTGTTGTTATTTGTTTCTTTCATGATAATCATTCTTACTTGGGTGAGACTGTCTCTCAATGTAGTTTTAATTTGTACTTTCCTGATGGTTAAGGTTATAGAATAAATACACAATGGAGTCTTATTTAGCCATAATGAAGAATGAAATCAGGTCACTTGCTGGAAAATGGATGCAACTGGAGATCATCACATTAAATTATATAAGCATTATTCAGAAAGACAAATATCCAATGTTTGCTGTCATTTATTGATCAAATCTCTCTCTCTCTCTCACACACACACACACATACATTCATATATGACATGTACAGTAAGGGGAGTGTGGGGATGGCAGGACACTAGTACAGAGAAGGGTGAGGGCATTGGGGAGTAAATATGATCAAAGTATAAGATACACTTGAAAGAAATTGTCTTATGAAACTCATCATTTTGGGCAGTGAATAAATACCAATGATTTTTAAATTTTAAGAAAAGGAGATTAGAAATAAACAAGAGGATTTGCCAAGATTGTTTTTTAAAGAAGCATTATTGAGAAAGTGACCCTAAGACAGTTCACAAATCTCTGGGGCCATGTGGGCAAATGTTCATGCGTTCAGATTTTAGTCTTTAAACTGAAGGAGAGAATATTTTTAAAAAATGCATTTTAAAAGAGTTTTCCAAAGTACTTTCTGATTAGTCTTCAAATAGCTGCACTTGAAAGCTGGTCCACATGTCTTTGAGGTGTTCTCTGCCAGTGAGTTCTGTATTCATATCATTTCTCTTCAGCTTAGCACCAAAAAGAGAGCGTAGGGAACTCAGAATAGTTGAAATAAAAGGAACAGCTCACCCCTACCTCCCACCCAAACATCATTAACGTCTTGCTATATTCTCTTTCAGTACTTTATTTTAAGCACCATTTTTCCCCAGGTATTTTTGCTCATGAAATGTCTTACATGTTAACTAAGTTGCCTCTAATCCTCACATTCACTCTCCCCGCCTTGAAGGTGATTGACTTGGGAGTCTCGTATCTGAACTTCACAGTGTTGATGTCATGCCTTGTCTCTGTCTGCTCTGTGGTGTTCTCATTATCCTTCTCTTCATTCTGTTTCTGAATCTCTCTCTGTTTCTCTCTGTCTCTGTCTCTCTCTCAGTTTCAGACCTCTACCCACATGCAATAGGTCAGAGCAGTTCAGGTAAAATATTTGTAACTGTTCCTCTCCAAAAGGAGCGGCAGTCACACATTTACAATAGAAAAATTCAGCTCTGTTTCTGAAGGTTTGGCAGGGTTTTTCGTTTTCTATCCAATTGGAGTGTGTGTGTGTGTGTGTGTGTGTGTGTGTGTGTGTGTGTGTGTGATGTTTGATCGTGCACCCGTGCGCACATGGTGGCGGGTAGATTAAATGACAAGTGCATTGTGGGAAGTTCATCCTGATTGAACTGCGAGCAGGAAACTGCACAGTTGTTAATAGGAACTTGGAATGCTTCGTGGTGCCAAGCCTGTCAGAAACTACTCCTGGGGTCTGAAGGACTACAGCGAGATTCTGTGTTCATCTGACAACCACTCAAAATAGAATGTGGAGAAGCAGAAAGAAGCGAAGATGTGGGACAAGCCACCAAATTACTTCCTGCTTCTCCATGGATGCCTAGGATACTGGCCATGTGAAGGGCATGGACGGGAGCATGCTTTGGACAGGTGGAAACAATTCTGTTGCCAAGCCATGTGACTACTCTTGCAAAGGTGAATTTTCTTAAATAATTGGAGAGACTGCTCACTTACTGACATGGGTTCTAGTTTCGTTTTTTTTTTTGAAGTGATCATGTGCTTGATGGTGGCAGGGATCAGAAAATGTTTTCAGTGAAGGTCTAGGTAGTAAATATTTTGGGCTTGGTGGCCATATGGTCTCTGTTGCTACTGCTTTGCTCTGCTGTTGTGTGAAAGCAGCCATGGAAATTCATAGGAGAGTGTGGCTGAGTTCCAATGTAAATTCATTTGTGGACAGTGAAAATTAACTTTCATGTAATTTTGTATGTGATGAAATATTCTTATTCTTTTGAATTTTTCCAAACATTTAGAAACATAAAATACATTTTTCACTCGGGTTGTACAAAGCAGACCACAGGTGGGGTTTGGTCCCAGGCCATGTTTGGTTAAACCCTGGTCTATGTCCAAATCATGGCAAGGTAGAGGGGAACAGAATGTCTGAGGCTTCTTCTATCCCTCACCTTTTCAGTCTCCTATTGGGCTTATTTGGAAGTCAGAAATCTTAGACTACAGGTTTCGTGAAGGGTTTCTTGCTGAGCCAATTAGTTTAGTATTAGGAAATAACTCCAGGACTGAAGGGACAGATTTTACAGTCCAGACCAAGAGTGTTCTGTAATTTTGAGATTCCAAAGGGAAATTTATCCTCTATCTCCTCAGGGTTGTAGCACATCGGAAACTTCCTTCTGTGAAGTACTATTTGTTAAGATGTTACCTTTTGGGTTTTTGCTATTGGAAATGAAAATTAAAAATAAAGTAAAACACTTTTAAAAGCTAGCTGAGGCATCTTGCTGAGGAATAAAGTTTATGTCAAAAACTTCTTGAAAAATACATTGTGAACAGGAGAGTTATTTCAGCAAAAATTTCATCCAAATTGTTGAAGCAGAAAGGTAAGAAGAGGAACTCAGATTTTAGTCAGCCACACACAAATTTAGATCATCTCCATTATGTATTAAATGTATAATGTTAGAGACGATGCATTACCTCAGTTTTCCTATTGTAAAGTGGGACTGTGAGTACTTTCCAGGTTGTAAGGATCAGAGATGCTGTGTATAATATACTCTAAAGTATTTAACATTCGTTAAATGTGCTCATCAGGCCCAAAATGAGTTTGCTTTTTGGGATTAACTCTGGAACAATGAGATAAATTAATCAAACTATCTTCATTTCTGTTTTTGAAATACGTGTCTTCTTTGATTGGGAATGAAGTTTTCTACAGAAAAATGTGACACTTCCCTTCTGAATTGTACTGGAAAAACGATGTTTCCACATTGGATACTATCTTTTGAAAGTGTTATTTGTCCAACTTCACTTGAAAGAATAGCTAAATGTCACATCATAGCTTTTGCTAATAGCTTTCAATCATAGCCATTTTCCTCCTGCTCAAGGTTATTTAAGAAACATTCTTCAAAATATAGCATTGTTGAACTTTTATATAATAAAAATTGTTTTTTCCCATATGAAATGTACATTCCCTATAAAACATTTGGGAAACACAGAAAAGTTCTAAAACTTGTTTCTAGTTAGGATGCACAGAACTAGCTATGGTTAAATCACTGCTCCTGTTTTGATGTTTATTATTATTTCCTTTTTGCTATTTTTATTCTTTTTCTACACCATAGTAGGTTGAGGTGATGTATGTTTGTGTAAATGCATACGCATGTAAGATGCACACATGTATCTTCCAAATGGTATCTCTTTACTGAGTGCTATACTGTCCATATTATCACAGAGAGGTTGAGAAGTACTAAAAATGATACAGGATGCTCTAGGTTCGTCTCTGTTGCTGTGATAAACCACCCTGACCAAAAGCAACTTAGAGGAAGGGTGTTATGAGTCTCACAGTTCCAGGTTACAGAGCATCATTTTAGGGAAGTCCAGGCACAAACTCAAGCAGCTAGTGACATCACATCCACAGTCAAGAGCAGAGAGAAACGAATACCTACAGACTGTCTGCTTTCACTGAGCTTTTTTTCTGTTCTACGTAGTTCTGGAGCCCCTGCCTGGGAAATTGGTGCCACCTGTAATGGGCTGGGCTATTATATCAATGAAAAATTCAGACAATCTCCCATAGACCAAACTGTTAAGGAAAATTACCTAGTTAAGATGCTCTTTGCAGGTGATTCTAAGTTATGACAAGTTGACACTTAAAACTAGACATCCACGGGAGTTATGCAAAATACCGTACAAGCTTAGCATACAGAAATAAATCCTTAACATTCTTTTTGTTGTGGTTTTAGAGTACTAAGACTGTACTACATTCTCTGAGTTTTGAGTTATTATCATAAGAAATACTCCAGAATAAGTTATTTGGAAAAGAATTTGTTCACAATTTGTTTTTTGGCCAGAAAGTAGTCTTTTTGCCTAAAGAAAGGTCAGTGTGAATGATCCAGATTATTCAATAGGAATTTTAATGACAAACTCCTCTACATAAAAGTTAACATTGTGGCCGGGTGTGGTGGTGCACACCTTTAGTCCCAGCACTTGGGAGGCAGAGGCAGTCAGATCTCTGTGAGTTCGAGGCCAGCCTGGTCTCCATAGTGGGTTCCAGGCCAGCTGGGGCTGCAGGAAGACCCTGTCTCAAAACCCCTGTCTTTTCCAATCGTAGCTTTATTGAGTAATAACTGACAAAAATATAATATATTTAAGGCATATTACATCGTTATTTGCTATATGTATGTTTTTCAAAATGATTACCACAGTTGAGCTGAATATTATATATATTTCCTCTTGTAGTTGACATTGTGTTTCAACAACTTAGTATGTTTTGAATAAATTTATTTTATATAATAGTTTTAGATGAATAAAAAAGTCAAAAAAACCGAGAATTTCCACATGCCCCACCCACTCAAATGCACTCCCTCTTCTCTACCAACAACCCATCAGACTGGTACATTTGTTTCAGTGGATGAGCCAACAATGGCATATCTTGTCACCCAGGATCCCTGGTTTACAATGGAGTCATTTTTAGTGTTCTGAACTCCCTGGAGTTTGGCAATTTACAAAGAAATTTGTCCACATAAGAGTGTTACAAAGGACAGTCTCACTGCTCCAAGCATCCTCTGTCTTCAGTTTTTTCACTCCATCCTCTTCTCCCCCTGAAGTGACTAAGGTAGTTCTCATGGGTCTCCTTATTAGTTCTTTCAAGAGGGATATTGTAAAAAGAGCAAGACTGACCCTACTCCTCAGTCTGGCTTTTGGATAACTCCATAATCTCTTCCTCTTGCATGCATTCCTGTCTTCCAGAGACGAGCCTCTTACCGGAGACCAAACCAATGGAGCCAGCCTGACTGTGGACCTCAGCCTCCAAAACTGTGTTCTAAACAAACCTCTTTGTAAGCACCCACCTTTGAATATTTTGTTATAGCAATGGAAATGCATATAATGATAGAAATATATTTTTTCCTTTAACCAATTGAGGTGATATGACAGGGAGTATTGATTTTGCTATTTAAAAATGTCTTATTTCACAATCAAATGGGACTTATTCCTTATAGTGCTGGAATAAATAGCACTCAGTTTTAAAAATTTAATTAATTTATTTACTTTTGAGATTTTCTTTTTTTTCTTTTTTTTTTTACTTTTGAGAGTTTCATGCATGAGTATTGGGTTAACATTATTTCCACTCTTCCCAGTCCCCCTCCAATTCCTCCCATGTCCTCCCACTCTCTTAAAATTTCTTATCCTCTTCTTTGATTATTATTGTCTTTGCTGGATAGCTTTAGCGTCAACTTGACATACCTGGATTGAGGGAGCCTCAATTGGGGAATTTCCTCTATTGGACTGGCCTGTGGCCATGTCTGAGGGGCATCTTATTGATGAGTGATGTGGGAGGGCCCAGCCCACTGTGGGTAGTGCCACCCCTGGGCAGGTGGGCCTGTGTTGCATAAAAAGCAGGCTGAGCAGGGGCCAGGGGAGAAAGCCAGTAAGCAGCGTTCCTCCATGGCCTGTGCTCCAGCTCCTGCCTCCAG
The DNA here is from genome assembly GCF_000622305.1 of Nannospalax galili. Classification (NCBI taxonomy): domain Eukaryota; kingdom Metazoa; phylum Chordata; class Mammalia; order Rodentia; family Spalacidae; genus Nannospalax; species Nannospalax galili. The sequence goes on from NW_008355272.1 coordinate 2,573,264, forward strand.
GTTCCTGCCCTGAGTTCCTACCTTGGGCTCCCTGATGAACTGCGACCTAGGAGATGTAAGCTGAATAAACCCTTTCCTCCCCCAAGTTGGTAGTGGTCAGAGTGTTTTGTCACAGCAATGAAGAAACAAACCAGGACATTGTTACACACACACACACTACACACACACACACACACACACACACACACATAATTCAGTGGTGCATATATGTACCTGTGTTTAGGGCTGCCCACTTGAGATTGCCTCTCAGGGAGCTAGTCCCCATAGAAAACTGATTATTCCTCACTCAGCATCCATTGACTGCCTCTAGGTCTATATCTTGATGTGGGACCTAATGAAAAGCTTCTCATCCACTTTGGCATGCCAGTTGATTTTGTCATTATCTAGATCTTGTTAGACTACTATACTGTGGAGATTTTGTTGGTGCAGTTTCCCTATCATGTCTAGAATGTACTAATTAGTAGCAGGTGTCTTGTACCTCTGGCTCTTCCAGTCTTTCTGCCCCCTCATCTGTGAAGGTCTCCAAGCCTTAGGTGTAGAAGTTGCATTGCAGATGTATCACTTATGGCCAGGAATCTCACAGTCACTTATTCTCTGTGTTTGATCAGTTGTAGAACTTTGTAGTAGTCACCATTTGTTGCAAAAAAAAAAAAAAAAAAAAAAAAGCCTCCTTGACGAGTGCTGAGAGGGGTACATTTGTCTGAAAATATAATGATATGTGTTTAGAATATAGTATATAATGATATGTATTTAGAATATAGTAAGAAATTACATTGGTCTAGGAAAGTGACAAAAGAAGCTTCTTCTCTAGGGTCTATGACGCATGACTCTCCGATCGTATGTACCTGTCTATGTTTATAGCACCACACACAAATTCCCTCCTATTGAATGTGCCTTAAGTCCAGTTAGACAGACGTTTATTACTCCCAGGATAAAAGTGCCACTACCGCACCAGTAGAGAGAATTCGCTGGATCAGTCATTGTTGTCGTTCTTAGGTTTTACCGCTGAGTAGGACCACTGGTTGATTTTCTCCCTTGGCCGCTTGCACAGTATCTTCTATGAGAGATAGCCTTCAAGGGAGGAGGCTTCAAAATCAGTTGCAGCTCAATTACTTCAAGTCCTGTGTCTGAAGTATGTCATATATTCAGCAATAGTGTCTAACCTTTCAGTTTGGGGAGGCAATCAGGAGATGTGGCAACAGCCTATATTATTTTTGGAGTCTCTTGAACTACCCTGACCAACAACTACAAGGGAGGTTTCCCATGCCTGGCACTGTGAGTTATAGCCATCAGCTATACACACACACTCACATACATAGTATATCTGTATTTTTCAGTAGCCTTATGAATGCCTTATGAATTTGCCTTTGGCTTTTCACAGCACCTAAGCATCATTTATGTCTCTTTCCTCTCTCTCCCCAAGAATAGCCCTCCCTCTTGCCTCCCCAGTTAAAGTATACCCCGTTTTCCCCATTTCCTCCTTGATAAAGCCTGTGTCCTACTATCTCCCTTCTCTCAAGCTCTCAAGCTCTTTCATCCCCTCTCTCCCATAGTTCATTTCTAGTTTCCTGGATCTGGATCTTGTGGTTATACCAGGAAAGATATATATTCATCTCTAAAGATTTTGGAACTAAGATCCACAAATGAGTGAGAACATGTTTGCTTGTATTTTATTTTGTGTGTGAGTGTTTTACTTGCATGTATGTAACTGCACCTGTGCATGTAATGCCTGCAGAAGCCAAAGGGTCTGTTGGATACCCTGGAACTGTAGTTATAGATGGTTGTTAGCTGCCATGCAGGTGCTGAAAATAAAACCCAGGTCCTCTCCAAGAGCAGCCAGTGTCTTAAACAGTATGCCTTCTCTCCAGCCCTCACTTGGTTGTTTTCTAAAGCTCTTTTTATAAATTGTTATATTTGATTGTATAATATTTTGTTGGAAGTGTTTGTATCTGTGCTCATGAGAGATACTGGCCTGTTTGTCTTGTTTTAATATTAAACAATGCTGGTCTATTAGGATGAGTTAGAAAATATTTCTTCTGCTTTTCCTTCTGGGAGAGATTATAGGGAATTGATGTCATTTCTGACTTACGTGTTTCATAGAATTCACCAGTATCCCATTTGTGAAAGGCTCAATTTTGAAAAAAGGAACAGCAAAGGTACTTTGCATAGCTGTTTCTTTATAGTCTCCTAATCTCATGGAGACTCTTCTCTTTTCTCTAGATAGAAGTGAAGGTAAAAAGTCATTTTGCATTTAGTTAGGTAGAGTTTTTACAAAAATATACTTTAAAGAATAGCTGTAGGAGAGAAAGATGCAGAGATTCGTAATATATTACTTCCTTCTCACAGGCTCTGGCTCCTCCGTTAGCACCCCTCCCCTACAGTGGTACATTTGTTTCACTGAGAAGCCTACATAGACATAACTATCTAAATTCTGAAATCTGCATGAGGTCCACTCTTCATGTTACACATTCTATACCATTTGACAAATGTGTCATGACATGTACCCCCACTGTAGTAGCAAAGAGCATTTCCCCTCCCTAACAATCCTCTGTGCTCCTCCTCTTCATCCCGTCACCCCATCCCAGGCTCTGACAACCTCGATCCTTTTTACTTTCTCCATAGTTTTGCATTTTTCAGAAGCCATATAGCTTGCGATCATATCAGATGTACATTTTAGATGTACACTTAGAGGTTTGCATTTCAGTGTTCCTCCATAGTGTTTCAAGGCTTGATAGCTTACTTCCTTTTAGCACTAAAGAGCCATTTATTTCTCACTCCCTCTCACTCCCACTCTCTCTGTGCACTCGTGTGTTCCTGTGTGTGCACACATGTACAGGTGTGAAGTGCAGAGATCAACCTCAGTGCTGTTCTTGTTTTCTAAGTCAGCGTCTTTCATTGGCCTAGAGCTTGCTGAGTAAGCTAGGCCAGCTGACCAGGAATCCTTCTGCTTTTGCCTTCCCAGGACAAGCTTTGTGGGATCCTCTTATCACCCAACCCAGCTGAATTCCCAAGTGCCAGAAGTCTTTCCCTGACTATTCCATTCTTTTTTTTTTTTATTAATTTTTATTGCGCTTTTGTACATTTCGTACAACAGTTCTTTTTTTTTTTTAAATTTTATACATGCATATAAGGTGTTTTGATCAAATCCACACCCACTCCCTCCCCTCTGACTCCTCCCATATCTCTCCATCACTTTTTCCTGAATAACTTCGTGTACTGTTTCTTTTTTTATGGGGCTTTTTGCCACTCAAGATCATTTATTAGTCAGTGAATTTCTTCAGTGTTTTCAAGGAGGATGTGTACATGGAATGCCTCCTGAAACTGCTTGTAATACTGACTTCTGTAAAAATAAGGTTACATATTTTGCACATAGTAAGAAATCACATTAGTCTAGGGATTTGAGTCTTGGGTTTTCTCTAAGATCTATAACTACTCCTGCCATGTGTATTTGATTACGTTTACAGTACCATACTTGAGTTTCCTCCATTGAGTGGGCTTTTAGTCCAATTAGGTAGCTATTGATTGCCCCCAAGATAAAAGTGCCACTACTGCACCAATGTTGTATGCTATGCTGGCCATTGATGTGGTTATTGTGTTTTGAAGCTGGTGTTGGATCATCCATTGATGTTTTCCCTTGGCCTCTTCATAACACTTTCCAAAGCTATGAGAGCTAGCCTTCAGGGAAAGAGCCTTCAGGTCAGTTGCAGCTCTATTGCTCCAAATCTTGTGTCTAAAGTATGTTCTGTCTTAAGCAGTAGGGTCTTCTCTTCAAGTTCTGAGAGGCCATCAAGGGCTGTGTTAATAGCCTGAGTAATTTTGGGAATCTCTTGGACCACGATGGTCAATAATTCAAAGGAAAGCATCTCCTGTCTGGCACTGTTTCTCGGTATGCAGCCTTTATCTATACACATAGACTCATGTAGGGATGCTGTATATGTAAGTTGTCATTAGGTTGTTGGACTAATATGATTCCCTCTGGTTTTTTAAAACTAGGTATGCATTATTTATCTCTCCTCTCTCTCTCACTGTGTAACCCTTCTGGCATGGTTTCCCCATATAAAAGTCCCCATTTTTCTCATTTCTCTGTTGATAATACTAGTCTCCTATGATCCCACCTCTCTTGAGCTCCTTCTTTCCCTTTATCCACAAGATTCCTTATATAACCCTTCCTCTCCATTCCCATTTAAATAGCCTCAGTTTTATTCTTTTGTCCCTTAGTAACATCTGTCTCCAACTGTTCTCTCTCAAGTTCTTTCTTTCTCTTTACCTTCCTGGTTCTTTTTCATATTCTGGTTCATGAAGTTACATCTGGATACATACTCACATATAAAGATTTGGTGCTAGGATCCACATATGAAGGAGAACATATGCCATTTATTTTCTGGATCTGTGTTACTTCATTTAGTATAACAGTTTCTAGTTCCATCTATTTACCTACAAATTTCATGATTTCACCTTTCTTTACTGCTGAGTAGAATTCCATTGTATGAATGTACTACATTTTCATTATTCATTTAGCAGTTGAGGGACACTTAGGTTGCTTCCAACTCTTAACTATAGTGAAAAGAGCAATCCCCACTCATCAAAAAAGCATTTTGTACCAGTTGGACATTATTACCAAGCACCACAACTGGTCACACATGAACACTGTCTATGAATTACCCAGGTCTAAGTGACACTTCTACAATGCAACCTCTATACCTAAGGCTCATAGAACATAGAACAGGGGTAAAAAAGAGGACACTAATGAATCTCTCAGTTCTCATTAATGAAGCTCCCTCATGCAGCAGAGGGTCAGGAACACAAAATGTCACAAATGACCAAAGCATAGAGATCAAAAGTCTTCTGAATACTGGTCCTTGGACAGGTTTCCTTTATTAGACTTAATCCACCCAAAGTTGAGGGACCATCATGGAAGAAGTGGTGGAAAGAGTATAAGAGCCAGGGAGAAGGTGCTGGACCATATTGAAACAAGAGTCCTACAAGCTCCTGGGACCTTGCTCATATGATTTTATGGCAATGGTATCAGCATACACAAGTCCCATGCAAACTCAGACAAACAAAAACCCAGCCTAGAACTGGGAAAATGACAACAGATCTCAATCTTATTTGAAGAATATTGGCAACTCATTGCTGCTAGATGAAGAGCTGATCTTCCTAAAACAAGGGACTCTAGATAGGCTGATTAGACCTCAGTGGATTGACTTGCACTGGGGAACGCCTGAGGACACTGACTTGACACTGAGGGCCTTAACAGGGATGACAGAGTATATGGATTCCAGTGGGAAGGCTATGGGAGGGGGCCAGTGAAGATGGGGGTATGAAGATGACTAAGATTGATTGAGATGCTCTGTATAAAAGACACAAAAATTCAACAAAAACAAAAAAAAAGAATACTGATTTCTGTTGTTTCATACATAAAAATGTGTCTTGTGTTCTTAGGCCACAACTCTTCATACTCAAATTTATATAAAGATTAAATTATCTTATGTGGGTTGCTTATGAGAATTTTCTCCTTTTTTTATATTTATTTATTTTTACAGGAGAAGCCAGGAACAGTGATGCATACCTTTAAATCTAGCACTCAGGAGGCAGAAGCAGGAGGATCTCTGTGAGATTGAGGCCAGCCTGGTCTACATAGTCAATTCCAGGCAGGCTGGGGCTACAGGAAGACCTTGTCTCAAAAGCAAGACAAACAAAAAAAAACAAAACTCAAGACAAAACAAACCAATAAAGAAATGCTAGGACAGATGTGGCTTTTTTTCCCCCCATGCTGCTTTTGTTTGGAAGATACAAGCTTGTTGGGAAACCCTGCTGTTAGGGTTGTAGTTCTCCATGTCAGGATAGCCCTAAGGGGCTCGGCGCCAAATGGAAGGACTCCCCTTTTCAGCAGGGGGCCTCCTGCTTTCTTCCTGGCTTACCTGGAAAGTGCCACCAAGCACGGATGCCTGACTTTATTCAGAACATGACCTTTGGCATAGTTACCTGGAGTAAAAACTACCCCCAGGTTTTTTCTATATGATAATCAGGCATCGCCTGGTAGTTGGTCGATAGGAGCCTACTGCCACATGTAAATAAAGCATACCATGAGCACCTATCAACTGAGGCTTTCACTACTGCCTCCACACTATAAATTCTCTAGTTCTCCCACTGAATAAACGGAGCTGTTTTCACTGTGTCTGGAGCTTTATCACTACTGTTTCACTGCGCCTGGGACCAGTCTCCCCGGGAGGGCTTTCTTCTGTCAGCCCTCACTGGCTGTCCTGACCCCGTTTGCCGCTTCTGCTCCCCCTGCCCTCGTGGGCCAGTGGCCAATGACCCACGAAGAGAGGGAGAGACTCCCGCACAGTAGTGACACACACAAGCTTCAGAAATTTTATTTATGTTTTAAGAGATATTCTCAAGTCAGCATTTCTTTTTCAGCATTATTTACTATTTATTTTTTTGACTTATGGCCCTGTTACTATTTCGTGGAAATTCTTTTATATTATATCCATTTTATAAAGCTTGTTTCCTAGCCTTTCCCCCCCCTTATATGGTATGATTACTGCCACAACAGGATTGAAAAAATTAAACTTCAAGTTCTGTTCAGCATGTAACAAAACCCATTACCTGTTTATTTGTATAGCAGCTCTGATTCTTATGATGGACCATGACTTCCATGGCTAATTGAGCAAAGCATGGGATGAAATGGTAAAGCGCACAGATGCTGTTAGTTTAACAGCCTCCCCACTTAATCCAGTTTGGCGAAGCTATTCTGGTAGACTCACTGTCTTTAGGGAAAATACTCAGTCTTCGTCTCCTGTTCTGCCATGCAATTCTTTAAGACCTTGAGAAACAGGAAATTTGGATCCGTAAGGTGTACTCTGGATCTCTAGTGGTATCTGCTGTGCAGGGGTGGGTGAATCTGGTCAACCTGGACTGAAGTTGACTGGGGAGCAACAGGCTTGGACTGAGGCTTGTGGGCATGGGACAGTGGTGTCTGCTAGTGAAGTTCTGGCCATTTGTCTCAGGTTTTGAGGTCCTTACACTCAAAGGCCTTTTTGTGGCAATTGAAAGTTCTGCTGATCCTCCAGCACAGTTGGCAGCTTCCCTTTCTCTCCCATGGGCACATGGAGACTTCTATATCCTTTAAGCTACTCTTTGGGCATATGACCTCTCTAGCCATATTCCTTGATAGATCGGTTTTTTTAGGTGAAATGCTGTTTTGATGACAAGCTATATGTCAGTGTTTAAAAGACTTAAATCAGCACACAACAGAGATCCCTACATATCCATGTTTACTATGCAACTGTCCACCATAGCTAAGTTATACAGCCAGCTTAGGTGCCCACCAACAGATAAATGGAGACAGATGTGTTATATATACACCCCAGAGTATTATTATACTATAAAGAAACCATATCATTTGTAGAAAAATGGAGATGGAACTGGAAGATCACCATGCTAAGTGAAATAAGTAAAGCTCAGAAATACCATGTTTTCTCTCATGTGAAACCACGATTTAAAAAAGAATGAGACATGAAAGCAGAAAGGGGCCATTTGGGAAGAGAAAGGGACCAATGGAAGGGTTGAAGTTTGAACCAGAGTATAAGGGGGATGTGTAAATGTGATCAAACTTCATTATGTACATGAAAATGTCAACCAAACTCATTATTTTGTACAATGTATGCTAATAAAAAGGAAGATGACATAGCAGAGATACTTGAACATCAGTGTTTATTATAACCTACTTATAATAGATAAGTTATGGAACCAAGCTACATGTCTGTCAAGGAGAGATGAACAAAGACAATGGAATTCTATTTATCCATAAAGAAAAATAACATGCCGTCTTCAGGAAAATGGATTCAACTAGATATAAGGACAATGAAGTCAGCCTCAGACAAACAGTGTGTTTTCTTTCATGCGAGGATCTTGGATTTTATGTAAAGTCATGTGGATAGGTGACATGAGAGCAGAAATGAAACTGTTAGTGGAATGGAGGGACTAGTGGGAGGAGGGTGGAGAGAAAGGGTGGAATGAGGGGACAGGCCAAGTACAGGATCCACTTGTGTGAAAATGTCTTTATGAAACCCATTATTATTGCAATAAATATATGACAAAAAGGAAGAAAAGACAACATTTTCTGGTCTAAGAGTGCGGGGGAAAAGTCCCACTGCTCTGGAGACCTTCAGCATAGTTTGTTTGGGTTCTCTGCTTCTCCCTGTTCTAGAGACAGCTGCATCTTCTCATGCAGTGCCAGCCTCATCCCTGAGACCTGGTGGTAAAGGCTAGAGTGAATGGATCTGGCCATATTGGGCACCTGCTCACCAGGGCTGCCTTCACCTCTGGCAAAGTGGACATTGTTGCCATCAATGACCCCTTCATTGACCTCAACTACATGGTCTCCATGTTCCTGTATGATTCTACACACGGCAAGTTCAACAGTACAGTCAAGACTGAGAATAAGACATTTATCATCAATGGAAAGGACAGCTCCATCTTCCAGGAATGAGATCCTGCCAACAGCCAACATCAAATGGGGTGATGCTGATGCCGAGTATGTTGTGGCATCTACTGGGGTCTTCACTACCATGGAGAAGGCCAGGGTCCACTTGAAGAGTAGATTCAAAAGGGTCATCATCTCTGCCTCTTCTGCTCCCATGTTTGTGATGGCTGTGAACCATGAGAAATATGACAACTCCAAGATTGTCAGCAACTCCTGCACCACCAACTGCTTAGCCCTCCTGGCCAAGGTCATCCATGACAACTTTGAGGGAGTCATGGCTGCAGTTCATACCACCACAGCTACCCAGAAGACTGTGGACAGCTTCTCTGGGAAACTGTGGCATAATGGATGTGGGGCTACCCAGAGCATCATCCATACATCTACTGGCACTGCCAAGGCTGTGGGCAAGGTCATCCCAGAGCTGATTGGAAAACTAACTGGCATGGCCGTCCATGTTCCTATGCCCAACCTGTCAGTCATGGATCTGACCTCCTGCCTGGAGAAAGCTGCTAAATATGATGACATCAAGAAGGTGGTGAAGCAGGCATCTGAGAGCCCCCTAAAGGACATCCTGGGCTATACTGAAGACCAGATCATTTCCTGCAACTTTAACAGTGACAACACTCTTCTACCTTTGATGCTGGGGCTGACGTTGCCCTCAATGACCACTTTGTCAAGCTCATTTCCTGGTATGACAATGAATTTGGCTACAGCATCAGGGTGGTGGACCTCATGCTCCACACAGCCTCTAAGGCATGAGAAGCCCGGAACCACTAACCCCAGAAAAAGTAAAAGAGAGGCCCTTGGCTCGGGGGGGGGGGGATCTCTTCCCCAACTCAGCCCGCAACACATTGAGTATCTCCCTTCACAGTTTCCATAGTAGACCCCCAGAAGAAGGGGAGAGGCTTAGGGAGCCCTACTGTCGTGAATACCATCAATAAAGTTCACTGCACCCCCCCCCACACACACACAAAATGCAATTGGTTTGTCGGCACAGCCCCCTGGGGTGCTTTTTCTTGGCCTAGGTCCCCATGTCTGTTCATGGATTCATCCTTCTCTTCAGATGCTCGATCTTTTGCCCTAACACTTCTCCATTTCTTTCGTGGGCAACTTGAACTTCTCTCTATCACATGCTGAGTTCCCCAGCTTCTTACTGTAACACTCTGTGCATTAGGCCTCAATACGTTGATGAATTCAGATTTCATTCATACCTTGTATTTGGCTGGATTAGCAAGACTCATTTTCTTGTTTCTTAGTTTCAATTTTCTTTCACTATTGACAAATGTTGACTTCCAACCAAAGTAAGTAAATTTTTAAATTTTATTTTTATTTTATGTTTAGGAATGTTTTGCCTGCATGTATGCAAAGTGTGCCCATATCATGCAATGTCCACAGCGGCCAGAAGAAGGTGACGGATCCCCTGGAACTGGAGTTGTAGATGGCTGTTGCCATGTGGGTGCTGAAAATTGAACCTGGGTCCTCTGCAAGAGCAGCCAGTGCTCTTAACCACAGAGCCATCTTTTAAGCCCCCAAAGTACAGTTTTTAATAAGTTTCTAGCTCTCACCATTCAATACTATGGGTGATATGTCATGTGGCATCACGATTCATGGCATTTACAAACACATCTGTAAATCCCAAGTGTATCTGGTCACTAGCTATTTGGAATATTTAGGGAGGTCAGTGCTCTATGGAAAACATTTTGAAAGTTCTGACTTTCCTAAGGTTTGAAAGTTTTCGTTGTGAAACCAGCAGAGAAGCTTTAATAGCTCAGAAGGGAGAAAGAGGGGGATCCCTGGGGCTAGTGTGACTAATGCATTGTAAAGTCACAGAGTAATTCAGCCTCTTAAATAAGAGCATTTACAAGTTCTTTTCTTTCCCTCACTATATTCACAGAAGGCGTCCACTGCAGTGACTCAGGGGTCTTGGGAGCCAACATGCAGCACACAGAGGATCTGGAGGATGGAAGAGCACAAACTCCCAAAAGGTCTTGGCTTCCTCAAAGACTGCTGTTGATTAGGAAGACTTTGTTTGGCTTCTCAGACTTAACAATTATAAAGCGAGTATTTATTTTTACAGCTCAGTTGCTTAATCTCATCTGGTAGTAATAAAAGCTGTTGTTCAGCTGTTAGAAACATGTCGCTTCTTTCAAAAACACTTGGGCTTCCTTGAATCCAGGCACCAAATTTATCAGCTCTTATCTAACTGGTGTTTGTTCTTAGTGATAATATGTATTTCTGTCTGCCTTCTAGTCTTTTTCCCAGGCCCTGTTTATACAATTTCTACCAATGACAATGGAGATGCTATACTCACCTTAAATCCATACTGTAAGTCTATCCCTAGATTCCCTAGTGTGCTTCAGAGCCCCCAGGAGGCCTCCAATTCCTAAACACTTTAGTCTCTACCTGAGTTCTATGGAAAGATGGGTTTGGTTGAAGGTAACATAGAATATGACCCAGCAATATTTTTAAAACTTATAAATGTGTATTAATTGTATATATTAGTGGGGTTCTGCATGGCATATCTATGCATGCATATAGTGTGCACTGATATATCTAGTCACCCTTTTTCCATACCCCACCATTTCTAGTCTCTAATTATTACTATTCTACTCTCATTAGACCTATGAGGAAGAGCACGCATTTCTTGTCTTTCTCTGTCTGGCTTATTTCACATGGCATAATAATCTCCAGTTTCATTTTCCTGTAATGACAGAATTTCACTCAATTTTATGACTGACCAGTAGTCTGTTGTACATCTCTACCACATTTTCTTTACCCATTTATCCACTGACGGGCACCAAAGCTGAGTTCATATTTTGGCTGTTGTGCATTAAGCATGGACATGTAAGTGTCTCTGATTTGCTAATACAATTTCTTTTGGATAGATATCCCACTGTGGAAGAACTTGGTTTTATGGTAGATTTGTTTTTAGTTTTCTGTTCTCCATAGTGGTGGTATGATTTACATTCCCATTAAGAGTATACGTGAATTCTTTTTTCTCCACATCCTATCAGCATTTGTTATTTAAAAAATAATAGTTATCCTACCTGGAATGAGAGAATAATTTTGATTTTGATTATCTTTAATGATATCGAGCATTTTCCATGTATTTGTTGACCATCACTCTTTCTTTCCTTCCCTTCCTTCCTTCCTTCCTTCCTTCCTTCCTTCCTTCCTTCCTTCCTTCCCTCCCTCCCTGTCTATACTGGCAGTACACTTAAGGATGGGCTAAGAAGCTGACCTGGGACCTTCTTCCTAACATCCCATTGGATGAATATAGTCACATGGACACCCCTAGCACCAAGGAAATCATATGGAAGAGGGCAGACTTATCAGAGGATAGGGACTGAGCATTCAACAGCCTCAGGTACAGTTGAAAAATTATTTTTTCTATATTTCTGATTGTTCTGGTTAGTTTCTATTATCAAGTTGACACAATCAAGAGTCACTTGGGAAGAGGGCCTCTCAACTGAGGGATTGGCCAGATCAGACTGATCAGACTGACCTGTGGTCATGTCTGTGGGGAATTGTCTTCATTGCTGATTGATATGGGATGGCCCAGTCCACCAAGGGTGGCGCTGTCCTTGGGAAGGTGGTCCTGGGCTGAGCACAAGCCAGAGAGAACTAGCCAGTAAGCAGTACTCTTCCACGGTTTCTGCTCCAGGTTCTGGTCTTCATTTCCTACCCAGATTTCCTTTGGTAAAGGACTGTTACCTGAAAATGTAAGTCCAAATAAGCTCTTTCTTCCCCCAATTTGCTTTTGGTCAGAGTGTTTTTAAACATCTTTTATTGTTTTTATTTTATGCATATGATTGTTTTGCCTGCAGAGACCAGAAGAGGGTGTCAAATTCCCTGTAACTGGAGTTATAGACGATTGTTACCCACCATGTAGGTGCTGGGAATCAAACCCAGGTCCTCTGGAAGAACAGGAACTGTTCTTAACTGCTGAGCCATCTCTCCAGCCCCTGGTCAGAGTGTTGTATCACAGCAACAAAAAGCAGCTAGAACACTTATAAACTAGTCTATATCTAGAGCTTTTTTTTTCATTAGAGGCAGGGACTCTTTTTATTGATCAGGCTGCTTTTATACTTGTGATCCTGTGTCAGTCACTTGAGTGCTGGGATTGCACGTTTGCACCACCATGCTTGGTCACAAGTGTTTTTATAAAGGCATCAAATGTTTTCATAAAGGTACTTCCCTGAGTCACGTTTCTGACCTACTTGATTTGAAAATGGATGCTTATTTGATGAGTTTTATTTATTTGCTCTTAAAAGCTGTATTTAGTATTATTAAAGTTCTATTAACATTGCTGCGTTAGTTATCTTCTCTTCTGAAGGCCTGTCTTTCATTTGACATGTTAGTGTGCCATGCTGTGTTTTGAAGAAAGGAAATTCTAAAACCAATCTTGCAGGCCTTTCACAGAGTAACAGTAATAGCTCTCCAGTGGGCAATGGACTTCTGGAATATTTAGGTCTGCAGTGTTACTGTTGGAGGGTGGCAGAGCCCAGAGCAAGGAATGATTGACCTAAAGGGATTCGGGTCACAGGTGTTTGGGTTAGTGGCGTTCCTCTACAGTTCTGCTGAGAAGCTCTCTCATAAGCTAGAATCCCCTGAGCAGACAATGGAGCTCAACAGCATAAAATGAGACATCCCAAACTCCTTTATTGCTTCTTAACAGCTAACAGTAGGACAAAGTTTGCCCAAGGCAGAAGTTCCATTGTCTGTTGCTTCCCTTTGCATCCATGCTAGAACCTGACCATAATAAATGAATCCTCATTCACTCAAAGAAATTCTGAGGGCAGATCCTGTACTAGATGACACCCAGAAATCTGACAGACTGTATTAGGAGGCATGGTAATGCTTTGATAGTCCCTGATAGAGCCCCTTCTATGCTGCAAACTACTTTCTCAAGCTGCCTTGCCAACTAGTTGGGTTCAATGAATGGAAGGAAATCAATGTTGGGAGGAATGGAGAAGCTGGAGTACTTCTTATCTGTGTCAGAGCTCTAGGTGGTATGTCCATTAGCAACTGTGTCTGGAAGTTCCAAACATCTCCACTATGAAAACTCCAGGTAGCCCAAGATTCAGATCTCTGGAAACACCACTTTGTCTCTCCATATACAGTGATAGACTTTCACTTCTCACTAACTGCTTACTTTTTCAAAATTATCTTTTAATTCATTTGTTAGTAGTTGCCATTATTAAAAGTTTCACAGAGCTTTGGACAAACTGCTACAGGACACAGATAACAAGCAGATCTTTGGATATCTACATCTCTTTTGTTATTATCTTTAGTAACCTTATTCTGAGACAGAGTCCCAGGAAGACATAGGTTGTTGTCTTTTGAAATGCAAAAAGATTTGACAGGTAAATTGTGAATTTTATATTATTTGATTTATCAAATCACAAGCTTGCCTGTATCAGCAACCTATGCCTTCAAGTGGAAATGGGAAACACGAGAACAGGGCTTAGAAGCGAAGAAGGCACAAGTAAGGCACATGGGCAGGTGCCTTATATCCCCAGTGTGTCGTCTACTTCTGCAGTGTCGCCACCTTTCCTTCAAGCTTCTTTTATGCCTAAAGGACAATTTCCTCCTACTTCTTGATGGAGGACAAAGAAACTTGGAGTGGGTGAAGCAATGGGTTTGAAATACAGGCAGGGAATAGCTAGGAGCAGATGGCTGCATCCAGGAGGGATGATGGAAATTCTTCTATGGAGAATTTCTGAAAATATGTCCTGGTGAAGCAACGGGTTTGAAATACAGGCAGGGAATAGCTAGGAGCAGATGGCTGTATCCAGGAGGGATGATGGAAATTCTTCTATGGAGAATTTCTGAAAATATGTCTGACTACTTCACAGTAAAAGAGAGATAGCTGTCAGTCTGTGTATATACTGATTTGTGGTAGTGGATTAATGTATGGCTGGTGAGTCAGGGACTGGGGATGGACTGAATTAGGAGATTGCCAGAAAGTGTGGATGGGAGCATGGGAGTACTTCACTGAAAAGGCACAATGTGAATATATTCACCTTGGAAATATGGTCACTAAAGTTCTCCTAGTGACCTGGAGGCTCTCAGTAATTAATGAAGAAGATATCCTCTTCTATGGACACCAGTAAAGTTCTTCTGACACTCAAAGTACGCTCAATAGTCTTATGGACAAAGAATTCAGGGTCATAAAAGCCATTTATAGGTTCAGCTAGATGCACTGCATGACAGTTGCCAAGGCCAATTTTGCTGCCATTGCTGAGCACCAAGCTATCCTTTGTAGGATCATTGCTGTGCAACTGGACATCAGGTTGATCATTACAGAACTCCTGCTGTAAGAAGAGAGCAGAGATGCATCTGCTCTGAGAGATAGCTATTCTGGAAAATCTTTTTTGCTTCTCTGTTCCATAGTTTCTGAAAATGCTATATTTGTTATCCAGACATCTAATTTAAATTTGCTCCATGACCACAGATTTTATAGTGGGAACAGTTATCAGACTAGAACAAAATTCAATGTCTTTATGTCATAACCTGCTGTCCCACAGGATAAAGCATTTGCTTTGAGCAGCTAGGGAGAGGTTGCATTCTTTCATGATTGAAAAGACTCTCTCTCTCTCTCTCTCTCTCTCTCTCTCCTCTCTCTCAGACTTTTTTTTCCTTTCCTTTACAACCACTATTTTTTTCAATAAGAAAAGTTAGCTTTTTCAGTTTGGTGTTTCGGTTACAGACTGTCAGGTGATTGAAGTGGAGAAGAAAGTGATGTTGTTCAAAGTTGGACATATGCAGTTCCTGTTTGCAGAAAAATGATGAGGGAGCCTTGGTCTGCATAAAAGCATATGGCTGCGGTGGTGTGAAGGAGGGGCGCTAAAGCAGAGCAATGACTACACCAGTCATTCCCTGCTGCTCTTCTCCAGCGTCTGGTAAGAATTATTAGGGATGATGACTATAAATGACTCAGTCCTGTTTCTTACCTGTCTTCTTGGTTTGGCTGATGGAATCCATTGGCCAAAATCTAAGGGTAGCATAAAAGGAGAAACCAGGATATTATTATTATTTTAATTTTTCTCTTGCTTTGAATGGAGTCTGCTGCACCCATCTCACCTCCAGGAGCCCTGGATCCCAGGTTCCAGCAGCACACCTTCCCTGTTCTCTTGCCAGTACTGGGGTGGGTGTGGGTTTCCACAGGTGTCCATGTCTGGCTTGCCACCCTTCTTCCTACTCGCTTATTCAGCTCTTGTAACAACTTTGAAAAGCATTGTCTGCTTAGATTCCCTCCACTGAAATCACTGGCATGCCATTAAGTTTCTCAAACTTTAGTAGGTAAAACAAAGGTGAGCAGACAGTGGACGTGGCAGGGTATAAGTGTCTCCTAGGAGCACAGTGGAGAGATGCCTAGACCTTCTTCCACATCAGATAACTGAAGTCCAAGAAAGAAAGCTTCCGGCAAGTGATGGCATCTAAGCTAGTCTCTAAAAGACTGACACAGCATCTGACAGTATGTATGGCATGGGGAAAGGAATGGTCATGATTCAGAGAAAGGACTAAAGGCTAGACACTTTCACCAGTACATCAGACGGAATTCTGCTTTCCTTTGCAAAAAGTGTAGAAATGATATTCATGGCTTAAAGTTTCGTGCATTCTATTGGTCAGTACAGAAATGCAGGTTGAAGTCAAATTCAGCAAGTACCTTTTGTTTCTATTAACCATCCTCCTCCTAATTTTATTGAGGTTAAATTGAAAAAGATCTGTGTATTTTAAGGTGTACGTTGTTTTAATGTACGTGTTCACTGGGAGAGGATTACCACTATTAATTAAGTGGCAGTTAATTAAACTATCCATTACCTCAAATAATTTCCATTTCTCTATGTGGTGATAACATTAAGATTTATTCTCTCCCATTGCACTTGTGAACGCATTACGGCTGTGATTACCTGCGTAAGAGGTATAGGGGAAGAGAGGAAATTAGTCTATTTCCATACTTTGGCTGTGGTAATTAGTGTTGCAGTGCGCATTAATTGAAAAGTTCAAAGTCTAAGGTCTCATCTGACATTTGAAGTAAACCACAAAACCAAGTTGTCTAAATCTAAGATCAAGTGTCAGCATAAGCACTAATAGGCACTCAGGTTCTCAAAGGGACAGCAGGTAAGGAGATCAAACCTGAGCAGGGCAGCCACAAAATCTCCAAGTCTCGTATCTGTGCACACTGATAATGACTTTATTCCTCTGGATATACTCTCAGAGTGGGATAGCTGGATCATATGGTAGTTCTAGTTTTAATTTTTGGGGAACTTCCATACAGTTTCCATAATTGCTGTGCTAATTTACATGCCCAGCAGCAGTGTACAAGTGCTCCCTTTTCTGCCCATCTTTGCTGACGTTTATCATCTTTTGCCTTTTGGTGACAGCCACTCTAACAAGTGTAAGAGGAATCTCATTCTTATTTTGATATTCATTTCTATGATGGTTCATTATACTTAGAGTTTTTCAGATACTCATTTGTTAGTCCTATGTTTGTTTCCTTTTGGTAAATGTCTATGTATCTATCTCATTTTAAAATTGGGTTGTTTTCTTACTACTGAGTTCATTACGTATTTTGGCTATTAAAACCTTATCAAGGCCAGGCATGGTGGCACACACCTTTAATCCCAGCACTTGGGAGGCAGAGGCAGGCAGATCTCTGTGATTTCAAGGCCAGCCTGGTCCACATAGTTCTAGGACAGCAGAGGCTACAGGGAGACCCTGTCTCAAAAAGACAAAAAAAAAAAAAAAAAAAAAAAAAAAAACCCTTATCAAATGTGTGGCTTACAAATATTTTCCCATTATAAAGGTTGCCTCCTTAGTGTGTTGATCACTCCCTTTGTTATTGCATAAGCATCTGTTTGCTGAAATCCTATATGCTTATATTTCATTTTTAAAACCTGTGCTTTGGGGTCATATTAAAAAAAATGTGTCAAGAGTCAATATAAAGAAGTTTTATTTTGTATTTTCTTCTAATAGTTTTACAATTTTTTTATCATACATTTAAACCTTGAATCTATTCTGAGTTTATTTTTATACATTTGTAAAAGAAAGGTTCGTTTCCATTTCAGTTTGTGCCTATGCAGGTTAACTAGCACACTGTATTGATGAGATTGTTATTGAATTATTGAGTATTTCTAGTCCATTTGCTGAAGACAATTGACTATTTTGATAGTCTGTTTCTTGTTACTATAGGAAAATGTCCAAGCACGGGCAACTTTATAAAGAAAAAAGGTTTATTTAGCTCACATGTCTGGAGGTTTAAGGTCCTTCATCTGATGATGTCCTTGCTGGTAGAATTTATAGGCAGTTCAGGGTATTACATGACAAGCATATTTCTTTGTTCATTTATTTCTTCTTGTCTTTCTTCCTATTCTAACAAAGTCTAGGATTCAGTCATGAGGGCTTTATTCCCTTAGCCACGTCTAATCCCTTCTCAAAGACTCAACTTCTCAAGATCATGGTCAGATTAAGAATCTATTCTCTTAAAACCTCACATTAAGGGTTAGATTTCTACACACAGAAATGTGGGAGGACTCATTTAATCTATAATGTTTTATCCCTGGCCTTTCAGGTTCATATCCTTTTTTTTTTTTTTTTAGCAACACAAACACAACACAACCATTCCATCTATAATAGTTGTAAAATCTTAACTTTTTCCATCATTAATTCAAAAGTTCAAAGTCTGAATTCTTACTTGACACTTGGAGCAAACCACAAAACCAGGTTATATCCATCCAATATCAAGTGTCAGCATAGGGACTAATAGACACTCTCATTCTCAAAAGTAAAAGACATATGGTTATTTAAAAGAAATAATATGGGCTGATATAACTTAAGGGAAATATGCACTGCTATTAGACCTTGTAGAGAAAGATAAAATGAAAGATAAAAATGAAGAGGAGGGAATGGAAGGATGTTTACACCCTTGGAATAACAGGAGCAAATCAGAACCCTGGTAGAGCTGGACCAGATGAGCAGACCTGGCAACTGAGACTGGGCTGAGAATACAGCATCCTGCATACTTTGCAACAGCAGCTAATAACATTTAATGAGAGAACTTCATCATCAATAGCCCAAAGAGGCAATCACTAATGGCTTAAAACCAGCATAATATCCATAGAGGAAGGTAAAAGGGTGCGGTGGCACCAGCAGCTTTCAGCTGTGTCACAGTGACTATCCTCTGCCACATGGCTGCTTTTCTAGTAAAGGTACAGAATTAAAGTTTAAGGTAGAAACTTAAGGAAAAGGAGAATTTTAATAGTGAATGAACCAGGTATTTTCCCAAGCCTTCCAGAATAATCAGTCATATTACTTTAGGTATGTTAATATTTGGAAATAAAATCCAAAGTAGTCTTTTGAAAATTGGTAGATTTCTGATTTCCTAGACAGAAATTCAATTTCATAGTTCAACTTTATACTAATTACCAATCTCTATCATAAATTTGTGTCACCGATCCACCTGGTAAACCCCTGCCCCCATCCCCGTGTGTACGCATGCACAATTCCTTTCTTTTTCTTTTTTGCTCTCATATAACCCAGACTAGTCTTGAGCTTGCTATGTACCTAAGGATGGCCTTGCACTCATGATCTTCCTGAATCACTGCAATCACAGGTGCGATGCCCAGCTTATGTAATGCTGGAGCTTAAACCCAGGTGTGAAGCCAGATAAACATCTACTAATGGAGTCACATCCCCAACCCCTATAATTTTGTGGAAAAGAATTAAGGTTAAAAAAAAAAAGAATTAAAAGTTTTCCTTTCAGTCTTCTCTCCAACTGATTCAGAGCTGCAACTTGAATGCTATCAACATTACTAACTTATTGGGGATCCTTCTAGAGAGAGTTTATACATTCATATGATTTGTACAGTGCTCTCAATCGCTGGCTCCATTTTTTCACTTGTCCTATGCAGTGACTGTGCCAATTTCTGTACCAAAACAAGGAGAGGGTAAATATCGTCCACTCAACTGTTATGTGTCAGCAGGACACACACACTTACTCCTCACAGTGTCCTTCTGAAGTAGACATCCACATGCTTCGGTGTGTCCCGAGGGGTACTTATTCCTTTGAGGGGTGGGGCCTGCTGCTGAGAATTGGCTGCAGAGGGTTAGCTACGGAGAGGGAGCTGTGGAGAGTTAGCCCTGGAGGGAGGATTGTTGGCACAGAGAGGGGTGGAAAAAATGGCCCTGGTGTCTTGCCTATGTGAACATGAGAGGGGCCGTTTACCAGAGACTGCAGGCCCATGAGGTGTGGGTGAAAGCTAACGGAGACTGTGGGTGGGGTGTGGAAGCAATCTGGAGTGGCAGGCTGCTGAGCCACAGAGCGGAACTGACGCAGGGTGTTAACCTTTTGTGCGTCGCTGGGTGTTCACCTTTGTAAGTTACTCTATTTCCCTTACCCAGGATATAAACTATGAAAAATTCAGATAAAGATGTGCTGTATGGTTTGTCTAATAGCACCAGGAGCAAGGGACCCTGAGAGAACTTGGGCAACATCAGATCTGAGGCTTCAAGACGTTAGTCGATGCACATTAGGGTTGGAGCTTATGATGTTTAATTTTGGTTGTCACTTAACTGGATCTGGAATCAACTAAGAGATACCCCTCTGGGTGTTTCTGTGAGAATATTTCTAGGAGAGATTAACTGAGGGAGGAAGACCCTCCCCTAGAGTGGGCAACACATTCCACTGGTGGCTCAGGCATAAAAATATTTAAGTGTTTTTGTCTGCTTGCCTTCCCTCCTGGCTGGTGAGTAGACCTACCCTGTTGCTGCTGCCATCCTTTGCTGACATTGGGCTCCAACTTCTTTGGCCTTTCTATGTGGACTAAGGACCAGCAGTTCTCTAGGAATCCTCTAGGCTTTCAGTGTCAGACTGGGATTGCTAAGGCATCCAGCCTTATGGACCGAGAAGCTACTGGTTCCCAGGCTCTCCAACATATAGACAGTCTAGTCATTGTTGGCCTACCCAGCCAGATCATGTAAACCAATCTAAAAAAATCCCCTTTGTAATAAACGTTCATTCTTTGGGTCTGTTTCTCTAGAAAACACTAACACAGAGCTAGAATAGAAATCCCTGTGTGTTTTGTGCCTGTCTCTGATGCATTTGTTTTTGAGCTCCTCCAGCTCTGTGTGTCTAATCCTTTGATCCAGCACATTTCAGCTGGACTAGCAGCTTCCCTGCTGCACATAACTGCTTCCTTCTCTCCTGCAGTCACTTCTAGCTGTTTCTCTAACAGTGCATGCTTATGGTTGCCAAAATTTGGCCTCCTTCCTTGTGGCATGGAGAACAGTATCTTGCAATAGTTAATGGTCTCATGTTAATGTCTATTAATTAAATTATCTAGCATTCCCTCTGTCCTCAGCTTATATAGCCTTTGCTTTTGCTTCCTCTGCTTCTAATTCCTACATTGTTGCTTGAGTTTTTTCCCTTTTAGGATTTCTTCTCTTACTATGCTTGGCTGTAGAGACCCTTGTTATTTGAAGTGAGGTAGGAGGGCCAGTGGCAGCAGACTCAAATAATGTGCTGGGAATGCAGATTCTTGGGCCACTCAGACTTACCAAACCAGAATCTGTTTTCTCAACAGGCTTTAGTGGTTATGTACATACTTACATTTGAAAATCACTGTTGGAAATATAACCACAGGTCAGATCTGGCCAGATACGTGTAGTCACCTTTGCAATGGTTATATAAGTACCCACTTTACATAATCTCCTCCAGTCTCATCACATTACGAAACCATCCCTTAAGAAAAAGTTTGCTGACCTTCGTTTAAGGACATATGCCTCACTGAACCTAAGTTCTAGGTAGCCTTTCTGACAAACATTGTTTTTACTCAGATTCCATCAGAATAGGGGTGGGCACTGTTTCTACTCTGCCTCCTTATTTTGTGCCCTCCTATTTTTTTTTAATGACGCTTCACATCATGAAGATTCCTATGTTTTATGCATATTTTCATGAATGATTTCCTACTTGGCCAGCACACTGAAAGAGCCCCTGGAAGGACCTGTTAGAAGGAAGTCTAGGAAGCCGAGGTGCTGTGTCTGTCTATGCTGGATCCAGCCTCATGCTGGTTCCATGCAGAGTGCCAGAGGAATTTGAATAGAAGCAGACAGGTGCCCTGCCTTGTGACCAGGGGCTGTGGATTTTGGAACCTCTGGTCCTTGGCCTGGTGTTCATGGGGGAAGGAACTTCTTGCCGACTACTCTGGAGATGGCTGCTCTCCGGCAGGAGCCACCCCTGAGCCTTTGGCAGCCATTACGCAAGCAGCTGCTGAGGAAGGCCTTTTAATTTCTGTGTCTTTGGTTTTGAGTACAATCACTGGCAGAAAGGAAGCAAGAAGTGAATGTTTATTTCATGGACAATTATTGGTCTAGATTCATTCTGTTGTTATAAGTGAACATTCTGCCTAAAAACTTAGGGAGGAAAACATTTATTTGGCTTATACTTTTAGGTCACAATTGAGTTTCATCATTGAGTTCCAGAAGTCGGGGCAGGATATCAAAGGCAGAAAGCACAGAGGAATTCTCTCACTGGCCTGATCTCTGGCTTGCTTACATGTTCATGCTTGACCAGCTTTCTTATATAACCCAGGACCACTTGCTTCTGGATAGTGACATCCACAGTGGGCTAGACTCTCCTGCAGCAATTAGTAATCAAACAAGTCTCCCTCAGACATTCCCAAAGGCCAATCTGATCTAGGCAAATTCTTAATAGAGGCTTTCCTCTCCGATGACTGTGTTGACAATTAAAGATAACTAGGACAAGCATTTTCCTAACATAGGTCTTACTTGTTAATTAAAATAGACAGTTCCCACTGTCTTTTTAAAATGTTTATCCAATTAATAAGGCAAATCATCTCACTAGTTAGAGTAACAAGTCTAAATGAGATATTCAGATGAAGATGCCTAGCATTCTGCCTGAACTATAACAGGCAACAATAAATGTTGGTTTATTTCCCCTTAAGATTAAGTAGGTTATGTATATTTTATTAGGAAGAATTTCAACTTTCCTGTTTATGGCTTGTAACAATTTAAATGAATGGAGAGAGATTTTGGCTTCTATTGTCTGTGCAGTCTCTCTACTTGAAGTTAAGATCATTGCCCTCAGCATGAGAAGTGTCATGATGCTATATCTGAGAACTCATAATGAGAATGATATTGAAAAGTGTGGGAGGCATCAATAGAAACCTTGCCTATGTTGCAAACAGTGATGACTCCCAGATAGCTCCTGCCTGTTAGAAGACAGGCAGTGGGCTAGGTGCCATTCATGGTATTATCAATACCCAAAACGCACCTAGAAGGTAGTAGATACTCAGCAGGTAGATAAGGCACATAATGAACACAGCAGCAAAGCAGAGGCTAAATATATGTCTTATATTTAAACAGCATTAAAGTAGTCATAATTTTATGAATGCATACAAAAACATTTGTTATTTTGAAATTTGAATTACACATGCAAATACATCACCTCTTTAGAGCACAAAATTTCCAAATGGCTTAATTTCATGCCTTATTTTTAAAAAACTTTACTTTGTATGGTGTACGTGCGTGCACACATGCGTGCGTGTGTGCGTGTGTGTGTAAATGCTGCTGCATATGTATAGTAATCACGGGACAACTTCTATGAGTAAGTTCTTTCCTTGCACCATGTGGGTACTGTGGGATGGAACTCAGGTCATCAGGCTTAGAGACAGACACCTTGACCTGCCATCTTGCTGGCCCAACTCCACACTTTCTTATTCCCAGGGATTATTAGCCCAGTTTTAGAAATGAGGAAATAGCTACTCAGAGACAATAGAGCCATGGAATCAGTCAGAAGTTAGGAAGTTTGTGACAAAGGGGCTGGCAGGCTGGAGGAGAAGAAGGTGACATGCAGGTGTGAAGAGCAATAGCCCCTTACCTGGTACCCACACACCTGTACCACAGCTGCTGTAATCACGGTAGAAGTCAGTTTTGAGTCTATTGATGAGGTGCCAGTGCAACTGGGCCTGAAGGACCTTTGGGTTGTGAGATTCTAGAACAATCCAAACAAAGCACCTTAGCAATCTCCAGTAACTGCTACTCTGTTGGTGTCAAGCACAAGGTCTCTTCTCCCAGCATTCTTACCTCTGGCTAGTTCTTCTTATTGGAAGAATGGACCAGGAAGTCAACACTTAGGAGAACCTGAGAGACAGAGTCTACATTGCCTCAGCCCAGTGAGTAGAACGCAGAAATTTGAGAGATGAGTTTGAGAGATGAAATGCAAATAGCTAGGACACCTGCACAGCTGGAAAGAGATGAGGCCGGGCTGTACCACACGGCCCCTCTCTAAAATGCACACATTCAATGGCAAAGCTGTACCAGTGAGTAACCTTATTTGCTTCACTTCACTTGGAAATTCATGTTTGAATTCATATAATTCATTTTTCTTGAAAATTCATGTTTTGTGTGACTGAAAACTGGTTCATTTGTTCTCTGATTTAGGCTCTTATTAAACTTTCAATATGATCTTTCAAGAGAGAAAAGAAATTTTCTCATATGGGTGACTTCCTGAACATTAGCATTGGTGCTGAGGCCCCGGCGTGTTAGAACCCTACTGATCTTCAGCTGCTACCAAATATGACATTTTCTCAGGCCCCAGAAAGAACACATTTAAAATGAAATAGTGATTTCTATTTCTACTTGCAGCATCTCAGTTATTTGGTAGTAATTCTTTTTTATGCATTTTATTTATTATTGATATTATTTTGTTTTTTATGTGTATGTATTACCTACATGTATGTAAGTGTACCTGTGTCATGCAATGCCCAGGGAGGTCAGAAGAGGGTGTCAGATCTTTTGGAACTGGAGTTATGGAAAGCTGCTAGTCACCATGTGGGTTCTGGGAACCGAACTCATGGTCTTCTGAAAGAGCAGTCAGCACTCTTAATCACTGAGTCACCTCTCCAGTTCCCTTGGTAGTAATTTTTTAAAATGCATTTATAGCCATGTGGTATTGGGATTTAATCATTGTTGCTGCTCATTCAATCATGGCAATCATGGTCATTTATTAAACAGCACAGAATTAGTGTTTATTAAAACAGATAAGATGCATTTCTTATTAAAAGGGAACTCGTACTCGTGAGTGTGTGTGTGTGTGTGTGTGTGTGTGTGTGTGTGTGCGTGCTGTGCATGCCTGTGAGTGTACAGGCACTGGAGGCTAGAGCAAGATTAGGTGTCTTCCTCTAGCTCTCTCCACTTAATGCCTGGAAACAGAGTCTTACTGAACCTGAAGCTTGCTGCTTAGGCTAGACCGAATGGCCAGCATGTTCTCAAGATCTACCTGTTTCCACCTTTCATGCTGGGGTTACAGGTATGCACAGCCATGCTCAGCTTTTCATGGTGGTACTGCAGATATAAATCAGATCCTCATACTTATAGAGCAACTGTTCTTGCTCACTGAGCATCTCTCTAGCCCCTCATACTCCAAAGTGTGATTACAGAAGCATTCTATCAAACATTCTCTGAAAGAAAGAAATTAACTTAGGTTATATGGCTTGTTTGTTGCTAAAGATGCCAACTCTGCATTCTAAACAGAGTTGAATTAGTAAGGTTCTCTAGAGGAATAGAACCATAGAATGAATATGTATTACAAGAGGTGATTTATTAGATTGGCTTACATGATACGGCCGGATACAGCTGAGTAGTCCAAAAATGGCTGTTTGCATGCTAGAGAGTCTGAGACCATGATAGCTTTTCAGTCCAGAGGCTAGATTCCTCAGTAGTCCCAAATCTGATTCTGAAGACCAGACAGATTCCTGGAGAGTTCCCAGCTTTTAGTTCATTTTGGAAGATTGAAGAAACTGCCTTCCCTTGTCAGCGAGGCAGCGTGTAGCAATAGCAGCAGCAACAACAAGTCGACACACTTAACCAGCTAGGAGTGAAAACAGGCAAGCAGACAACATTGATTTTCCTGGACCTCTTCATACCTGGACAACTTACACAAAGGTACCACCCTTTCTGGAGGAGGGCCTGCTCCCCTGTTAATCACGTCTGGAAACAGCCTTACAGCTCCATCCAGAGGCATGCCTTAATTGAATCCAGATCTCATCAAGTTGGCAAGATTAACTATCACAGTAGTCAAAGACAAAGAACATACATAAAGGAGGGTAAATTTGCTGGGATGATTGCCAGATTAGCCTGATATTCTTCCTAATTTGGAGTAACAATGACTAAGAAGTGACTTTTTCATGAAAGTATTTATTATATGATGTGCTGGATAGCTTTGGTTGTCAACTTGACTACCTGGGTAGCAGGAGCCTCAACTGGGGAATTGCCTCCTTTGGACTGGCCTGTGGCCATGTCTATGGGGCATTTTCTTTATTGCTGAGTGATGTGGGAAGGTGGCCCGCCCACTGTGAGGTGCTACTCCTGGACAGGTTGTTCAGTACTGCGTAAGAAAACAGGCTGAGCATAGGCCAGGGAAGCAAGCCAGTAAGCAGTGTTTATCCACGGCCAGTGCTTCAGCTCCTGCCTCCAGGCTCCTACCCTGAGTTCCTACCTTGGATTCCCTAAATGATAAACTGTGACCCAGGAGATGTAAGCCAAATAAACCCTTTCCTTCCCAAGGTGGTATTGGTCAGAGTGTTTTGTCAGAGCAATTGCAGAACATAAGATAAAAGACGGTCAGGAAATAGTCCATCTTGGCTTCATTTTGATGCTGCTGGTAGGCAAGGATCACAGATATGACAGAGATTAGTAAGAAAGAGTGACGTCATAATGCAGGAACATCAGAATATTCCCCAGCAAGAGAGTAGCATAGGACCAGCCATGAGGCACCCTTGTCTAGTCCCCATCCTTGTTTTACAAATCATGTCATTCATCACCTACTGAGTCAACTGGGAATCCATGACATGGCAGTTAGATAGCTGATCACCTTCTTACTTTCCAATCTTCTGATAGTTGCAACAATTCCTATCAGCTCCAGCTTCAAGTTGTTTGATAAACAAAGCATTTCTTCTAATTAAATAAGATATTTAATACAGAGCTATAAAACAAAATGCAGATAAATCAGATTGTTTTGGTTAAAAACTACAGGTGATGCAGAGTCCAAACATTTCGTGCTTGTACCATGACCATTGGCATACACTGCCCTGGCCAGATGTTTTGTCTATTTCTATCTGCTTATTGTTGCTGCTGCTTGGGACACCATTTTCAACAGTAGTTTTTTGTTTTGTTTTGTTTTTGTTTTTTTGTGCAAGTCTGTCTGCAGCCTATGCTCTGTCTCTTCTAGGAAGTGCGTCATTATTTGCTCCACACAAAGTCCATCTGTTCCCAAAGGCTGAGTTTCAGGAAAGGTTGCCATGCCATGTTATAAACTGTTTTGTATCTTCTTGTTTGACATATAGAATGTATTTAATGATTCAATTACTTTTAAAGAGGAGGATGTTTATACACATATAGGTCTTTGATGGTTTTCTCTCTTTCAACTGGTTAAGACTTTCCACATTTGTTTCTCTATTCTACCGCATGGAATAGCTTTTCCTTCTCATTTAGGCCCCACTCAAATGTCATATCATAAACAAAACGTTTCTTGAATCTTTCCAGATGGAAGTGTGTCAGTTCGTCTAAATGCCCGATAACACATTTTCTAACCCTCTTTGAAGACACTATATCACTTGTGTTACTCAGCCACACATTTATCTTATATTCTACACAGTATTATTTAAGGAAACATTTGTGGCAAGAGCTGTAACAGTATCAAACCTGCAGTAATCACAAATGTGCATTCAACCCATGGCTAACGCCGAGTGGGAGACCTGACTGCTTCGCATCTTTGTTTCTTCATTGTAAACCGAGGCTAGAAACATCTCTTTCAGTGACTTTTTGGTAAACCTCAGATTTGATAAGACTAAAATAGCTCACAAAAGTTGGGTGTTCAAGTTCTAAGTTCCTTCTTTCAGATTCAACTTTGAGACTTCTTCAGGATCTATAACAGTCTCTTGCATGGAGTCTACCCTCAATGAATGTTCATTTGATGGCTGAACTGAATTAAGTCAATGGATTTACTATCCCAACAGATATTAGTGAGATATGTAAAAATTGTCTGTTAAGAAATGTGAGGAATATCAAATGTTATCTGAAAAAAATTGGAAATATGATTTTAAAAACCTTTTAAATATAGAAGTCCCTTGATCTGTGGCTTTTCTGTCTGAGGCTTTAGTGACCTGCAGTCACCCGGAATTTTCATGGCTCAACAATTCTTCTCACGTATTGTTAGAAAGTATAGTCACCTCATGCTATGTCATAAAACCTTCATCATTCAGCTCAGCTCATCAAGTTGCATTGGCATTACATCATCTCACATTACCATAGGAGAAAAAGGTGAGGACAATACAAGAAAATATTTGGGGAAATAGAGGGACCACATTGCATAGGTTTTATTACAGTATGATTATTCTCTTTATTGTTAGCTATTTTAATCTCTCATCACACCAACTTGATACATTAAGTTTTATCACCAAGATGTAAGTACAGGAGAATAGAGTCTCACATGCTCATTTTCATCAGAGGTTTCAATCATCTCCTGGGGGCTTAGAATGCATGCTTCACAAATAAGTGAACTCTGCAAAAGTACATTATTTGGTCATATTTCTTATTAGTCACAGAAAACTTCCAGGTCTTTGCAGCAGAGTTTTGAGAACTATAGAACCAGGTTACAGGCTCTAGAAGATAGAGAGAAATCTCCCCTCAGCACATCTTTCCATGTAAGGCAGGGGGTAGTGGTACAGAGTTAGTGTAGCTGCCTTCCATTAAAGTGTGCTGGCGGCTGCTCTTAAAATGCACTGGGAGTCAAGTGGCTTAGGATTTCTCCAGTACTTCTGAATCATGACCGTGTACTAAATACCACTGAATTAGCCCCCAGGGATATTAGAATAAATAAAATATCTGCTAATGGGGAGCGTATGCTTCTGTATTTGACCCCAATTGAGTCAGCCTCTATTAGCCCCCTGGCCACCAGTTCTCTGTAAGAGACCCTGAAGATGGGTATTACTTGGACACATTGACTGTGGCCTACAGTTCTATCTTGTTAGCTCTTAAAGATATCATGTTAGAAAAATGATGTGGGCTGTCTCTCATGGATTGACTCACCTTAACCAAGTTCAGAGGCTGATGAGTAAACATCAGTGTAAATTTGTTTAGCATGAACATTCTTACGTCAGGTGGAATATACTGTATAAACTAGCCTGATCATGTAATTTATTCCCCGATTGGCTGATCTACAGAGAAAGTCAGTTTAGAGTTAGAAGGCTCAGAAGAAAGCATGGAATAATTGCCAAACTAATGTTAAGAGAGGCCCCAGGTCCCTCCTCTTGTTTCCTCTGTCCATATGACAAATATTTCTTGAAAACTCAATATGCTGGGCTATATAACAAAGGGCTCTGGAGCAAGGCTTCCTAGTTTTCAAATCACAGACTTTCTACATGCTAGCCAAGTGACCTGAGAAGGGGGTTATTTAATTTCGAGGACTGCAGAACTCTCAGGTAGTAGCACCCATCCTAACCGGATTCAAGATGTAGAGTATGTAGGTTACTTAGGATGGTACCCCACACTGATGGTTCATAACCCTCCTCGAGTTCTGGAGGTTAGGTAGATTGTAAATTTCCTTTCTGTCTTTTGCACATTGTGAGTTCAAGAGCTTCAAAGTGACTAGCCCTTTTTCCCTAGGCTATACTCAGAAAGAGGCAGAACTTGGTCAGGACCAAAGAGTGAAAATCTGTTTGCTTTAGAAGATCATGAATGTTGGCACCCCGGAGGAAGGAATTAAGCACAGCAGTGATGTGGGCTCTCATTTTCCTTAAAATTTTCTAAGCCTTTAGCAATAAAGGGTGGACTCTCGGTGTTCTGTTTATCATCAACTTTTGATTGATTTTGTCATTTCCCATATTTATCTCCTGTAATTTAGACCTCCCTCAAATGATGCCCTAAAAAATGAGATCAATTTTCCTCTGAAATGTGTTTTTAAAAGAAATTACAGTCATCCCAGACTCATGTTCTTAGGGAGGAAACAGTACCTTTGGCAATTTCCATTGCTTCTGGTTGTGATGAGATTGGATTTCAGGCAGTCATCTTCAAGCTATGTCCTAATTAAGATGAACAGATATTGTTAGTTGGCCTGTTTAATCAGTTTCCCATCTGGCATAATCATGTTTATGAGCAGGATCTGCTTTTGCTTGGCTTGGGCTGTAGCTAAACCAACAGAACAATGCAGACACATCTCCTCAGACGTGGAGACAGTTTTGCTCTAATCCTAGAGTAAAACGTTTTTCAAACTTGCAGAATAAGCATTTGAAATGCTTGTGTATCTGGAGCCCCATTAGTCTGGTGCATCAGTCCATCCATCCATCCATCCATCCATCCATCCATCCATCCATCCATCCAGCATTTCCCACTATAATCATCCAAACTCACTGAATTGTAGATGGGGATGAGGAACCAAGTATACAACATTTCCCTAATTAAGAGCCCACAGTCCTGAGTTTTATTAAAGAAAGAAGGGCTCATTAGACCTGTACCATCCAATATCATGTCTTTCCATACTTCCTTTTACTAATTCCATTCTGATAAACACCCCAAAGCCCTCATTTTTTTCTGGGCTCCCTGCGACCCAGCACATGCTATTATGAGAAGGAGACTACTCTTATTCAGCATGCTCTTGTTAGATTGGAAAAGTTTCAAGAACATGTGGATTTAAAGAAATGAAGACTGGTGTTATTTTTAGAATCTGAAAAATTGCTGCATTGAAATAACTGTCCATATAGCTCTGTGCTATGTCTCTGATAATGTTGATTATGCCAGAGAAATGCATGGAAGTTGCCCTTTATCATACAATTTCCTCAGAGGAATATGGTTTTGATCAATGACTTGTATCTATATGTTGGATTATTGATCTCCTAATTAAACAAAAAATTCAGACAATGTTGGGAAAGAAATTTCAAGTTAACACGGGTGTCAGTGAACAGATATGAGACTACTTCCTGCTTGAGGAACAATTTTGACAATAGGAAAAAATTAGTTGGGGAGCATTGTCATCTTCTAGCCCATCTTATCTACTATAGCACAGGAGAGCTCAGTGGTGTTCTAGCTTTTAAACATAAACAGGTGGAGAGAAGCTGCTGCAATATTCCCCAACTCAATAATTCTAAACTTCACAATGCGTTTAGTAAAAGTAACGTTAATAGGAGCCGTATGAGGCCAGAATATGTTTTAGTTGCTAAATGAAGTATGTGCATATATGTGGGGATTCTGTTATTTTCAGACTACCATCCTTATTGGAGGAGAAAATAATTTGTGGTGGTTTGAATGAGCATATCCCCCATAAGATCCAGGTATTTGAACATTTTGTCCCCAGTTGGTAGTGGTGTTTTGGGAGTTCTTAAGAAGTGTGGCCTTACTGGAGGAAGCATGTCACTGGGGGCAGACTTTGAGAGTTCCTAAGCCTTGCCAGTTTTCCAGCCTTTCTCTGCTTCTTGGGCCTGCTTGAAGATAGGATTCCTTGGCTCTCTGCTCAGGCCACCTCTTTTGGCCATGCCTCCCCCACAATTATAGACCCTTACTCCTGGAACCATAAATTCAAACTCTTCCTTCTTAAGTTCCCTTGGTCATAAGTGTTTAATCTCAGAAATGTTCTTCTTTCTCCCATTCTTAAGGCCTAAGCCTTTGAAGCTTGAGCTCTTTTCTGAGCTTGCCCATCCTGGGCAGAGGAAGCCAAAGTAGCAAGGAGGAAGGCAGTATCCTTTCATCAGTAAAGAGAACAGGGGTTTCTCCCAGGAAGAAGATGGTAATACTTGGACTTAAGGAAGCTGTGGGAGGAAGGCAAGAACAGTGAACAGGAAGGAGGGTCACTTAGAAGAAAGAAAATGAGAAGCTGTCAGCCCTTCAGCATGTCCTCTGAAAGTCATGCATTATCATTAAGTCCTAAGAGCCAGTCTCTAATACTGTAGGAAAACACTCCTTGTACTTTTGGCTTGTCTGTTTCTTCTATGGAGGAGAGGATTTTTTCCCCCACAAATGAAGCAGTTCCAGATAGGACATGGGGCTACCTGGTCATATTCTGGGGAGACACCATAGGGGGAAAGGGACATATGGGTCTTTCCCTGAGAGTTAGCTATGTGGAGAGAAGCACAGACCACCAGGTATCTGTGGACAGCAACACAGATCTCTTGAGTTTCCCTCATAATTTCTTCCCCACATAAGGGCAGAAGGGGGACCTATCATAATCTTGTTATATAAAATCACACATCAAAATAGACTAAGTTTTTAAAATAGCAAGTGAACCATGGAAGCAGGAAGTGAGGCTCTGCAGGAAGTGACACATGCTGTCAATGAATGAATTGGGAGGGCTTTTTGAGGTGAAATTCAAACATTGCTAGGGTGATCAGAAGTTCGCAAACTGGTGCATAGCAAAGCCAGATAGTAATAGAGATACAGAAATCTGGCCCCATTCCAAGACTAGCTGCACTAAAATATCTTAAAAAGAATCTATGTATTTTTACAGAATGACATGGTTTAGAATCCATGGTCCAGATGATCTTTAAGACAGAAATTCAACTTTGAGATTTTATGTTTTATGTGAAAAGCAGCTGGACTTCCAGGAGGTAGTTCTGACATTACCCTATAACAATGGCAGCTTCAAGGTGGGTAAGTTCTGATGCTACCATATCTCGGCTTCACTCCTTGTGTAGGTTGTAGGAAATGGATCAGTTTTTACAGAGTGTTGGAAGATTTTCACAGAGAGAGTGATTGTGCTTCAGTTGCTTCCCTCTGGGACTGGCAGGTAGAGATGTGTCTGACCTGGTGCGTGGGCTCTGAGACATGGGTAAATAAGCTGAGAGAGGATGTTGGAAGCCTTCCTGGGACACTGAGAGTTTGTACCTCACAGCACCATCTGGCACTCACCTTCTTTCTTCCTTGTGTAGGCTGACGATGGTCAACAGTGTGAGAAAAATGCAATAGAGGAAGCAAGGTGTATAATTCAAGCATTTCTTTTTTAAAAATATTTTTTAAGTCTTTGAGAATTTCACACAATACATTTGATCATATTCACCCCTTCCCTACCTTTCAAATCCACTTCCACCTCTCTAACACCCCCAACTTTGTGTTCTCCTTTTTTTCATGGCCCATCAAGTTTGATTTGTGTTGCTCAAGTGCTCTTGGGTGTAGGTCTATCCCCTGGAGCAGGACCAAGCCTTTCTTAACATTGGATTTCCCACATCAGTACAAGGTAGGCAGTGGACAGTGGCTCAGGCATGTTGGCCATTAAGGAGACCCTGTCTCAAAAAGACCAAAAAAAAAAAAATTATAGAGGGCTCTTTAAACCAACAGAGCTATGTACCTAGCCCTAGGGAATGCAATTCTCAAAAACAGTATCTAACTATATCTCATTTCTACAAGACTTCTTGCTATACTTTCTACGGCTCCAATATGGGAGAGGGAAGGGTACTAAGTACTAGAGAAGAGATTCTTGGTATTCACCGGATAATCTCCTGTGGAAAATAGCAAAAAGTAAATCTGAAAGATAGACGCTTTGAATCCAATGTGACAGCGAGATTTTAGGCTAATTAAATATTGAACTCTTTCCTTACCAAGTCCTTCTCTTTGAGACCTGGTTGGTATTATACTCATTATCAGATAACCAAGGAAAGATTAATGATAGGCTCAGTCTGGACCCCAAGGCAAAGTCCTCTGGCATTGTTAAAAAATGAAAGAAGCTGTGGAAGTCAGGACTTGTGCCTGAGGTCTTATTTTTGGATTGTGCTAGACTTCTGCATCCACTTTAGTAATCCAGCTGTAACACAATTAGTCTGTTATGCTTTGTTCTGTGGACTCTTCTCTTCAAACTAGCCTCAACCTTCTTGCCATGATCATTTCTCCTTTCTCACAGTCCTTCAGTGGCTCAGAAAAGACAGGTGTTGAAAAGATCCAGTGTGGTACATGAAGATGCCTTAGCCGTCGTTGGAGCTTCTCCATAACTCCCTTCCACTGTCTATAACTAAGCAGAGTTGAACTGCAGACTTGAGTCCACTGTCATGCCTAGAACATAAATTTCTATAGTATGTATTAAAATCTTACAAGCAGTATTCTCTAAGCAGTACTCTATAAGTACTGTGTTGGACTATCATTTAAGTGGTGACATGCTTTAATTATCTTTTTTATTAACATTATCTCCATTTCTTGTTCAGTGTGTGGCACAAAGAGGCATATATATATA
This sequence comes from Nannospalax galili, assembly GCF_000622305.1. NCBI lineage: Eukaryota > Metazoa > Chordata > Mammalia > Rodentia > Spalacidae > Nannospalax > Nannospalax galili. The sequence goes on from NW_008355272.1 coordinate 2,606,986, forward strand.
TATTTATATGTTTGTGTATATTTATATGTGTGTGGAAAATGTGCCAATATTTAGGAGTTTTTTTTTTATCAAGACAGCACGTTCTAGACACTTTGGAAGATAGCCTACGATTCAGATTAATCTGGATATTCTAGAAGACCAGAATACTAGGTATTTCTAGGAAGTAATTATGTCATCAGAAGAATTACAAATGTATTCTGAGGAAAATTGTGGCAGTCAGGAAGGAAGGGTGATTTTAATACAGAACCTATTATTTCAAGCATGATTTGTCTTGGTCTTCATGAGTTGAATTTTAAGTTGGGAGAAAGAGATACAATAATTATTGGCAAAAAACAATAAACTAGAACCTATGCAAGATATTCAGTGGCATTTTCTTGCAAAGAGAAGCCCCAGGAAGAGTGGAAACATAGTTGTTTCATTTGGGATGACATTGTTGAAATGCAAGTTGGCATAGAGTAGATGTTTTAGTCAGGAAATCAGACAAACTGTTACCTTTAGCTTTAGCTGGGAGGAGGGTGGGTATTATAGTGGGCATGTAGTGATTGAACCTGTGCTAAACACCCCACAGAATTCCCTGAATTATTTGAGAAAAAACCATTGCTCTTCAAAAATAGGAAAAAATCAGAAGCAGAGAAACTGATTTTTGTGACTGTGTCCATATGTTTCTATTCTCTTACCCTCTGGTGTGGTCTTCAAAAACACAAATTGCAAAAGGGGATGACGTAATGTGACTCCTGCCAAGTAGTTCTGGAGTTATAATACATAAGTTTCTTCTCCTCTCTAGCTCAAATTTTCTGGCAGATAACTCTTAAGATTCGATATTGTCAAAGGGCCTGAAATGTTATTTTGTCCCAAGGAAAATCTAAAGATAAAAATTCCTCCCATGCAGTCTCAAGTTTGTACCAGCAAATGTCATTGCTGGCATCCTATATGTGTCTAATTTTCAAAGAATAGTTAAAAACAAAGTAATGTAATTTTATTCCCCAGGAAAAGTTCATGTGAATGAGAAATATCCCCACAGTATTTGTACATGTGTGGATAAAAGGGCAGCTTCCAGAGACACTGGCTCACACTGTTGTTGAGGGAGATGCTTTAAGAGTTTTGTTTAGGAGCTGCTTCCCTAATAGGAACAAAACAGTGACTCATTTTCAGTATTTTAACTTGGAATGAAACAGTGAGGATCTGCCCTCAAAACTGTCTTTTGACTTAATCCTCTGGTGACAGAACTCTTCTCTCAGCTGAATGGTAAAGAGTCTGCTTGCATTTTCCGACATGTTTAATCCAGCTTATAAAAGGAAAGGTCAAACAATTTAGTTAGCGTTAAGTTTAAAGAACCAAATAATCACCCCACCTCACAGAGATCAGTAACGCTTGCAACATTAATCTAAATGCAGAGCCCGTCTGGAGGGTCAAGAGCTCACAGCATCATGGTCATTATGCGCAAAGAAAGTCAAGGCTGTCCAAGTCAAAGTAGATTTTTGATGGTTATAATTAAGAAGGATATGTTTCACTTCTTCATCTGAGTAGGTAGCTATCAGGAAAATGGTTTAAAGCCTTGTGTTAGCATCAGAGCATTAATATTACATTACTAGAGTGATAGTATACATATTAGAACCAGATGGAAAAACTGCACAGTAATTCTTTAGATTCCCTAGGATAACAAAGGATGTAAGTAGAATAGTAACATTATGCTCAACTTTTAGCAGTGACAAAAATTCCCCAGAAGTTTCAGTTCATCTGTGGTTCTTGCTAATTTTTCTTCATTTCTAACTCTGAAAGGAATTAACGCTTCAAAATTATGGACATCAGCTGTGCTCCTTTGAGAAAGTATTTATTGCTTGGTTTAACTGGAACCCAGTCCTTTTTTCACTCAAGGAACTCCTTTTTTCTTTCTATTTCTGGATTTACTTTCTATTTTTAAATTTTATTTTATTGAATTTTTGCAATTTTCATATGATATGGTGAGGTGGTATTTAGATCCCCTCCCCTATCCACACCTCCCTCACTGCCCCCTGCCCAATTTAATGAATTCTGATACACACACATATATATATATACACATATATACACACATATATGTACATATATATATATATATAATGCTTTTATAGATCAGTTAAAAGTAAGTTAAATTAAAAATAACAAAAATAAAGACAAATAAAAACAAAAACTGCACTTGAAGGAGAGACTTAATACACCTGGCCATTTCCATACCAGTGCTTGGGCTGCAGAATCCCAGCTTGACAGTCAAGTCTGTACATGGAAAAGTACTTTGTCAACTTCAAAGCTCTGATAATTATTAGCCTGGATGCCTATTGTGTGGGTACAAATACCTAGGAATGTTTGTACCATCTGGGTAGAAATAAAGAGCTTCTGAAAGTTGATGTTATAACTCTCAACTCATTTTTCTCTTCTATTTTTCTTGCTTCTAAGGTTGACAACCGCCCACATGGCATTTGCTGGTTCTCAGCGTAGCCCACAGAAATGCCAGCTGGCTGTGTGCCAGCATGGGGAGGATGGGACTGTTGAGAGCTTCCTCATCGCAAAACCTCCTCAGCGACAAGCATTGTCTCCAAGTCTGAAATATTTTTCTTTTCCTGTCCCTTTGATTTCCCTTCCCACCTGGGAACAGGCCTCAGAATGGGTTGCTAATTATATCATGGGAACTGTGATTCTTAACAACATGCATCCACATTCAGAGGCATCACTCAACTGAGCTGTACCAGATAATACCTGCCGAGGGCCGAGGCTGTCAGTTTGAAGAGCGACATGGCAGGCCAGTCTGGTGTGTGCCCTTGTAGTTCTATGCTTGCTTTTAAAAATACAGTTTGTTTTCTGCAAACCTGTCCAACACACCGCATCCGGAGACAGGCATGGTGAAAATTTGTGTCCCCAAATGTTCTTCAATGTGGTTCCATCGACTGGGTCCACCAAGAGTTTCATCCTTGTAAGACACTGTCTTTCCTTCTTCTTGCAGCCATCAGTTGCCAAAAGTTCCTTAGTTGGGATTTTTATCCACTTCTTCATGACTGTGCTGCATTCTGTCTGGCTTGAGCTTACATAGGACTTGTGCATGCTATCACCATTGCTGCTTATTCTCAGAGACAGTGGTTCCAGTGAGGGAAGTAAATTATAGTGACAACGGGGCATTGAATGTTCTACGTAAGGTCAATCATAACATTCCATTGCCACAACTTCACTGATGCTTGGTAATGGGCATAAAACACTATCTGGGCAATGCTTTAACTTGGAAATGTGATCATTATCTATTGTCATCTTGATTGGATTATGAGATACCTCAGAGATTAGTAAAACACATGTGTTAGTGTGTCTACAAGGACTTTTCCATATGTGGTTAGATTGTGAGGCCTTTGACTTAATCAGTGGTTCAATACAATGATAGATTCAAAATTAGAATAGACTATTGAGAAGTGGAGGAAGCAGAAATTTGGGGCCTGATTGAATGAAGTGGGTCACTATGGGAATATTTCAAAATTATAACTGGTCCTTAGTCCCTTCTTCTCTCTGTTTCCTTTCTGCCATGAGTTGAGAACTTCCTTCCCCACATGTTTGTGCTGTCATACTAGTCCTTTAACCAGGGTCCCAGAATCAATAGATCCAAGGACTGTGGACTGAAATCTGAGTCTGAGCTAAAATTATCATTTCCCCCCTTAAACTGATGGGTATTTTGTCACAATGATACAAATATAACTAGTAGAAAATTGGATCCAGATTTGTAGGGCAGAATTGTTTCTGTTCTGAATGATATGACTCAGAACCTGTGGAACTGGTTTGTGGGATGAATTTGAAATTGAGAAAGTTTGGAGATGTGGGTTTCAGAAGCCCTAGAATAATGTAAGCAGAGATTAATAGTGATTTTATTGGTATTTTGTCCTGACCCGCAGGACAGTCAACGTGGGTATCTGGAGGGAGGAGAGGGGACGGAAAGGGACAAGAGATGCAAAGAATGGAGACAAGACAGGCTTTCTGATCAAGTCTCATTTAATGAACATCTACACAAAGTTTTTATAGTGAGGAGAGGGGGAAGTTGGCAGGGACAAATCCATTGAAGTAGAGCAATTCAATTAACAGAACGATTATCACAATAACACCACACCAATTGATCACAGAGTAAATTCCATAGTAACACCACAATTTTATAGCAAGTTATAAATCAATTATAAGGTTACACCTGCATGATTACAAGGTAATACAAAGATGTTTTCTAGGCAGTTCCATGAGAAATGAGGGAGTCTCTCAAGCGATAAGTGCCCATAAGTGCCCGAGTTAGAATAACATGTTTTCATGAGGCTTTCAAGTATAGTCATCTGGTTAATCTCAAACCAGGCCAGCCTTGATGTCTGGAAAACAGCTTTGCCAGGAATCAGGTCTTGCTATTTCCTGGGGTAGGGGCCTACGGCTCCCGACAGTATTTCAGATGAGAATTTTTATAGACAGGTGGACAACAAGACTGTGCACCTAAGATTTAAGATGGAAATGAAGATTCTGGTAAGACTTGGTTTAGATGTCATTTGTGTTACATTATGGCAAATGATTTGTCTATATTTTGTCAGTGTTCTGAGACTTTGAATGAGGTTATAGGTAAAGGTCACAGACTAATCTGGTGAGGGAAATTCCACAGCAACCAAGCGGTAAACCTGTGGCATGGTTATTGTTAGATCATTTTAACCATGTTTACAATGAGAATCAGGAGCAAAACCAGAACAGAAAGACTCGAAAGAATTTTAGAGTTTAGCCAGAGAAGTCATCATAAAGTTGAGTTTAAGGAATTAGTGGTTTCTGAAGAGACTAGTGCCATTATAAAGGGCTCAAGTACTTTGCATTAGGGTAATAGGAAACATGCCTTGAAGGGCTCTCAAGAATTGGCCAGCCACCACACATTTGAAAGACTTTTATTTGAGAAGAAAGAACCTTCAGAATGCCCTGATCTCATAGGATCACCTAGGAAGTTGTTTCCCCAGGATATTTTTCACCATGCTCATCCATCTATGCACTCAGCAGCCAATGTGACTGTGGTCTAATGTGGCCTGATTAATCACTGAATGGGCAGCAGAGGTTGGCATTATTTATGTAGTTCTAGTTTTGCATGTATATGGAATGGAAGATTTACAGAATCACGAATGCTTCCACCCACATTTAAAAGGAAGCCTGAGGAGGCTAGCTGATGTTATGTATGGGAAGAACACTTGCAAGAAGCCCGAGCATGCAATGTTTGAAGCTGTAACAATGAAGCCTAGGTGACAATGGAGATCTCGGGAAACTGGAGATGCCAGGTATGTAGACTGTCTACAGTTGCAAGCCATATGTAGTGAACAGAGCCAGCATGCAAGAGAGAAGCCATAAGGCTAAAAACAGTACAGTCATAGGACAGGGTTACTAAGCCCTAGGGAGTTTACATTATGCCACCATATGCCATAGATTCAGGACATGAAAGTAGGATTTGGTGTCTACCTTCTATGTTCACCTCAGTCTTGCTTTGATCAAGTCCTTCTGTGCTATTTTAATATTTTTCCTTTTGAGATGGAAATGTAATGTACTACGTCACTGTATATTAGAAGTATATAACTGTTTTTTTTTTTTTTTATTCTCTACAGGTTTACAGCTAAGTTTCCCTTGAGCACCAAAAGAGATTCAGACCTTGGGACTTTCACCAGTGTTGGAAATGTTAAGATCATGGGAACTCTTGGAGGTGAACCAAATTTTGGATTCCGAGATGAATATGAACATATAGGGGGCCAGGGGTAAAATGTTTTGGCTTAAGGAGATAGATGTAAGTATCAAGTTGACAATGGGAGCCCTGTGGTACTTAATCTTGATTATTGACTTGTTTGGATTGAGAGATGCCTAGGAGATTAGTGATGCACATCACTGTCTGTGTCTATGAGGATATTTCCAGAGATGATTAGAAAACAAGGGCTTTATTATATTGCTGGGTTCAAATACTGGATGGACTTGGGAGGTGATGGATATTATGGAAGGTGGGGCCATGTTAGAAGAAATACGTCACTGGAGGTGTGTCTTTAAGGGTGTACTCCCCCTTTTTTTTTTTTTTTTTTGGTTATTTCCTGAGTGTTGGAAGTTGAATAGCACTACTCCATTGTGCCCAACCTGCATGAACTGAAATAAACCTTTCTTCCATTTATATTGTTTTCTCAGGTAAATTTTGTTTACAGAGATGCAAAGTCTGATTAACATAGACTCCCAGCTGACTTTCTATCACCTGTACCAAGAATCTTGAAGAATTGTGTTTCTGTCACTATTTTAGAGTCAGTTTGATAATTCTGTAGTAAAAGGATAATTTGTCAGGAAAGGACATTTATTGCCCAGACCTTAGCAGACTGCCTGAGAGTGCCTGGATCTGCTTGGTTGTGAGCTTCACCAAATCATGCCTTGTCCAACCACCAACATTGAGACCACCTATGGCTCTTCCCACTGCTCCAGGGCTAAGCTTCTCTGCCCTTCAGTAGGTGCCTATACTTTCGCATACTGCCTCAGAGTGCCTGGATCTGGCCTCCATGTGGTGGTGAGCCTTACCAAATTGTGCCATGCCCATACCCCTACATTGGGACCACCTGAGTCCATCCCACCATCCCAGGTCTAGGCTGTCTCAGACCTTTGAAGACTGCCTGAGAGCACCTAAATCAGGCCTCTCCTTAGTGAGCTTCCCAAACTGTGCTGTTACTGCTCCCTAGTAGGTGTCCAGACCTTAGGAGGAAGCTTGAGATTTCCTGACTGATGCCTGACTTGGGCCTCTGTGAGAGCTCCTGAGTAGCTGGACTGAAGACATCTGGATGATCCAATATAAAATCAAAAGAGAGAACCTGAGGCCTAGACCAACAAGCTTTACATACCCAATAAGAAAACAAGCAAAGCACAACAATAATACAAACAGAAGCAGACTTCAACTCAACAAAAGAATGATTAAAATATCATACTAGAATCACAGACAACAAAAGAAATTCACATGCCAAAATCACAACTGAAAGGCAATGATATGGAAAATCAAAATAATATGTTCCAACCAAACACCACCAGTCAGTCCTACAGAGGAGTTCTACAAGGAGAACCCCCTAAAGATAACCCAGGATACAAAATTTAAAAGAACAATCATAAACATGATCAAATAATTCAGTGAATTTAAGGAACACACAAAGAACTAAAAGAAGATAGGGATAAACTTCTGATTGAATTCACAAAAGAGACAGAAATATTGAAGAAGGAAGTGAAAAATTCAATAAGCTGATTCGAATCAACAGGAGAAAGCCTCACCAATAGAATGAATGAAATGCAAAACAGAATATCAAGACTGGACAATAAAGCCAAAGAAATTGACTGCTTAAGCAAAGATTGGGGAAATTTTTAAAAAACACAGGAATGGAATATGCACTAAATGTGGAACACTATGAAAAGACCAAATTTATGCGTCATAGGCATAGAGAAAGGAGAAAATTTTCAAATTAATGGTACAGACCAGATCTTAAACAGGATTGTAGAATAAAATCTCCCCAAATTAAGGAAAGACATCACATAAAAACACAAGAAGCACTCAGAACACCAAATAGACAGGACCCAAAAAGAAATTCCCCACGAGATACCATAGTAAAAATACTAAATGTACAGAGCAAGGAGAGAATACTGAAAGGTACAAAACAAAAACAAATCAAATGTAATGGAAAACCCATCAGAATTAAAGCTGATTTATCATTACAAACTATGAAAGCCAGTAGAGCCAGGACCAAAGCATTCCCAGTTCTAAATGACCATAGATGCTAACCCCAAATACTTTACCAGCAAAAATGTCTATTATAGTTGAAGGGGAAAGAAAAATCTTTCATGACATGAACAGCCTAAAGAATACATTCCACAAAACAGGACCTTCAGAGAATACTTGAAGCAATACAAAGAATGGATAAAGGAACAGCTATACCCAAGGGACAACAGAGTGAAACTAAATGAAGGTATAATTGTGGAAGCACAAAATTAGACCGAAAATGCAAACAGAAATCAAAATGACAGGAATCAACACACGTCTTTCAATAATAACTTTAAATATCAACAGACTGAACTCCCAAGTTAAAAGACACAGGCTAGTTGAATGAATTAAGAAACAAAATTCATCCTTTTGTTGTTTGCAAGAAACTCATCTCACCTTCAAGGACAGGCACTACCTTAAGGTGAAAGGATGGAAAAGGATATTTCAAGCAAATGACACTAAGAAACAATCAGAGGTTGTGTTGCACTATATTTCCTCCTTCCTGCTCTCTTTTTGACCCACCCTCACTCTCTTCAGGGTCTCATGCTCCTGACGTAGGTAGACAAAACACCATAACACATCTTTATCTGAATTTTGCATAGTTTACTTACAAAGAAACATCCCACACTCAGCACTGCACACAGCTCAGTGGCCTACCATTCTGGATTGCTTTTGCCCATGGTCTGCCTTATCTCACATCCCCGCATGCCCCCTCACCCTGCAGAGTTCCATGCCAGGTCCACGGGGTCCTGCGAGGTCCCCCAGCATCCCACAGGGTTCACGGCAGGCTGGCTTGCCCGCTCCATGTTCCCTGCTTCCCAGAATGGTGCTCACACTCATCTCTGAAGCTAACTCTCCACAGCTAACTTTCTACAGCTAACTCTCTGCAGTGGGCTCTGCCCCTGGCTGGCTTACATCTATTGGAGGAATAAGTATTTTGAGGACTACAGGTTGCAGTTTTAATAGCTGACAAAATAGACTTCAAACTAAAACTAATCAGAAGAGATAAAGAGGGTCACTTCATTCTTATCAAAGGAACAATTAACCAAGAAGACATTACAATCATGAACATATATGCACCAAACTCTGGTGCACCCAAATTCATGAAAAACAAAAAACAAAAAAAACAAAAAACAGTGCTACAGGACTTTTAAGACACAGATCAACCCCAACTCAGTAATAGTAGGGGACCTCAATATCCCATTGTCTCCATTAGACAGGTCAACTGGACAAAGAATAAACAGAGAGACATCTGAATTAAATGATACTATACATCAAATGGACCTGAACATCTACTGAATATCCTATCCAAGCACCAAAGAATACACTATCTATTCAACACCCCATGGAACTTTCTCAAAAATTGACCACATATGGGGAGAGGGCACAAAACAAACCTCAACAAATACAAAAAATTGAAATAATTCCATGCATTCTATCAGACCACAATGCAATAAAGTTTAAAGTCAACAGTGAAAGAAGCACTAGTAACTACATGAACTCATGGAGATTAAACAACACACTCTTGAATGATGAATGGGTCAAAGAAAAAATTAAGAATGAAATACGAATATTCCTAGAACAAAATGAAAACGATATTACAACACAACAAAACCTCTGGGACACTTTAAAAGCAGTCCTAGGAGGGTAGTTTGTAGCTCTAAGTGCCTACCTTAGAAAATCAGAAAGAGCAAAAATAAATGATTTAACTTTGCACCTCAAGACTCTGGAAAGGAGAGAACAAATGAAACCCAAACCCAACAGATGAGAAGAAATAACAAAAATCAGAACAGAAATTGATGAAATATAAAAAATAAAACAATACAAAGAATCACATAGCAAAAAGATCATCCACCATGATCAATGAAGTAGGCTTTATTCCAGAGATGCAGGTATGGTTCAACATATGTAAGACAATAAACATCATAAATCATATAAATGGTCTAAAAGACAAAAAAGACATGGTCATCTCAATAGAGGCAGGAAAAGCCTTTGACAAAATCCAGCATGCACTCAGGATAAAAGTCTAAAAGGGAATTGAACTGGAGGGAACATACCTCAAAATTACCCACAGCGGACATCATTCTAAATGGAGAAAAACTGGAAGCATCCCCATTAAAATCAGGAACCAGACAAGAATGTCCGCTATCTCCACTCCTTTTCAACATAGTGCTTGAAATTCTTGCTAGAGCAGTAAGAAAGAGAAGGAAATTGTAGTACTAATTGGAGAAGAAGAGGTCAAACTATTCCTTTTTGCCGATGATATGATACTATACCTAAGAGATCCCAAAAGTTCCACCAGAAAACTCCTAGAACTGATCAACACTTTCAGTATAGTGGCAGTAGCCTTTCTATATACCAATAACAAGCAATTGGAGAAAGAGTATAGGGAAATGCTTCCATTCACAATAGCTGCAAAAAAAAAATCAGATATCTTTGAATAAACCTGACCAAAAACACCAAAGATCTCTACAATTAAAATTTTAAATCAATAAAGAGATTGAGGAAGACACCAGGAGATAGAAAGACCTCCCATGCTCATGGATTGGAAGAATCAGTATTATGAAAATGACCATCCTACCAAAAGCAATATATAGATTCAATGCAATCCCAATAAAATTCCCCATGACACACTTCATATAATTAGAAAAAACTATCCTTAAGTTTGTATGGAAGCACAAAAGGCCCCAGAGAGCCAAAGCAACCCTGAGTACAATAAGCAATGCTGAGGGATTACTATACCAGATGTCAAACTATATTACAGAGCTATAGTCATTAAAACAGCATGGTACTGACACAAAAATAGACACATAGATCAATGGAACATAATTGAAGCCTCAAACATGAGTATACCCCATTTCAAACACCTGATATTTGACCAAGGTGCCAAGAACACACAATGGAGGAAAGACAGCATCTTTAAAAATGGTGCTGACAGCACTGGATCTCTACCCATAGAAGAATAAAACTAGACCTCTATCTTTCACCTTGCACAAAAGTGAAGGCAGTTAGGGTAAAAACAGACCCCAAAGAAGAGTAGCCATTTTCTTGGCTAAAACTTACAATGCCCTTGGGCCTCGTAGCAACCTATTCCGTTCCAAAGGCCAAAAATGTCAAAAATATTTGGGAGCTTTTATCTAATCCTTAAAAGATTTTAGAGTTACCTCTTTGAGGGGGGTGTTAGAGTAGCCAAAAGCCCCATAAAAATTAATAAATCAAAGAAGAAAGTGTACATGAATTTATCAGAAAAAAGTGATGAGGAGATACGGGAGGAGTTGGAAGGGAGGGAGTCGGCATGGATTTGATCAAAGCACCTTATACGCATGTATGAAATTCTCAATAAATTATTTATTTTAAAAAAAGACCAAAAAAAAAAAAGTCAACTCCAAATAGATCAAAGACCTCATTATGGAACTTGAAAGTCTGAAACTGTTAGAAGAATGCATTGGCAGTGACTTATAAGATAAAAGTGTAGGAAAGGCGTTTTTAAATATGACATCAGGGCTGGAGGGATAGCATGGCCATTAAAGGCTAAGGCTAAAAACCAAAACATTAACTATGACATCAATTGCTCAGGAATTAAGGTGAACAATCAATAAGTGGGATCTCATGAATCTAAAAAGCTTCTGTATAGCAAAAGAAGCAAACAAAGTGAAGAGAAAATCCACAGAATGGGAGAAAATCTTCACCAAAGACTCATCTGAAGGAAGTTTAACATCCAAAATATATAAAAAGAATCAAGAAAACAAATGACCCAATTAAAAGATGGGCTAAAGGGGACTGGGGAGATGGCTCAGTGCTTAAGAACACTGACTGCTCTTACAGAGGACCCAGGTTCAATTCCCAGGACCCACGTGGTGGCTAACAACTGTCTGTAACTCCAGTTCTAGGGGAAGCCAATGCCTTCTTCTGACCTCCGTGGGCATTGCACAACACAAGTGCACTTACACACATGCAGGCCATACACTCATATATAAAATAAAAGTAATAATAAATAAAATATAAAAAAGGTTAATCATTTTAAGAGAGAGTTCTCAAAAGAAGAAATAAAGATCACTAAGAAGCATCTTAGAAGGCATCAACATTGTTAGTAATTATAGCAATGCAAATTAAAACCACCTTGAGTTCATCTTACCCCAGTCAGACTGGCTAAGATCAGGAGAACAAATAAGACCAAATGCTGGCAAGGATGTGGAGAAAGGGGAATCCTCATTCACTGATGATGGGATTGCAAACTCATACAACCCCTATGGAAAACAGTGTGGAGAACTCTTAAAAAACTAGAAATGGACCTACCATATTCCCCAGTTATATTATCCCTTGGTATGTACCCAAAGGACTGATCCTATTGCAAAAATACTTGTACAACCACATTTGTTGCTGTTCTTTTCACAATAGCTAAGAGATGGAAGCAACCTAAGTGTCCCCAAATTGATGAGTGAATAATGAAAATGTCATACATTTATACAGTGGAGTGCTACTCAGCAGCAAGGAAAGATGAAATAATGAAATCTGCAGGTAAATGAATGGAACTAGAAACTGTTATACTAAGTAACACAGACTCAGAAAAACAAACGATGTGTGTTCTCCCTCATTTATAGATCCTAGCACTAAATCCTTTGAGTGTGACTGGGATGTTCCTCTGATAAGGCCTCACCCCACTTCCTTCCCACCTTTACTGGAGGAATCCAGTGCTTTAAGAGGCAGGGCTAAGGACAGCTGTGCATGTACACTGGGAAGGAGAGTTAGCATGGCCATTTTGGAACTCCAGGAGAGAGGGGTGCAGCCCTGGAACAGCAAACAGCAGGGGTGAGAACGGCTGATGGACGCCCTGCGCCAGCTCTGCCCATCTTGCAGGCTGTGCAGGGCGAGATGAGGCAGACCGTGGGGTGAGATGGCACATGGGTGTGGGGCACAAAAGCAATTGGGAACTGTGGTCCACAGCATGGGGGGCTTGAATGGTATGGGAGTTATGAGGAGCCATTTCTTTTGAAGTCATCCCCTTCCAATGTCATATAAACTATGCAAAATGCAAATAGAACTGTGTTATGCCGGTTTCTCCATCTGCATCAGGGCCATGAGACACTGAGTGAGTGAGGGCAGGTCAAACAGAGCAGGAAGGGGAAAATTTAGTGCAACAGTGAGTATATATCCCAATGTGACTGAAGGGGCCAGGAAAATGAAAAGTAACTAGGGGGGTAAAGGGAATAAGGAACCCAAGAGAGAAAAACAGTAGGAGACAGGTGTTATTAGGGGAGAAATGTGTAAAATGGGAGTAGTTAAATGGAAGGGGAAGAAGGAGGGCTATACAAGGACTATGCGATAAAGAGGAAGAAGGGGGTCAAAAGAGGTGGGACCATAGGCAGACAGGAATTATCAAGGGACAAATGGGGAAAATGGGGATATTTTAAATGGGGAGGGTGTGGAGGGAGGTTAAGTTAGAGAGAGAAATAATGCCTAAGATAAAAAACAAAACACAACAAACAAAAAACCCAGAGGGAATCGTATTAATCCAAAAACCTACTGAAAAATTAGACATGGAATATCTCTACATTAGTCCATGTGTATAACTGAAGGCTGCATAATGAGAAACAGTACCAGACAGGAGAAACCTTCCTTTAAGTTGTTGGCCAGGGTAATTCAAGTGACTTCCACAATTACACAGGCTATTGCCATAGCCCTAGATCGCCTCCCAGCACTTGAAGATAAGACCCTATTGCTGAAGACAGGATATACTTCAAACACAGAATTTGGAGTAATGGAACTGGAGCTGACCTGGAAGTCAACTCCTTTGAAAACTAGCTCTCATAGCTTTGGAGAGCACTATGCAACCTGCTAAAGGAGAATATCAATCAATTGTCCAACCTAGATTCAAGGCCTAAAAACCACATCAATGACCAGTACAGCAAATGACATTGGTGCAGTAGGGGCACTTTTATCTTGGGGGTAATCAAGAGCTACCTAGTTGTTCTTAAAGCCCACTCAATGAGAAAGAATTCATTTGTGGTCCTGTAAACCTAGTCAAATACACATAACTGGAGATGTCATAGATCTTAGAGAAATCCCAAGGCTGTAACATCCCTAGACAAATGTAATTTCTTACTATGTGCAAAATATGGATCCTTAAATTACAGACAATTATCCCAGCCACCATCCATCAAAGAAGCTTCTTTCTCAACAGACAGATTGTTACAGAGTTCCACAACTAGTCACACATAGAGATTGTCTGTGAACTACCCAAAGCCTAAGTGGCACATCTAGGATGCTTCCTCTACACCTAAGGCTTATGGAACATAGAATAAAAGTTGAAGAGAACACTAATGCACCTTTCAATTCTGAACAATGAAGCTCCTTCATGCAACAGGGTCAGAACACAAAAGGTCACAAATAGCCAAAATATACAGAATAAGAGTCTATAGAGTGTGGGTTCTTAGACAGGAATCCTATATTAAACTCCACCCACCCAGGGCTCAGTGACCATTGCTGAATGATTGTAAGAGCCAGGGAAGAGGTACATGACCATATACAAATAGAGTCCTACAGGATTCTGGGATCCTTCTCATATGAGCCTACATCAATGGTGTCAGCATGCACAAGACCCATGGAAAATCAAGCAGATAAAAAACCCAGCACAGAACTGTGGAAATTGACAGCAGGCCCCAATCTTAGTCAAATAATTATTTGCAACTGATCAATGCTGTGTGAAGAAGAGCTGATCTTTTTTAAGGGAAAGACTCTAGATAGGCTGACTAGACCTTAGTGGATGAACTCGCACTGAGGGACATCTGGGGAGACTAACTTGACATTATAGGCCTTAATACAAATGGCATAATGTATGAATTTCAGTGGGGAGGGGCTATGGAAGGGGGCAAATGTGGAAAAGGAGTATAAAGATGATTAAGATGTTCTGTATGAAATACACAAAAGTTCAATAATTTTTTTTAAAAAAGAAAGGACATTTATTTATGCATTTTCAAAAATACTAAAAGTAAGTCTCTCCATGTCATGTTTCAGATCAAAGTGGATGGGGAGATTTGGGGGATGATATGGCAGTAGACTATACAGTGTTTTCAAAGGATTGTACTTAACCAGAATTTGACTTTAAAGGAATAAACATCTGGATATAACTAAGTAATGTTACCTTCATCTTATTTACCAAGCTGTAGTAAATAATGCAGAATTTAGTTGCAAAATTTTTAATTAAACCAATTGTCCTGGGCTTCTTTGGTTGTCAACTTGATACACCTGGAAGAGGGAACCTCAGCTGTGAAATTTTCCCTATCAGACTGGCCTGTGGTATGTCTGCAAGGCATTTCTTGATTCTTGAGTGTTGTGGGAGGACACATTTTACTGTGGGTGGTATCACTCCTGAGCAGATCGCCTTGGGTTGTTTAAGAAAGCAGACTGAACACAGGCTGGAGGAGCAAGCCAGTGAGCAGTGTGCCTTCATGTTCTGTACTTCAGCTCCTGCCTCCAAGTTCCTGCTTTGAGTTCCTGCCTTGGCTTCCCTCAGTGATGGCCTGTCATTTGGAAGAGTTAGATGAAATAAACCCATTCCTCTCTAAGTATGTTTTAATCAATGTTTACATTATAGCAATAGGAAGCAAACTAAGATACCAACTTAGTTGACTTAAACAGAAAATATTTCATAAAAAGGAATCAGGTATGTTTTGGTTCTATTAATGTCAGAGAAGCTTGTGTGGGACAACCCCTCCTTTTTTTCCAAAAGCAATAATAAACTCTGAGTAAAATATGTATTAAAAATTCCAACTATTTGAAGCCATGGGAAGAATCCAAGGGAGGCAGAAACTCAAGGGAACTAGATACTTCAGAAACTCAGAGTAAGAAATCCGATGAAATCTTCATACAGCTTCCTCCATGCAGGCACTCACTAGTCCTCATGACATGGGGCAGCTAGAACTCAAGGGAAAAGCTGTAGTTTTGTTGATTTAATCTAAAGAATAGAATTTAGGGATGGTTCAGCAGTTGTACTTAAGAGAATATGCCTTAAAAGGAAGTACTTAAAAGTGTATATATATATATATATATATATATATATCTGGTGGTGCGTGCATAAGGAGAGGCTTCAAATATGGCTAGGGGAGGAGGTGTCACTTTCTTCAATGGTGTAGCCACTGATAATGTGCCCATGCTCCAGTGAATAACCTCCCTCCCTTGCTCATGCAAACAACCTTCCTAAACTCAGTGTGTCACACAACATCACAAAAGACAGGAAAATAGGAGGGAGACCTTGGGGAGAAGTGGTTCAGCAGGAGAGGGAGGAGGGACTAGAGAGGGTCATGTATGGAGAGGACATGGTGAAGACCACTGACCAGGAAACTCCATGGGGGAGGGTTTATTTGAGAGCAAACAGAGTGCTGGGCTGCTTCTTGAGGAGCAGGGAAACAGCAACAGAGAAACAGCAGGGAGCAGAGGGAGTCGGACATCTTTTATAGGCAGTTAGGAAGTTGAGTAGGCTGGACAGTTTAGCTCAGGATTGGTCAGTCTCCCAACAAGAAGAGGGACTTGCCTAGGCTAAATTCAAACCCACTTTTTTAGAATATTGCAAGCTGCACTGCCATTTTAGGAGCCTGTCAGAAACCTAACAGTCATAGGCGGTAACAATGACTACAGATTTATATATATATATGAAATTGTAAAAGAATTTTTTTATAAAAGATAAAATATTTAAGGGACTTAATAGATACCTTAAACCTTTCCTTGACACTCCAGATGGGAAAATACCTGAAGGGTATTTCTTAAGCCAAAGTATTTTTTCTAAAACTATAGAAAAATTCCAACCACAGTCATCAGAGCCAAATACACCACAGTTAAAGGTTTTCTTCTAGCATTGCATGTATTTCACCACACCAGTGTTCAATAATAATAACAGTGAACTACATGTCCAAAGAAACTGAAAAACATGACCAACAGTTAAGAGACAAACTGTCAAAAGGACCAGATATTAGGATGGTAAGTGTATTGAAATATTAGTAAACAAAGACACTAGGTGTTATGAATATATTTAAGGACTTAAAGGATAATACTATCTGTTGTAAAAGCAAGCAGATAGGGGATTTCAGCAGAAATACTAATACTGTGAAAAGAACCAAATTGATAGTTGTCAGACTGAAAAGTATAATGTTGAAATTAAAATGTTTCCTGTGGGAAGGGAGCCTGGCTGAGTCAGCCAAAGATGGCGCCTTAGCTGGCTGTCAAGTCTCGTGACTCCAACCCTTGGCTGGCTGCCAAGCCTTATGACCCTCGCTTGTTTACTCCAACTCTTGGCTGGCTGCCAAGCCTTATGACCCTCGCTTGTTTACTCCATCTCGCTGAAGAGTGAGGAGCCTGATCATGTCCTGCCTGCCTGATCAGAGACATCATCAAGCATGACCCTGCTAGCCTTAGCTGGCTGTCAAGTCTCGTGACTCCAACCCTTGGCTGGCTGCCAAGCCTTATGACCCTCGCTTGTTTACTCCAACTCTTGGCTGGCTGCCAAGCCTTATGACCCTCGCTTGTTTACTCCATCTCGCTGAAGAGTGAGGAGCCTGATCATGTCCTGCCTGCCTGATCAGAGACATCATCAAGCATGACCCTGCTACGTGGCCCAATGAGCTGCCACTCTGCCTGCCTGGGAGGAGGGCTGTTGGGAACAAAGGACTGAAGTGCGTAATAAAGAAGAAGAAGCCTGAACCTCACCTTGGTGTCTGTGTCGTCTTTCCTCGGCTCTGCTGGACGGAGTCATGGCTTGCAGCAAGTGGTGGCCTGTACGGGGAACTCTTCAAGGCCTAAGAAAATTTAAAGGTAAGGTCCACGGGTAGCGGTGAAGGGGTAGCGCAAGTTAGGTTCCCGGAGACAGGGACGAAGTTAGGTTCCCAGAGACAGGGACGAAGTTAGACTTAGAATAACCTTTGTAAAGAACGCTCTTACAGCATGGGCCACCTCCCTGCGGGAACTCTAGCAGTATGGACGCTGGTGAGGACATGTATTACAGACAAGACAGGGAAGTATGAGAGATATTGATCAGAGAGCTCAAGCCTTAGAGGAAGTAAAGGAGGAGCTCTCTAACCGAGAGCAGCAAAGTCTCCCGCAGGGGCAGGAAGGGGAGGAGGAGCTTTGCGAGGAGGAAGACTTAGATAAGAGGAAGGGGGACGTGGAGGCGGTCGTCAGCGATCAGCTCCATAAGGAAGATTTTTGAATTTGGATACTTCTGGGTGCTCGGCCGCAGACCGCTATTCTGCATCGCAATTGGTTTCCCAAGTTTCAGTCCTTTGGAAGGATGTCCTTACAGGAGAATGGAAGGGGCCTTCTCCAGTAATAACCAGGACTTTTGAAAGTGATACTAGAGTAAATTGCTCCAAGCCCTCACCTATACCGCTTGCACCTACTCCTGTATGTGTGGTCCCACCCTTCTTTTTCCTAGTTTCCAATACTTCTAATAATGATACTGAAACCTTGTTTTGTACCAATGACACCTGTTTCTTAACTAAATGCTGGAATGCCACCAACTTTCCAATAGCTGTTGTGGTTAGGATGCCCACCATGGTCCCATGGCCAGTAAAAGTTCTAGAAAAGGACCTGACCATGCTATTAAGACCAAGAAGAGATTTTGGCATTACTGCAGAGATCATAGCTGCCATCGCGGTCTCGGCCGCGTCCGCGGCGGTGGCCGCTGCAGCTATGGCTACTTCTGTGACTACTGCTAACACTCTTAACCAGCTGTCTTCCAGCATGGCAGTAGCCTTGGGAGTTCAAGAACACGTTAACACCCAGCTTAAAGCAGGCATTCTTATGGTAAATCAGAGAGTTGACCTATTGCAAGAACAAATTGATGTATTGGGCCAAATGATTTTCTATGATTGTATTCAGCACATGACTGGCTTGTGTATAACCTCTGTGGAGTTTGTTAACTTTTCCCGAGCAGGAAATTTATCCTGTGAGCTTGGGACCAAGCTTCAAGGAAATTGGAGCAGAGATTTTGACAGGACACTTTCTGAACTACGAGCCTCCATCGTTGCCATCAATAACACCCGAGTACAGATCGCCAAAGCTCAAGAATGGCTTGACACCTTGCAGAAGACTTTTTCAGTCCTTAAAGACTGGGGCGGGATGGCCTTCTGGGATTTTCTGTTGATCACTGTATGTGTCTGTATGATCTGGTGTATGTGTAAAATACGGTGGTGAACAGAGATGCAACAACAAATGCTTGTACAGGCTATGGCTGCACTGGAAAAGGGCGAGTCTCCCTCTGTATGGTTAACCATGCTGGACCGGTAGTCAAAGACGGGTAAGACTCCCTCATGGACATACCAACCTAAGACAGACTGCCAGCCAAGCTGCT
>NW_008355272.1:2626243-2649892 GCF_000622305.1 Nannospalax galili
TCATAGGTTTCAGACAAAGGGAGGAGGGGAATGACAGAGTTATATTTTGATTGGTCCAAAGAGCCCAAGCACGAACATACTTTTGAATTGATTGGTTACAGTCTTGGAGGCCTCTCATTGGTGGGTGCTGCCCTCAGGGCTGTGGAATATGCTGACTGTTATCTTTAGGGCTAGAGGACCCTGTTTATTCCTTATAAGGCCTCAAACCTGCCCGGAGGCCCCCTGGACATGCTTGGGCTTGCCTAGTCTATGACCATGAGACATCACAAAAATGGAGGAATCAGCAGTCAAAATGGAGATGGTGCAGTTTGTCCCTCTGGTTCCCTCAAGCCAAGCTATTTACAGAAGCGTAAAGAGCTGTTAGTCCTAAATAGGGGCAGGGGTCTAGGGAGTCTGGGGGAGGGGGCCAAGGAGGAGGGTTCCACATTTCCCCCTCTCCTTGTGACTTGGAGGCCCCAATCATGGGGCTTCCTGGAGTTCAACGGCATCCTGGCTTAGGGGTTGGTATTGTGATCTCATGACCATTATTTGGATTGCCCCTAGTCGGTCCTTCATGAACTGTACTAACCTGTTTAAGATACAGGGTCTGAGGGTTAAGAGTAGGATCAAAATAAGGAGGGGGCTTATCAAGGTGAACACTAAGGTGGTCAGCCAGGGAGAGGCATTGAACCAAGGCTCGAACCATCCCTCTTGAGCCTCTTGCTCTCTTTTTTTCTTAGCTAATCCTTCTCTTACCTTAGCCACAGTATCTTTGATTACCCCTGAATGATTGACATAGAAATAGCATTCCTCTCCCAGGGCTACACACAGCCCCCCCCCCCCATTGCAGGAAGATGAAGTCTAATCCCCTTCAACTTTGGAGTACCACTTCTGCTAGGGAGGACAGGGATTCCTGTAAATGAGAAATTGCATTTTCCAGCCTTTCTATATCTACATCTATTGCAGCCCTCAAGCTTGAGTACTGTTGATGTTGGGTGGCTGGTGAGGCCACTCCTGTCCCAGCCCCAATGAGGCTGATTCCAAGAATCATACTTAGAGTAAGGACCATGGCTGTGATTGGCTCCCTGGCAACCCGGGATCGAGTTCTGTTAATCCATCCCAACAGTTCATCACTAGTGTGGTATAGCAGTCTGGTAACTAACCAGACTAGGATACAGTAGTCTCGTGTCCTATTAAAAACCTCCATATGCATGCAAGGGGTCAGGCCAAAGGAGAAAGTCCACCATGCATCAGGCTTGGGGACCAAGTAACTGGTTAGGCATGATAAATCCATGTTCCGAGTGACATTGCATAGTTTCTGGTAATCGATTGGGATCTGTCCTATGCATAGTCCTTGTCCTGTGATATGTTGTAGAGTCAACTTGGCCTTAGAGCTCCAACGACAGGTGTTGTAGTTGTCAGAAAAGTTATATGTCCCCAAGACTGCTATGCCATCATAATAAGGTGGGGCAACATCATAACATAACCAACAAGAGGCCATCATGTCTGGCTTTGTAGCATTCAGTACCAGATATGATTGCTCCAGCAGAGTGAGGAGAGGGTTTACCTCTGGTTTCTCAAAAGGGGCAAGTACCTTAGTATTTTGAACTTTAGCTCCTCTGGAGGTAGGGACCCCAGGGCCTATGGGAGAAATTGTGGCCACCTCTGGGGTGATGGGTACTTTTGGGGTGGTTTGTGCCTGCGGTGTAGGGGCAAGGACTTTGTTTGGTCTAATCTCAACTGTGGGTTTGGGGAGTAATCTGATTACTTGACGGATCCTGAAAACTGATCCCAAGCTCTCAGACTTCAACCGAATGCCCCAAGTATAACCCATCTCCCAATTGGGGCCTCTCTCTTCCTTGGTCTGTGAAACTTATTTTAATAGGATTACAGTTAGGATAGTATTTATTCCTTTGGGTCCATGTGGGGATGTTATGGACAGCAGTGGGCATGACTGCTGGGTGGCCAATGCATGTTAGTGTGATAAAATCATCTTTAACAGGGGGTGTCCAATCTATGAACCCTGTACTCAGGCAATCCCATGATTTGCAATAAAAGTCATAAAGTGTCCCACATTTTCCTTCTCCCCCTTTTTGCCTACCGGCCTTAGGGCAAACATAAAAACTTTGGGTGGAGTCTGTGGGACCTGTACCAGCAATTAATTTCAAATCTGGGTACCAGACAGATGGGGGAACTACTTTGGACATCTGGGCCAGGGCCCTCATAGAGTTAACACCTATAAGTTGCCAAGTTGAATTAAAGGGCTGGTGGGGGTTGCCACCAAAACACTTATAACAATTAATATAGTAAGAATTAAGAATGGCTTAGTCTTAACTTGAGAGGATTGTCCACATTTTGGTGAACTTTCCATGCCTTGGGTCCTGGTACTGGGGCCTGAGGGTCCTCTGGGTCGCCTGGGTGTGGATCAGTTCTCTGGACGTGAGTGTGATATATCCAGGTTGTGATTCCATCTACCTTGACAGCCGTGGTGTAGTCAGGAGCACCACATAAGGGCCCTTCCAGCGGGGCTCAAGTGTTTCACGGTGGTGCCGGCAGATGTAGACCCAATCACCTGGCTGATAATTGTGTGGAGTGGGAGGAGGCACTGTCTCATAGATAGCTCTCAGTCAGGGCCACACATCCTTATGTGCATGAGCTACTGCTTCTAAGGAATTAAGCAACTAAAGGTTACCTAATTCAGCAATTAGTTCAGCTCTTAAATTGGGGAGAATAGGAGGGGGTGTCCCAAACACGATTTCATAGGTTAACCCTAGCAGATTGGGTGAGTTCCTTACCCTATACAGGATGAAGGGAAGGAGAGCCACCCAGTCCCTGCCAGTCTCCATGGTTAATTTGGTAAGGGTCTCTTTTAGAGTTCTGTTCATCCTCTCTACCTGTCCCAAGCTCTGGGGCCTGTATGCACAATGTAATTTCCATCTTGCTCCCAATATCCTAGCTAATTCTTGGGTTACCTGTGAAGCAAAAGCTGGCCCGTTGTTGGAGCTCAGAAGGGCTGGGATGCCATACCTGGGTAAAATGTCCTCCAGCAATTTCTTGGCCACCACCTGAGCAGTCTCATGCTTGGTGGGGAAGGCGTCAGTCCACCCTGAAAAAGTGTCTACCAGAACTAGTAGATATTTGTAACCATACTTGCCTGGCTTAATTTCTGTAAAGTGCATCTCCAAGAGGGCCCCTGGTCTAGAGCCCCTCATCTGAGCCCCTTGTTCCTTAGGATGGTTCTCAGTGTTGGTCAGCTTGCAACTAAGACATGCAGAAGCGACTGCATCAACAAGTGGGTGGATATTCAGGACTTTTAAATGAGCATTTCTTAAAAGATCAGCTGTTTTCCTGGTGCCTAGATGAGTGGTTTGGTGGATATATGTGAGGATGTCCTTGGCTAAGTCGTTTGGCAGAATAATTTTACAATCTCCTGTATGCCATCAAGCATCGATCTTTTGGGTCATGGGGAGTCTGTGTATCAGCTTCATATCCTCTTGGGAGTAATGAGGCTGATCAGGTAGGATGGGGGGCAGGGTCTGGCTGCTGGATTGGCAAAATCTGGAAAGCCTCCAAAGCTACTTCTTTGGCAACCCGGTCTGCCCTCTGATTTCCTCAAGCTATAGGCATGTTGGCTTTCTCATGCCCAGGGCAATGGATAATAGCCAGTTTCTTAGGTAGCCATAGAGCTGCCAACAGGGCCAGAATTTCTTGTTTATTTTTAATGGTTTTTCCTTCCGCTTTGAGCAGCCCCCTTTCCTGGTAGATGGCTCCATGCATATGTGCTGTAGCAAAGGCATATTGGCTGTCTGTGTACACATTCAGCCGCCTGTCCTTTCCAAGCCTAAGAGCCTCAGTCAGAGCTATCAGCTCAGCCCTCTGAGCTGAGGTCCCCACAGGCAAAGCTGCTGCCCAAACAGTCTCAGTCTCAGTTACCATGGCCTCCCCTGCATACCTCTGCCCATCCTTCATGAAACTGCTATCGTCGGTGAACCAAGTAGCTTCTGCATCAGAGAGTGGCCGATCAGTCAGGTCGTTTCTGAGCCCATGTACCTGGCTCAGGATCCCCGTGCAATCATGCAGGGGCGCGTCCAGGTCAGAGTCAGGCAGCAGGGTGGCTAGGTTAAGGGCGGTGCTTGGGAGGAACCTAATTCTTGGAGGGTTAAGAAGTAGGCTCTGATAATGGGTTATTCGGACATTGCTCAACCAGCGGTCTGGTGGCTGCTTACGAACTCCTTCAATAGCATGAGGAGTGGTGATGTGCAGTTCTTGCCCTAATGGCAATTTATCTTCATCCCTGACTAGAAGGGCATTAGCAGCTATAATCCGCAGACACAGTGGCCATCCTGCGGCTACTGGACCAAGTTTCTTAGACAAGTATGCCACTGGTCTATTCCAGGGTCTTAACGTTTGAGTCAGGACTCCTTTGGCTACTCCTTTCTTTTCATCTATGTAGAGGTGGAAAGGCTTGGTGACATCGGGGAGGCCCAAAGCCGGGGCAGTCAGGAGGGCTTGCTTAATTTCATTAAAGGCCCTTTCACTTTCCCCCGTCCAAACAAAAGTCTCATTCTCTTTTGTAGCCTCATAGAGAGGCTTAGCCAATTCAGCACACCCTGGGATCCAGAAGCGGCAAAACCCTGCCAATCCCAAAAACTCTCTCACTGCTCTCCGGGAGTTGGGGACCAGAATCTTCAACTCCATTTCTTTCCTGGCATCTGTGAGCCATCTTTGTCCTTCTTTTAGAATGTACCCTAGATAAATCACTTCTTGACAACACATTTGTGCCTTCTTAGCAGATGCCCGGTATCCTAGCCTGCCTAGAGCCACCAAAAAATCCTTAGTCCCTTGCTGACATAGTAGAGCATCAGCAGCAGCTACATACTGCAATAGGGTGAGCTGGGGGTGTTCCAGCCTGTACTCACCCAGATCTTCATGAAGTGCCTCATCAAAGAGAGTGGGCGAGTTCTTGAATCCCTGAGGCAGGTGAGTCCAGGTCAGTTGTCCGTTGAAACTGACCTCTGGATCTTGCCATTCGAAGGCAAAGAATGGCTGACTGTCTTTGGCTAAGGGCAGGCTAAAGAAGGCGTATTTTAAATCTAGTACAGTATACCAGCTCCTGGAGGGCAGCAAGGAGCTCAGGAGGGTGTAGGGATTGGGCACTGTGGGATGGATATCCATGACCTGCTTATTTACTTCTCTCAGATCCTGTACTGGCTGGCAATCATTTGAGTTTGGCTTCTTTACTGGAAGGAGAGGTGTATTCCATGCAGACCTGAAGGGTACTAGGATGCCCTGGTCTCTTAGCCTCCGAATGTGTGGAGTAATCCCTGATCTGGCTTCGTGGGACATGGGATACTACTTCACCTGAGCTGGAAGTGCTCCTGGTTTCAGTTCTACCCAGATAGGAGGCCGATGGGCTGCTAGTCCTACCCCTCCAGTCTTGGCCCATGCCAAGGGGAACTCCCGCAGCCAGACAGAAACCTCCTCTCTACCCAGATAGGAGGCCGATGGGCTGCTAGTCCTACCCCCCCAGTCTTGGCCCCTGCCAAGGGGAACTCCCGCAGCCAGACAGAAACCTCCTCTTCCAGCTGTGGAGCAAGTCCCTGATACAAGTGGAATTCATCTTCCAACTGTAGGGTTAATACCTGAACGGGGAGGCCCCCCGATCCAGTAAATAAGACTAGGAAGGAGTGGGACACCCGGCCTGTGCCTAGGTCCACTTTTCTTTGGGTGGTCCACGAATATTGGTTTATGCCAGTTGCTCCCTGTACCTGGGACTTTTTGTTTGATAATTTCCCTTGGGTCTCTGTTAACACTGAATGTTGAGCACCTGTGTCTACATGGAAACTCACGGGTGTCCCCTCCACTCTGAGAGTTACCCTGGGCTCGGGGAGGAGATCCAAACCCCGTCCTCCCTATTTGCTCCATTCCCCAAGCTTCAGGACTTGTATTCCTTCATGGACCTGCTCCTGTCCAGCCGGTCTTTCTGGACATTCCTTTCTCCAATGGCCCATTTTCTTACAATAGGCACATTGGTTTCTCAGCAATTTTGGTCACCCTTCTGGGCATTTCCTACCTTGTTCAGCAGATAGGCATCACAGCTGGCATTCTCTTTCACCTGGGGACCTGGTAGATGTGGCCAGGAGAATCTTGGCAAAGTCACGGGTCTGCTTGGTGCTCAGCGACCCGGGCCTGTTTGTCTTCGGGACTCTCTCGGTGATTGTAAACTTTCTCAGCCAGAAGTTCTGGCAAGGTTTTATCAGCTGGTCTGTCCAATTTCTGCAATTTGCGCCTAGTATCAGGTGCTGACTGGTTCACAAACATCAGGATCACTGCATTCTTATTCTCGGGTGCTTCCAGGTCCATTGCGGTACAGGTACAGAACGCCTCAAGGATCCTTTCTAGGAATGCTGTGGGTGATTCTGCCCTCCCTTGCTGCACATCACTAATCTTGGCCAAATTGGTTGGTCGCCTTGTGGCTGCCCCGAAGCCCCTCCCCCCCTTTAGAGTCTGGCAGTAGACCCAGAGCCTCTCCTTACCTTCGGCCACATTGAAGTCCCAATTCAGCCTAACCAGGGGAAGGCTTCATCAATCAGGGCCTGATTGGTGGTGGGATTCCCATCCACCCCAGGGACCAGCTTGTGGGCTTCAACCTGGATCCAGTCTCTTTCTTCAGTGGTGAACAGGACCTGAAAAAGCTGCTGAATATCATCCCACTGGTGGGTGAACAAAACAGTTTCTACCAAATCAATTAGACCTTGAGGCTTTTCAGAAAATTTACCTGTCTGTAACTTCCAATTGTAAAGGTCGCTAGTTGCAAATGGCCAATACTGCATCTGCTGGTCCCCTGCTTCAGTGAGGGGCCCCACGGCCCAGAGAGGGAGGACAGTAGAGTCTGCCACCAGCTGTGGCTGCCCCCTTTGGACTCTCCTCCATGTCTGGGGAGGGTGCCCTTCTGCCTCCCGGGATGGGGCTGCCTCCATCTCCCCCGGAACGTCCTGAGGTTCTGCTTGTAGGACAGGCCAATAGGGGGGTGGCTCAAGCAGGAGTTCTTCTCCTGTACCTCCTTGCAAGACAGGGTAGAGGGGGGACGGAGTGTTTAGTTTCATTTCTCGGCCGCTCATCCTTGCCTAGGGTGAGGACAGTTGGCTTTGAGCCAGTTGGGGGAGGAGGAAGGAATGGCTTTAACCATTTTGGAGGCTCCTCCACCATAACTTGCCAAGTTGTGATGTAAGGGACCTGATCAGGGTGGCCTGGACAGCCATAAATTATATCCTTTACTCTGTTGACGATAGGCAGGTCAAATGTTCCTTCTTCAGGCCAGCCGCTCCAAAAGTTGGCCATTAATTCCTGCAAAACACAAAGAGCTTCCCTTTCTTTATTCCTAACCCCAGGCTATCAGCTTGGGCTTTGAATTCGGAGAAGTGATCCTGAAAAAGGCTGAGAGGAGTCACTTGGTTCTACCCCATTTCTTCCAACACACTAAGAGTCACAAACACAACAAAAAATGCAAATACACAGAAAAATAACACATGGTTAATTGGCGCCTTAAACTGAAAATAGGACGATGGCCTCTTGCCTCCTGGTGGGCGTGACCCATTCTGTCCTTCCAAGTCTCCTGAGTCTCACGGCCTGGGGCCTTCCAGCGCGTCTGTCTGCCTAGACCTCCAACAGGCAATCTTGAAACTGGGCCCAAAAACCAAACCAGAAGCGCGCAGGAATGAAAGACACAAAGACAAGAGGCACTCACGGTTCAGATCAGGTAGACTCTGCACTTTGGGGTCCAGTGGGGATCTTGGGGATCCCAGAGAGCCCCCAAATGTTGTGCCCAGAGAATGGATCCCCAAGAATTACCATGGAGTCCAGAGAGCATGCAGGAACAGAATCTTCATTAGGGCTTAAGCTCGGACTCTCAGACCAAACTAGCGTGGTGGGTTTGTCTGAGAGGGAGATTTTCATAGGTTTCAGACAAAGGGAGGAGGGGAATGACAGAGTTATTAGGGCTTAAGCTCGGACTCTCAGACCAAACTAACGTGGTGGGTTTGTCTGAGAGGGAGATTTTCATAGATTTCAGACAAAGGGAGGAGGGGAATGACAGAGTTATATTTTGATTGGTCCAAAGAGCCTGCGTCCCCATGCCAAGATACTTTTGAATTGATTGGTTACAGTCTTGGAGGCCTCTCATTGGTGGGTGCTGCCCTCAGGGCTGTGGAATGTGCTGACTGTTATCTTCAGGGCTAGAGGACCCTGTTTATTCCTTATAAGGCCTCAAACCTACCTGGGCCCACTGGACATGCCCGGGCTTGCCTAGTCTATGACCATGAGGTATCACAAAAATGGAGGAATCAGCAGTCAAAATGGAGATGGTGCAGTTTGTCCCTCTGATTCCCTCAAGCCAAGCGATTTACAGAAGCCAAAAGAGCAGTTAGTCCTAAATAGGGGCAGGGGTCTCGGGAGTCCGGGGGAGGGGGCCGAGGAGGAGGGTTCCACACTCAAGGTATATTGATTTTAGCCCAGCAACACTCATTTCAGACTTCTGATGGACAAAACTCTAAGGCAATACATTTATGTTGTTGTAAGCTACTGAATTTATGGTTGTTAACACAGAGGTTATTCATGCTAAGTTTATATCAGAAACTTGGATTTTGAGAAAAAAATGAACACAGAAGATGTTAAATTTGTGGGTAAATATGAGTACCGATTTATTCCTTTGTTTGATTCTTTGAAATGCAATAGACAAAATAATGCAAAAATTGCAATTTCCTTTACAGCGGTATTATAACATATGAGAATGTAAATTACTACATAATAGCACATGGAGGTTTCACAAATGAAACCACACTGCTGCAGGTGTCTTCCCTCTTGCGTGATATTGTACTATGTTAACTCTAGAGACGGATAAGAGCATATGCTGTAAAACTAAAGCAACAAGTAAAACTCCTAAAAAGAGAAAACTAAAAGGAAACAGCATAATTAGAATGAAAATGAACTGCTAAAAAACCCACTCTGTGTAACTCAAAAGACACAGGAAGGGAGAAACAAATAGACTAAGAAGAAAAAGGGAGACATCACTTGAAAACAAATAGCAAAAAGGTAAATTAAAGGAAAAATATATTCATAATTACCATAAATGTAAATGAACTATACATTCCAATAAAAAGCCACAAGTTATCAGACTTGACAAAAACTGTAAATCTAACTACATGCTGGAGTTTAGTTGTACCCTACTAAAATATATTATTTTAATTCAAAAGCAACAGAAAGTAAATGGATTGATAAAAGACAAACTATGCATACAAACAGTTACATAAGATGGGCTGACTAACATCAGGAAAACGGTTGTAAATTTATCATGGAAGACAAAGAAGTCACAGATACGTATGTAAATAACCAAATTCCAACACACATAATGCTTGAATTGGCAGAAAAAGTATAAAGGACAAATTGGTACTCTCATAATCATAATTGCAGATCCTCATATTGCTCTCAGTACTTGATGAGCTCCTAAAAAGATCAACAATATTGGAAGAATACTACCAGATGTAACAAACTATATTTTCATTTTAGAACAATTACCATCAGGAGGAGAATGTGCCATTTATTTTCAAGTACATGTATAACAAACACCCAAATAGATCACATACCAGTAATTAAATGTGTCATTAAAACCTAAACACTAAAACCATACAGATTCCCCAAAATATAAGGAAAATAATTTAGAATTTAATAATTTTAAGATACATTGAAAAATAACAGTACATATTTTTTGAGAAAGGGCCTCATGTAAGCCAGACTGTTCCCAAAGTCCTTATGTAGCTGAACTTGAACTTTTGCTCCTCCTGCCTCCACCTCCCAGGTGCTGAGATTACAGGTATTTGCCACCAGACTTGGCTGACAATAGGCTTCTAAATAATATATTAGTTAAAAGAGAAGAAATGTTAGAAATTATTTTGAAGTGAATGAAAATGAAAACAAAATATTTGTGGGCTGCAGATAAAGCAGTTCTTAGAGCAAAGTGTTCAGCTTCAAAGCTTTCCAGCTTTAAAATGGATCAATTTTATTTAGAAAATTTCATAAAGATATGCAAATCAAACTAAAAGAAAGTTGGAGAAAAAATTTAAAAGTAAATAAAATAGAAAGCAAACAATAGAGAAAATTAACAGAGCTGCAAGTTAGTTGTTTATAAAGATTAATAATATTAGTAAAATGTTATTGAAAAATAAGGAAATGAAAATACCAGCTATCAAGGGTAAGGATAGTATATCACTTCAGAATAAGCCAGTATCAAGAGCATGTTAAGACAGGACTCAGAGCTGTTTCTATGCCAACTCAAATGAAACTGATAAATTCTCTGAAAAGCTAATATTACCAAAAGTGACATCAGAATTAATAGAGTGCTGGAGAAGTGTTTCATTCAGTAAAGTGCTTGCTATACAACCATGAAGACCTCAATTTAATCCCCATTTGGGTATAGCTGCATGGGCCTGTAATTCCAGCACTGAGTAGGTATAACAGGTACATCCCTGGAGCTCACTGATCAGTTCTGTGTAGGCACATAGGTGGGCCTCAGGTTTAGGGAGAGATCCTGCTTCAAATAATCAGAATGTATTATATCCATGTATGAAATTGTCAGTGAACAAATTTAAGCAAAATAAGGTGGAGAGAAATTGAGATTGTGCACATATGAACACACACACAGAATTAATAGAAAAGTATGAAAGGCTCCATAACTATTACAGAAATCAGGTTTTGGGTAAGAAAACTACCCACAAAGAAATACAAGTCAGATGGCTCATCAGTACATTTCGAAGGAAAGATTTAAGGAGAAAACAATTACAAACTTTCACATAAAATTTGAAGAAAACATAAAAAGAAAAGACCAGAATATTCCCCAGCTTATTTAATGAAGACTAAATAAAACTGATACGCAAATTGGGCAAGGGTATTACAGGAAAAGAAAACCCTTAAGAAAGTATGATGGTGGCACACGCCTTCAATCTCAGCACTTGGGAGGCAGAGGCAGGCAGATTTCTGTGAGTTCAAGGCCAGCCTGGTCTACATAGTGAGTTCCAGGACAGCTGGGGTATAGGGAGACCCTATCTCAAAAGGACCAAAAAAAAAAAAGAAAGTATGAACAAATAAAACCCTGCAGACCATAAAAAGGGTGAAACAGCATTTAGTGAAGAGCACTTACTAAAAGTCTATAGTCAGCTTAGTGGTGAAAACTGGATGCCTGTAGTCAACGTCTTGCTCAGTGATGAAGTTTTGAATGTCTCTCCTTAGAAGATCAGGAACAAGTCAGGGATGCCTACCTTAGTACTTCCATTCTGCCTGGTCCCGAAGGTCCTAGTCAATGCAAGTAGGTAACATGAAGAAACAAAAAGAAATTTTTACTTTTGGATAACATGACATATCCTTTAGGAAACTCTAAGGAATCTTCAAAATTTTAGTAGAAATAATAAATATTTCTGGAAGAGTTATGGGGTACATATTGAAAAACAAAATCAACTTTTAATTTCCCAACAAGAAAACTGGAAATAAAAGAACAGATTTATTTCCATTTTCATCAGATAAAAAGAAAGTAGTCAAAACAAAGTTCCAGTAAATTTACAAATACTCTACACTAAAATATTTTAAAACATGATTGAAGGAAATAAAAAGCAAAATATAAGCAAAAATAGACAAACTAATAATTTAGAGTTGTTCAAAAATATTTTATGATGATTATTTTATGTGTATGAGTATTTTACCTGCATGTATGTAAGTGTACCACATGTGTGCAATACCCACAAAGGCCAGAAAAGGGTGTCAGATCACCTAGAACTGGAGTTACTGATGGTTGTTAGCCTCCATGTGGGTGCTGGGAATCCAACCAAGATCCTTTGGAAGAACAGCAAGTGTTCTTAACGGCTGAGCCATCTCTCCAGTGTCTGTAGTCATAATTTAGAAGAATAAAAATCAGCACCATTGCTTCATAGATCTAACATAATCCCATTAAGAATACTAATAATCTAGGGCTGGAGAGATGGTTCAGCACTTAAGAGCACTGGCTGCTCTTGCAGAAGACCTGGGTTTTCCAGAATCCACATGTTGACTAACAACTGTCCTTCAGTTCTGAGAGATTCCACACCCTCTCTGACCTCTTTGGACATTGCAGGCATGTGGTATACTTTCATGCAGCCAAAACTCTGATAAACACGAAATAAAAACAAATAAATTGAAACAAAATTTTAAAAGAATACCAATAAACTTCTTTCTCTTTTAAAGAAGTGACAATTTAATTATAAAATTTAGATGAAATTTGAAACCTAGAAGAGCTAAAACAGTTTTGGAAGAAAAAATTAAAATACACACCCTTGTTTCAAGATTTCCTTGGTAGTCAAAACACAAGAGCGATGACTTTTTCAAAGAATGTTGGGTGTGATTTCAAAAACTTTAATGGTTTTCATCTCTGACTGAAATTATAGGTGAAAGGAAGTTCAACAGTGAAATTGGATCATGGGCAAAATCCTGCCCCTGAGTGTGCGATGTTGCCATTGTTGGCCTGCTTCAAGGGAGTCTCTGTGCTGCTCCATTGTCTAGCCACTCAGCAGGACTTAATCTATAGTGCTGAGGCCTTCAGCAGTGCTGAGCCCAGCTCTTCTTCTTGCAATGAAGTCTATTATCCTCCATTTCAAAAGATTTGTTAATGAGGCTGGAGAGATAGCACAGTGGTTAAGATACTTCCTGCTTTTGCAGAGGACCTGTGTTCCATTCCCAGCACCCACATGGCAGCTAACAACCTTTCCTAACTCCAGTGTGAGGGGATCTGACACCTTTTTCTGGCCTCCAAGGACATTGTATGACATGAGCACACTTATGTACATGTAAGCAAAACGTAAAATAAAAATTAAATTTAAAAAAATTTAAGAAGTTTGCCAAGCTCACTCTCTCTCTCTCTCTCTCTCTCTCTCTCTCTCTTCCTCCCCTTTCTCTCTCTCCCCTCTCTCTCTCTCTGTGTTTTTGTATGTTTGTGTGTGTATGTGTATGTGTGATCATGCTGGATGCAGGGACTATAGAAATAAATAAACAGATCAGCCCACCATCTTAAAATGACAGGAAGAAAAATTGATAAGTGTGATAGTATAATTTCTACTATAGAGATATTATAATAAGCAGGAATGTTAGAATATACTACAGCAATAAACATCTCTGGTATGACAGTGACTACATAGACAAAAAGCTTTATATGTTCATACTAAATGTTCTGGGGGTCTAGGTTTTTCCATAGCAACTATACTTTGTATGACACCTTGCTAAACCAATTTATTAATTATAATTACCACCACACTGAAACTTCATGATCTAGTACATATGCCCTCAGTTGAAGTAGGAAGGATAGGGATAGGCAGTGAATAGTCTACATTGCCTTAATCCTTTAACCTGGAATTATTTCTACTCACATGTGACTGGCCAAAGTCATGTAGCCATGCCAAAACTTCATTCAAGTGCTTGGAAGGAGATAGGAGTTAGATCAAATTGTGACTATTAGTAATGACTTCCATGTCCACACCTTTAAAAATAACTGTATTAATTCAACAACGAACCTGAAAAATTTATAGCCATTTTTGAAAGATGTATCTTTGCTCTGGAAACTGTTAATGAGTATGTTAAAGTTGTAATGATATGCTTCTTCTTAATTTTAAAAAAAGAATAACGAGGTGCAGCATTACTAGGCAAACATTATGATCACCTGAACAAAAAGCCTAACTCTTAAATATAGTTTTTTTAGAGTGGGCACAAACTTGAGGATGCTGGTTTCCCAGAGATCTCTTGGAGCCATCTGTCTCCTGGAACTGTGCTGCTGGAACTTCAGTTCTGGAACCGTCCTCTCAAGTCAGGCCCCACCCATGATTTTATTCAAAATGGTTTCTCCAACTTCAATTGGAGAAGTACAAGGTTGACTCCATCCTAATCTTAACAGACCATCCAGTCTTTTCATCCCTAGTTCTAGAATAGCTCATTCACCCAAGGCAGAGAGTCTGTCCCAATCTCTACTGTGTGCAGTGGTGATGATGACTTGCTTTCAGCACATTGATTGTTAATTCTCAAGCATATCCACATTTACTCATTATCTTTTTGAGTAGAGTACTAAATTGAGGTTCCCAGGAAATAAGATTAGGCACCCAGGTCACAAGGCACAAGAGAACAAGAGTTTTGCTAGGGTTAATTAAAGTCATTAGTCTGGAGGGAGGGATACACGGGGAAAGAGAGAGGAGAGATAAGTAATGCCTAGCTAGTATAAAACACTAGAGGGAATCGTATTAGTCCAAAAACCTACTGAAAAATTGCACATACAATATCTCTACATGAGTCCATATGTATAGCTGAAGGCTACACAACAAGAAACAGACTTGCCACAGTCTAAGACTGGACTTGCACTGAGAGACATCTGGGGGTACTAAGTTGACATTAACTTAACACAAATGACAGAATGTATGAATTCCAGTGGGAGGCTATGAGAGGGGACCAGTGGGGAAGGGGGTATACTGATTAAGATGTTCTCTATGAAATACACAAAACTTCAATAGAAAATTTACAAAAAATTAAAATAAAAATTAAACAAGAGAAAGTGAGTTTTCAGTAATGTCCATTTTTAGAATGTAAAGGATTTTGACACCAGTAATTAAAACAATTCAAACACAAGGGGAAACAGAAAGGCAGCATCTCAACTTGCAGAAACTTAGAAGTTACAGGAACATTTGGACACAAGGGCTCATCCATGCTGTAATTCTGAGAGCTCAGAGAGTGGACTCAGAATATACATTTGACTCAAGAAGAGATTATTCTTGCTTTGTTTTAGAAAGAAATGGATTGTATGTTTTCACATCACTTTTCTCTTTTTAGTACAGAATGAGTAGGATTACTAGATTTTGTTTCCAAGTTCTGCTTTCCTTTTAAAGATTTCATAGCCTTAGCAGGAGGCACTCCATGGCCCTAAGAGATGCACTCCAGGACTGACTGATGCAGTATGTACAATGTCTGCAGGGCAGACTGTGCTTTGTGTCACATCAGCATGCTGCAAGCACTCATTAAAAGCTCAACACAAACAACATCAAAGGGGGAGCCTTCCCTGCCACATCATTGGTATAAATCTTGTGGATCGGTTTGAGGGTTTCAAGGAGCTTTTGCCTAAGTTGTTAATGTTCTATGGAAGGCAACAAATATTCATGTAGCTTAATGGCAAAGCATTTGACCTAAAGGGATATACTTTGTAGGCAACTAACATTGGAATGATTACACAAATATCTATGCTATTTCTTTGAGGGAAAGTGACCAGTAAGAAGCAAGGTAAAAATCTTAAAATGTCAGATTTTCAAAGACAATCTTGAGTTCACTTTATCAGAATATCATTTTATAAATGGGAATACTTTATTCAAAATCAAATAGCAGCTAAGAAGTAAGGTCTAGAACTAATTATAGTTATTTGTATATATTAAATATATTTACTTTAAGCCAAATGTTTATTTATATTGCAATGAAACTTAATTTTTACTAATACATCTTACAAATCCAGCCAGTCATTATTATCTGCTCATATACTTTTGATTATTACTTTTTTCTGCATATCATTCCTGTCTTCCAAGTTTTATCTTTTTTAACCCATGTATAATATTCTTTTAGATCTTTCTCTCAATGAGGATGTACTGATAGTAAGCTGTCTCCCGATTGGCTGGTTCCTCCAATGGGTGGGGCCTGACACAATTAGGAAGTAGGGAGAGCTGGGAGCCACCTTGGGATAGAAGTCAGGAGCCACTGGTAGAGCATGATGGTGTAGGAAACTCCCAGCCAGTGCAGCAACTCAAAGACAGAATAGACTGACTCCCTGTGTACCTGGAGCAAGACCACTGGCCCAGGAGGCATGAGCGAAGGGGGCTATGGGCGTGGCACGGTCTGATAAAGGCAGGCTCTGAGTGGCGGTGATGCAGGGCTAGGCACTGGGTACTCATTCCTTTGTACGTTAATAAACTCACAAAATATATATTATATGGTTTGTCTCATGTGCAGGAGACCCAGAGAGAATTCGGGCCACATAAGCTTTATTAAAACAGGCCTGAAAATATCTTTATTTCACTTTACTTATTAAAAGATGATTTAACTGAATATGGAATTTCACTATGGAATTTTTGGGTAACTATGGAACATTGATCTTTTTTACGGTCAGCACTAAAGGATTATTTCATTGCTATCTGGTTCTATTGTCACTGATGAGAAATTTACTGTCACTCTACTTATAGATCCTTTGCATGGAAATATCTTTTTTTTCCCTTGTTAGTTTTAACATTTTATCTTTTTTGAATATGTTATTGTTTAACAATTTCATGTACGTATACAATGTATCTTGATCATATCTGTGCTCAGTACCCCCCTTCCATACTCCCTGATCAGCTCCAAAACATCCCCCTCCCATCTTCATGTCCTCTTTAATTGTTTTGTAACCCACTGAGTCTAGTTAGTGCAGCCTGCTAGAATATTGACTGATCTTGGTTGGCTTGATCTTCTGTAGGTCTTATGTGGGTGGCCATAGCTGCAGTGAGTTCATGAGGGTGATGCCCATGTCATGTCCAGAAACAGCACTTGACAATACTCTTCCCCTCCCTCCAGCTCTGATGTTCTTTCTGCTCCCTCCTCCATGATCTTCCCTGAGCCTTGAAGTAGGTGTTGATACAGCTGTCCCATTTAGGACTGGGCACGCAATAGTCACTTTTTCTCAGCACTTGGACAAGTTAAGAGTCTCTGAATTAACTGCTACCTAAGGTATAAAGAAGTTTTCTGGTTATGATTTGGTATTTTACCGTTAGCCTGAGGCTCTGAGGTCTATCATCTCTATTCACTGTTATGGATCTAGCTTTTTTTAAAAAAAAGACAGCTTGAGACTCAACGTGCTTTATCAAAAGAATGAGTATTCATTCTTTCAATTCTGTAAAATTTCAAGATGTTCTATTTGAAAGAACATTTGTTTTATCCCACCTTGTCTTTCTAAAAAGATTGCCTATTATTTCTTTACCATCCTTTCAGTTGTAGCCTCCCTCCAGTTTATGAATTTTCTCTTCAGTTGTGTTTGATATGCTACTTGATTTCTCTACTGAGTTTAATCTCAGTAACTATGTTTTCATGTATAGAAACCCAACTTATTTTATTTTCCAACTTGCCTGAACATTTCTCTCACGTCTTCTTTCACTGTGACACTTTTTTCCTTTTTAAGTCTTCTAATAGTCTTAAACATATCTAATTTGTTATAACTAGTACCATAACATTTTATTGTTCTATAAATATGGGTTGTTAGGATGCAATTTTTTCTCATATTATATCTGTAATCTTGTGTTTGGCTTGTTTCCTTGTGTATTTTGTAATTTTTCACTGTGAGATTACATTCAGTGAAAGGATTAATTCTATGGGAATCATACATAATCGTATTTGAGGAAATGTTGCCAAAAATGATTCCATATTTGCTTGTGCCAGGTTTGTGAGTTTTCCAATTACATGACCAGATTTTATGTTGAACTCTCAATATTGGTATTCCAACACTATAGAGATTAATTCTTTGGAAATTAAAAAAAAAAAGAAAAAAACGCATTTAAGCCTTTTCTGTAAAAGGAGGAGGGCTAGAGAGGGAGGGTGTCTGGGACTCTTGGAAAGGATGTATAGATCCACCATATGCCACTTTTAGGATTCTGCATAGAGAGCTGAGCCCATTAGTAGCTGGCATGTTGCATTCTGAAAACTCTGGAAGGAAGACAATATCATCCTTGCCAAAAGGAATCTTCATTCCAGCACAGACAAGTAGCGGCTTGGATTCCAAAGGACACAGGGATGGAAAATTCACATTCTCTTCCTAACACCCTTACACATTCAAGTTCCTTTTCCCATTATTGAAAACTGCATGAACAGGAGATTCTTAAGTATGTTAGCATCTTAAATTTGAAGCTATAACTTCCTGTGACAACATACATTGGTCTCTTGTGGGTACACATGACTTCCTAGCAGTATGCTTTTCTGTGTGTCCTTACGGATGTAGGTATCTGTGGCTCTCACAGTAAGGGACTGATTTAAAAGTTGAGGCTAGATTCTGCTAGTCCAAAGATGGTTACCAACAATGACTGCATTTATTAATACCTCATATGAATCAGGCCATACACAAATGCCTTATATTGATTATTTCCTTGGATTATTTTAAACCTCCTAGAATGCTATTTTACAAATCAAGAACTGAGCATGCTCCAAAGTGTCTGCCATCTTTCTTTTTTGAAACAGGTGTTCTGTGACCTTAAACTGAGCATGCTCAGAAATGTAAACCTTCAACTCTGCTCTGAAATGTGTCTATTATATAAATAGACTCCCTGAATAAAATCTGGATACTCCTTTTATTTTTTTTTCAGAAGAGAACTTGTATTGTTTAGTGTGTGTTTGTGTGTATGCACATGTGAATGCACACTTGTGTAGAGTTAGAAGCCAACATTGGGTTTCTTTCTCTCTGGTTCTTCATCTTATTTTTTGAGGCAATGAACCTGGAACTCAGCAATTGGCCAGACTGGCTGGCCAGCAAAAAAATACCCAGGATCTTTCTGTCTCTGCCTTCCTAGTGATGGTTTGCAGGTTCATCATCAGTTCTGGATTTTAATGTAGGCGATGGTGATCTGAACTCAGATTCTCATGCTTACACAGCAATGAACTATCTTCTTAGCCCCAATAACATTGCTTTTTAAGTGACACTAGTGCTCTCCTTGCTTGCTAAAGGTGATTGTTCTCCATCTTTTAATGGACTGTGTTCCTTGGTCTCTCTCATCCAAAGGAGAATGCATTGTGTCCAGTTCCACTTATGTGAATCACTCATGCCTGCCACAGTTAGTAAGATGTATGAAGAAACAGAGACAGAGAGGATGTGTTGGAAAGAGCAAGAGTTGAAAAGTCAGATGGATCTGGACCAATCCTGACTTTGTCATATACCAACTGAATAATCTTGGCAATGATGCAATTTCTCTCTACTTTGCTTTCTCTATAAAACTCAGGAATGTTGTGAGAACAAAAGCGTTAACCCTATAGAAAGTGCCTCATATGAAATCAGTGTTTCCTGACTGACTCTTCCTTTGTTGTGTGTATAATAAAGGGATTTGGTTCTTCATGATTAGACATAATATCTTTGAGAGCTCTTAAAGTAGATTGTGCACACCTTTGGATGAGCCTGATAAGGAGCTGATAACTATTCCAAGGAGACTAGATGGGGTTCAAGGAATATTTGGTGATATCTTCCATCTTATTAGTACCTGCATTTGCAATTTCAGCAGGTTGGTGGTGGTTTCACCATTGTAAAAGTCATGTGACCAATCATCTAATCCATTCTAATATTCACACATAAGTACCCAAGAGAAGTGAAACAGCCTGACAGATGCAGCCAAGGAACATATTAGTATAGCAAATATACCAAGCACCAGTGGTGGCAGGTAATGTGCTACTCACAAAGTGCTCCATCTCCTTTCCAGAAGACAATTTGGTGGGAAAACAAGGTGGAAGTATATATAGTAGGCGACTAGTTAATTGAAGAGTCTCACCTCATGGAAGTATAATCATTTTTACAACCCTGCAATCCTTTTTCCCACAGGGCTGCAGAGGTTCTCAGGGACATCTTAGTCTATGTTCCATCACCTTCCACTCACAGGCAGTTTCTTAGTCTCATTCAGCTTTTTGAGACATTTGTAAAATGTTCTTCTCATAGGCTGTCCAAATCCTTCTTCTCCTCCAATCCAGGCACAGGTAGAAGCAGAGCTTTCACGGCTGGTATGGAGGGATGTGGAGTTGGGTCCTACCCAGTCCTGTTCTTCCAGCTTCAACGTGTCCTGTGAGCAGGAGTGGGGTGGGGCAGAGAGAAAGTAAGTGACCAGTGAAGAGGGACATTTATCCCCTAGTTTCATGGTTGTACTGCTCCTGTTTGTAACTAGCCTTTGGTCTTTGCCAAAGTAGGGCATAGAACACTGCCCTGAGTTTACATGACACTGGGATTCTCAGCATGCCCTGAAAGCAGCTTCAACAATAGGCATCTAGTTTCTCAGTTCTGAAGACTGGATGTCCAAGAAGCAGCATGGGCAGGGTAGGCTGTTTTCTTTCTCTTCTTGGTTTGCAGATGTGGCCTCCTCTCTGTGTTACCACATAGCTCTTCCCTGTGATGCCACTTGTATCTCCCTGTGATCCAATTCCTCTTGTTACAAGGACATCAAACTGAGTTAGGGCCCACCCTAATGACCCATTTTAGCTTAACTACTTTTGTAAAGACCCGACTTTCAAATACATTGCATTATGAGGTCCTGGGGTTAGAACATCAACAAATACATATGAGGAGATAAGATACAATTTACATCATACATCAGACAAGTAACACTACTGGTGTCTTCTAAGGACTGTTTGTCAGCTGTAATGAGAAACCAAACTTTCTTTCTCCTGAACACATGAAGAAAGGCCATGTGTGGACACAGCAAGATGGCAGCCATCTGCAAGCAATGAAGAGAAATCCACCTGCTCATGTGTCTACACCTGTAAGGAATAAATATCTGCTATTCAAGCCACCCCATCTGTGGTATTTTGTCAAGTTATCCTCAGCAGACTGATACAAAAGTCTTCTATGAAAAGCTCCCAGGAAGAGATGTTTTATTTGTTTCTGTTTTGTTTGGTTGATCCAAGTTAGATGTGTGTGTAGTGTATGGTGTGGCTGCTGGACTATCTATGATGGACCCTACATGTCTATTCCCATTCTGGGAGGGGACACTAACCCTGCATGCCATGTATGGGAAAACAAATATGTACACATCAGACACTGTATTTTAAGACAATGTGAGAAGGATGATGCAGGCAAGATAACCAATCAATGAGCTTTAAATGAGAGTTCTAGTAGCTGTACTTGGTGGAAAAGTTCAAGGAGCTAAGGAATGTAACAGAGAAAAGAAAGCTGGGTACAGAGAGAAACAGGGACCTCAGGATTGAAATGGTAGCACCAACATCTAGGAGAGACAATTTTAGCCCATCAGATTTTACCTGAATGACAAAAACCTTGCCAGTAAAATTATTTAAAGTCAGGAAGCACTTGCTCAGAAAAAATGTAGTCTGTTTATTTCTGGACGTGGCAATCTCAGACTAGAGAAATACTTATTGGCTACATAGTTCAGTGAATTTCTCCTTCTTTGCAGGGATAGTCACTATTTGGAACTTGTGCAGGGCAAGACATAAAGCAAAACCCAGAAAACTAGATTGCTTCATGAGGCTGGGCACCAAGGTCAAATCACGGCACTACGTCTACATGTGGGGATGGTATATGTGAAATTACAGCGCGTGACTAGGCCTGGCATCTGCAGCATTTTCATCAGCTTGTACAATTTTTCATTTGGTAAGTTTGCCCCCAGGCAAACAAATATTCACATTATGGATTTTGATGTTGCTCTTTCTATTTGTGAAATAATGAATCTGTTCCCTGTTCAAGATCGACATTTTAGAAGCATAATGCAAGCAAATGGGCTTCCTTACACAAAATGACATTCTTTTTATAATACAGTGCATTTTGTGGTAGGAAGAACGGAAGGATGTGGAACAGCAGTAGCCATCAGATCATCTGGTTTCCCTTCAGACTCTATAAACCTTACTTTCACATTTTTAAAACCTTCTTTTATTGAAATTTCATGCATTTCATACAATGAATCTTAATCATATATAGATTCCCTTCATTATCTGCCCCTGCCAGATTTTATGCTTTCTGTCATATATGTTAAGGCCTGTTGAGTCTAATTTATGTCCCCCGATGTCCCTCAGTGTGTATTCATCCACTGGGGCCTGGTCAGCTTATCTAACATCACTCTCTTTAAGAAGACCAACTCTCCCTCACCCATGAGTGATCAGTTGCCAATAGTTCCTCAGCTAAGGTTGGGGTTTCTTACCCATTGCCCCAGTTCTATGCTGGGTATTTGTCTGGTTTGTTTGCATGGGTCTTGTGCATGCTATGACATTGTTGTAAGTTCATCTGAGCAAGTTCATAGAAACCTGGAAAACTCTATTTCCCTGTGGTCATCCATCACCCCTGACTCTTATAGTCTTTCTTCCCCCTTTTCTACAATGATCCCTGAGCTCTGGGTGGGTGGAGTTTAATATAGGAGTCTATCCAGGGAAACACAGTCTGCAGTCTCTTATTCTCTACATTTTGGCCAGTGTGTCTTTCTGTGTTAATCACCACCTCTAGCAGGAGTAAGTTTTGCTGGTGAGAGTTAAGAGATTATTATTAGTCTCTCTGCCTCCTGTTCTGCTATGTTCCATGAGCCTTAAATGTAGAGGTTGCACTGTAGATGTGTTACTTAGGGTTGGGCACGT
This sequence comes from Nannospalax galili, assembly GCF_000622305.1. Taxonomy (NCBI): domain Eukaryota; kingdom Metazoa; phylum Chordata; class Mammalia; order Rodentia; family Spalacidae; genus Nannospalax; species Nannospalax galili. The sequence continues at coordinate 2,648,603 of NW_008355272.1, forward strand.
CACAGACACTTATTCTCTGTGTTTGACAAATTGTGGAACTCTGTAATAGTCTCCATTTTTTTTCAAAAAGAAGCTCCTTTGATGAGTGATGAGAGGTATATTTGTCTGTAAATATAGGATCCATATTTAGCAGACAGTAAGAAATTACATTTGTCTAGGGATGTGACAGACATAGGGTTTTCTCTAGGATCTATGACCTCTCCAGCCATGTGTATTTGGCTATGTTTACAGTACCACATGTGAACTGCCACCCTTTGAGTGGGCTTTAAGTCCATTAGATAGCTATTGCTTACCCCCAAGATAAAAGTGCCACTACTGCACAGATAGAGGTAGTTTGCTGTGCCAATCATTGTTGTGGGCTATGAGGCTTTACAGCTGAATTGGAATATTGACTGATTTTCTCCCTTAGCAGCTTGCATAGTATCCTCTGAATCTATGAAAGCTAGTCTTCAGTGAGGAGGATACTGGGTCAGCTCCAGTTTCATTACTCCAGGTTCTGTGCATGATTACATCCTGTCTTCAGCAATAGGGTCTTACCTTCAGGTTCTGGGAGGCAATTAAGGGCTGTGGCAATAGCCTGTATTATTTTGGAGGTCTCTTGGACTACCCTGACTAACGACTTGAAGGGAGGTTTCTCCTCCCTGGCACTGTGTTTCTTTATGATAGGTGTCCAAATTCTTTGCAGTAAGGGATAAACATGATTGATATTTTCATGTATATAATGCAAACCTGTTTACTCTTTATAAACATGCACACACATACAACTACAAATATACACACATATTTTAACTTGAAATTGGGTCATAGACTTTTCACAACATACATTATTAGCAATGCCCTAGATATTAATGAGTTTGAAAGTTTGAGTTTTTTAAACAAGTGCACCATATTCCATACATGAATATTCCATGAATTCCATAAATTTCAATGAATTTGCATTGGATATTTATGATGTGCCACTGTTTTACTATTAATATTGGTTTGGGATGTTCTGTGTGATATACACACACACAAAATCAACAAATTTTTAAAAAATGTATTATATTTGAGGAGGAAGCATGGAAATTTACATCATGCTAATTAGTAGAGGTGATAAATATTACCTTTGAAATCTACCCAGTGCAACTGATTATGACTAGTAATAATCAGATACATACAGATTAGAGATGCACATGCCAACATCTCAGTGTTAGTAGCAAAAGCAATGAGTCTTTCAGCAAGGAACAATATATTCTAAAATGAAATGGAGACCTTTTTTAAAGGTTAAAAACTCATTCAATTTTATGTCTT
>NW_008355272.1:2650041-2670869 GCF_000622305.1 Nannospalax galili
GCTTCTTCTAATCATGTAGTTATTAAAAATTAAAAAAATAATGATTAAAAAATTGATATTATCATGAACACCCTTGTATAAATACCTTTGTATGTATTTTTTATTGTTTTCCTATGGTAGTTACAAAGCATAGAATTAATGAGCCAGTGCCTGAATATTTATAACCTTTTGATAGAGACTTGATTTAAATTGCCCTCCAGAAGGACTGCTGCAATGTGTGTTCCAATGACTAGAACATAAATAAGCCTGCTGATTTCAGTACTCCATCAAGTGTAAGCACTCTCTTCAGATGGAAACCTCATCAGTTTGATAATCAAGAATGGACTTGCAGCTTCATTATGATCTGTTTGATTAGCAAAATTGATGTTTTTCCTCTTATAGTTTTAAGTGATTGAAATGGTTTCTGTTGAGGATTTTCTGTTAGTGTCCTTTTCTCTTTTTCTTGTTTATTGTAGTGTCAAGAAATAAACTCTGTGATATGTAGTTTCTTTGCTAGTTTGCTACTTTTCTCCCCCCTTGTTTTTGTACTTTTTTATTTGGGGTTTGGATGCACAGTGGTGAGCATCATCATGGATTCTTCAGGCCCTTAATCTGCCCCTCATCACTATGCATTTGCCAACTTAGTCAACTCTATGTATTTTTTCTTTTGTAACTTTCCCCATTAAATTGATACTTAGTTTTCTTTCAACCTTAAATTTAGATATTCAGGTATTGTTTTTCTAAGTTTTAACTGCATTAAAACCTTTTATTTTGTAGAGGCGGGTAGTCATCAGACTCAAGATGCCCTCCTTGCCCCCATAGTCCCATCAGTCTTGATCACTGTCTTTTTGTGTATGTGTCAGTGCATGTATGTGTATGTTTTCTTGTGTGTAGTTATACCTGTATGCACATGTATGTGGAGGCCAGAGGTTGATGTCAGGTATACTCAATTGCTTCTCCAACTTATTTTTGACAAAGGGTCTCTCACTGAACTTGGAGCTAATCATTTGGCTAGACCGGCTGGACATCAAGTCCCAAGAGGCCTCCTGTCTCCACATCCCTGGTACTAAGATTACAATCAGGTGGCCACTCCCAACCTTTTATGACAGTGCTGAAGATCTGAACTCAAGTTTTCAGGCTTGTGTGACAAGAATTTACTGGCTGAGCCACCTCCCTAGCCCCTTGAGCACTTTTTTCCCCTCTTTTCCTGGAACTCACACTCCTGAACACAAGTAGTGTGAGAATTTGCTTGTGTGACTCTTAAAGGATAAAAGCCATGTCTTAAAGGATAAAAGCCACGATCTCAGTGTTTAACAAAGGGTCCATGAATAGCTGATGTGTAAATAAGAAGAGGAAAATCTGCCTTTTAAGCCCACATGAAAGAAACAATTATCCTAAATTGGAATTTAATTGCCACAATCTCCCTGTCTCTCATTCCCTAAGTATGGCTGCACCTCCAGGTCCTATCTTAATTAGACAAATATTTACTATGAAACTTGTGCCTCCAGAGCCCTTCCTGGTACACACCTCTTCCTAGGTCCTGAAAGGAGCCTTGATAATGCATTCATATAGTTTTAGGGTCTTACAGCATTTGCAAGATACTTTCTTCCTTCTCTTCCTTCTGTTATCAGATGATGGAATGAAGAAGAACACTTTTAGGGTACAGCTAAAGGTGGATGAGCTGGGAATGCAATCATTTGAATTTATCAGGATCGATTTATATAGCTTGCAGTCATTTTTTTTTTTTTTTTTTTTTTTTTTTTAACTAGGTAATCCATTGTTAGCTGACCTGCTATAAAGAGGCTACTTCTGGGCCAAGGAGATGGCTCAGTGATTGAATGCTTGTTGTGAAAGCATGAGGACCAGAGTTCAGATCCTCAGAAACCATGTAAATGTTCTGTGAGTGTGGTGGCCCCCTTTAATTGCAGCTTCAAAAGGCAGAGGCAGGGGATCCCCAGAACAAGCTAGCTAGGATATTGCTGTGCTAGTCATATTGGTAAACTATGGGTTTAACTGAGAGGCTCTGCCCCACATCAGTCTTGGGCTTCAATATGCACACACATGTGCACTCATGCCCACATACCTGTGTGCCCACACACATGCAAAAATGCACACACATGCATATCCCTCTTACTTTCTCTCTTCCCTCTTCCTACCTCTCTCTCTCTGTGTCTCTCTGTCTCTGTCTCTCTCTCTCTCTCTCTCTCTCTCTCTCTCTCTCACACACACACACACACACACACACACACACACACAGAGACAAATGGAAAAAATAACCACTAGGAGGGACTACTTCTTTACACTGTTCTCTGACTCACCAGATCTCTGGAAACAAAGGTACAGAGGTGTAAGGACAAGAGTCTTACAGTGATAACATGTCCTATATCGTTTAGCACCAGAGAATAATGGAGAGACAGCATGATTTGTCCTTTACAATACTAAAATCTAGTTTGTGTAAAACTCTTGTATATACACTTTGGCAAGTCAAAACAATATTTTTCCCATTAGGGATGTACTTAAAATCCAATGTATTCAATTATATTTAAAATCCTTTGGGGCTGGAGAGGTAGCTCAGTAGTTAAGAGCATTTGCTGCTCTTCCAGAGAACCTGAGTTCAGATCCCAGCACTCACATCAGGGGGCTCACAACCACTTACACTTCCAGCTCTAGAAAAACTTCCCTCATTGTGGCCTCCTCAAGCACACACCCACACCCACATACACACACACTGAAGACACATGTACACATAAATGAAAATAAAATAAACCTTAAAAAATAACAGTTTGATGGGAATGCTTGCCTTTGTACTAGAATTCCTCAATTTGCAGAAATGCATGCACCAGCACATATGTGTGTATCTGTTATGCATATTTTTCTGAACTTGATGTTTCCAAGATGAAGCGTGAGTGATAACAAAAGGGAAACAGTTCTATAAGTGGCTAAACTAATTTTGAATAAGTGTGTTACAAGACTGAATTATCTTTCTATCAATAGAAAACAATATCACAAATTTGTTATGCTTTGAAAAAGTGTTTTAAGGGTTTGCAGCCAAAATTACAAGAGAAAAATATGTGTCAGGGAGTTCATCTTGAAAGCATCAATGATGGTTAAAATCTTGAGGTACAGATAGTAATGATCAGCTGTTTAAAATGCTTATCCTGTTTGCCTAGTCCTGTTTGACTTAAATAACTATTCACATTTTACTTTGTTTTATGTTTGTGTATATAACTTTTTAAAGACACACTCTAGATTCCATAAACTCTACTCTCCTAGCCATAGACTGAGCCTAATTTTCCCGAGTCGTCACTCACCACATATTTCTCATTGTCATGCCTTCCTGGAATTCTGAGGCCTCATTTTATTTTCCAGACTTGGTTTTGAGCTTGCATGTGCCAGTTGGATGTTGGATCCTGTGATCATCTCTCTATACATACCCACTGCCGTTGTAGCTTTCTGGCTTTTCAGTTTGCCTGTGATGTCATTTTCCTCCGTGCTTCAATTTCTTTCACCACCTTCACATTGCTTCCTCGTATCCTCTGAAATATCTCGCTTAATGTTTCCTTCATTGAACAGCCCCCGAGGTTAAATCTATTGTCTCTAGCATATACTATGTCAACCTCCTGAATGATTGGATCCTGTCCTCCTACAAATAGTTATTTTTCTGGATTTGAGTTTGTACTATTATTGGGACTCAGGAGGAAAATAATGAATTTCTCTGTATTCATTTATATCTAGCCCATGGTAGTAATTCTTCCTCATATCTTATACGAAATCTCTAATAGACCCCAGAGCCCATGTTCATATTCTTAGACACAGGAAAAACAAATCCTTGGTGCTTATTGGCACTGAAGTGGCATTTGTATAATTAATACGTAGATAAGCACTATAATAATTATAAGAGTTTTGGGTCTGCAGAGAAACAGAATGAATAGAGGAGATGATATGTACCTATGTATCTATCTCCTCTCATGTCTACCTGTCTGTCTTTCACTATCTGTGTGTATGGGGTGGTATTGATTTAAGGGAATTGGCTCACATGGTTGTGGAGGTTGACTAGTGTGAAATCTGCTAAGGCATCCAAAAGACTGTAGACCTTGACCTCAAAGACAGTCTGGGCAAAGGATTATTTCATTCTCTGAAGACCATAATCTTTGCCTCTCAAATTTTCAGCTCACTGGATGAAGCACAACCATATTATATAGGACAATATGCTTCATTTAAAAGCTACTGAATTAAATATTAATCTCATCTACAAAATACCTATCCAGTCACATTAGACTAGTAGACATCAGACAACCAAGATGGTATGATTTAGCCAAGGTGACACAAAATTCATCATGACACTGAAACTTCAGTCTCCATACAAAGCTGAACGCTTCTCCTCTTTGGCTGTCCCACTGTCGTCTGTTCACCTATCTTAGGAGGGGGCTGAATTAGTACACCTTCTCCCTACTCAGTAGACTAGGTTGCCTGTGACTCAGCATGAAGCAGACAAGAAGGAGGGGTGCCCACTTAAGGATGTATAGCCAGTACTTTCCAGATTTAACAGGTAGTTAAAACTGGCTGTGATCTTCAGAGAAACCCATTCGTTCTGGTTTCTTACATGTTATCCTTAATGCAGTCCCTAATACCTGGACCTGGGCACAAGTTCCTCCTTCATTCCTGGGCATCTGAAATTCCATTTGCTCTCCTTCACTGAAGGCCTTCTTCCTGGAGTTGAGACCACCTAGGAAAAAGTCTCTCTGCATGGTTCACAACTTTCCACAGATAATATGAACAGGTCATTGTCTTGACAAACTCCCACCTCAACCCCATTATGAGGGCCAGCAGCTTTCTCTTTAAGATCCTCTGTACGCTCTGATCCTTTGGCAACATCAGCTAGGGTGAGGTGTTGAGCCACAACTCAGTTTCTGATGACTTTCTCTGTAAGTCATACAAGATGCTTCATACTTTACTAGGGCCCGTGGTGGCTCTTATTAGCAGACCTGAGTTGAAATAGAGACTCTTTTTCCTTGCTCTGTCTTTAGAGGTTATAAATAGTATTGGGCTCATATTACTCTCCTCCGTAGAGTCTATCAAGAGTTCGTTGCTGCTGAAGGGGCTCAATCTGAGTTCTCACATTGATCTGAAATTCCTCACCCAAGCAGTCTGTCCTCTCTAGCACCATATATTGACTTACTGTTCTTCCACTCCACCCATGGCAATTATTCCCTGAAAAACATCACCAAAATCACATTCTGCTGAGTCCCAGACAATTTTTTGTATGTTCCACTTGGAGCAAATATTGTCAGGCCTGCTCATGTGGCAGAGCGGCAAGCCAAAAGGGGCTGGTCAGTCAGGGGACCTGGTTCTGTTCCGACTGATTGCATGATATTGAGCAAAGACTTCAAGTCTCTGAACTTTCACTTTTCTCATTTTTTATTATGGTGGAAATAAAGCTATCAGAATAATATAACATGGTCATTGTGATGATTAAACAAGCTAATACATATGAATTGTGCAGTAGGTTACATTGACTGGCCTTCTGTGGATATACGACATTTTCCAGCAGCACTGACCATAAATGAGCAGATGGGAAGGCGAAGGAGATCTCCTTTGTGGCAGATGGCTCTTATTTTTCCATTCTTTCTACAGCATAAAGGTGATAGTCTCACACATTCAAATAAGGAACAAAACTACACAGCTGAGCTACCGTGGCAACTCAACCCATTTTGTCTATAACCTCATTAATTTAATATACTTCTGAGAATTACTTTTCTTTGCAGTTGGACGTCTTTCTGAGAAATGTTGTGTGGGTTGTGGTTAGAGGCTCAGAGATGATGGTCAGGGCAGCCCAACTGCAGCTCAATAAGTAAAGGCTAAGTGGAAGAACCTGTTTGGAGGTTTACAACACAGTTTTAGGACTGGAGAAATGGCTTAGTGGTTAGGGACACTTACTGTGCAGTCATGAGGACTGGGGTTCAAATTTCAGCACCCACATTATAAGCTCTGCATCCTGAGTGTGCCTGTAATCCCAGGTCTGAGAGAGCAGTGATTTCACTGGGGCTTGCTGGATTCCAGCCTAGCTAAGAAAATGTGTGCTCCAGGTCTTGGAGAGACCCTTCCTCAAAGGAATGGTGAAGTGTCGTAGAGGACACCTAATACCTTCTTCTGGCCTCCACATGTGAGCACAGTCATTCAGAGACCTCCCTCCTCCCACATGCATACATACATATATTTCACACACACACAAGGATGCATACACACATATATTTCTTTTAGCAATATTTAGTTTATTATGGTCAGAAAACACATTTATCTTAGTTCAAATCTGTTAGTTTGTTTCATGACCCAGTGATAATTTATCATGGAGAATATTCCATTTGTACTTGAAAATGATGTCTGTTCTGCTGTTATCAAGTGGAGTGTTCATATGTCTTGAATAGTCAGTTTTGTTTTCTACATCCACGGTCGTTTTCTGTCTGCTTGCTTGATAGATGAGAGGCTTGTTGGAGTCTCTGCCTGTAATTATGGTTTTATCCATTTCTCCTTTCCAGGCTCAGCATTGGCCTCATTCATCTTGAAGCTTTGTTCTTAAGTGTAAACACAATATCATTCTGAGTTACTGAGAATTTTTTTTTTTTAACCATGGTATGTCCTTTTTCAGTCTTGGTGGGTTTAAAAGGAAAAAAAAAAGGGGTGGGGTGGGGTGGGCGTGGTGTCTCAAAAAGACCGAAAAAAAAAAAGGAAAAAAATTCCCATACTTACATAGATAATCCAAACTTTTTCTTCTTTGTTTCTTTTTCCTTCCCTTCTTCCCTTCCTTCCTCTCTTCCCCTTTCTCCTTCTTCTTCCTTCCTATCTCTCCCCTCTCTCTTTCTTACTTTTTGTTTGTGATCTCCTGTCTCCATATCCTGAGGAGATGGAATTACTGTCATGAGTACCTGGGCCTGGTTTCCCAGATGTCTTTGGATTTATATATGCATGGTACATCTTTGATCACCTCTTATTTTAAACCTATCTATAGAAACAGAGTTTCTCAAAGACGATATGTATATTTGGGTGGGTTTTTTTTTTTTCCTTTACTGTTCTGCTAGTCTCTGTTTTTGTTTAGGTCATGTAACTTGGGGCATGGTTATAATGCCTGCTTTAAAGTCCTTGACAATTCTAAAATCTCTGTGACCTCAGAGTTAGGATCTGTTTCTCTCTCTCTCTCTCTCTCTCTCTCTCTCTCTCTCTCTGAGCGAGAGAGACAGATAGACATAGAGAGATGGTATCTACCTCTTTCTTTGTATGTCAATTAATTTTGGAATATTTCCCTGGACTGTCTGATTATTTCACTACGAGGCCCTGAATCTTATTTAAATTCTAAAGAGAACATTGCGTTGGTAGTTCTAGTTGTTTTGTCACACGAACACCAGACTAGATTTGAGTCACAAATTTTGATGTGCTTTATTCATTGGCTTCTTGTTTCAGCAGAATTCTGCTTTCATTATTAGTTAGACCATCCCACGGAGCAGTCTTTGCGCCTGCAGCTGAGCTCTCAGAGCCTTGACATACTTGTTGGGGTTAGGTTTACATGCACATATAGAAGAGGCAATTGGGAGTTCACATACAACTTTATTGGGGTCACTTTCTTGGTCTCCCTCCTCTCTATAATCCACCAAAACCATTTTATTCCCTAGGGCCTTTCTTTCCATTTCTCCAGTCAGAAGTCTGGATATTTAGTTTCTCTGTTATTCCATGAACTTCTCATAACTATGACCATGCCCAGAACCAAATGGCAGAAGAGAGAGATTTTTAAAAAGTATATAACAATGTATTCACTGCAAAATTCTGAAACTATAGACAGAAGGGGTCTCTTCCTCAGAGTTTTCAGGGCTTACTGCTGCCACTGCTGTCACTGTGCAGTTGTTGGGGCCACCAGTGTATTATGTGGGTACGGCTGTGGGAGAGCAGGGAGGGAAATCTCCCAGCTCATTATGTCCGTACCTAGTGTGTATTTCTAGGCTATCTTTGATTTAGGTTGGATGATGCTGGAGGGAAAATAATTAATGAGTAACCACTGGGTCAGTGGGACATGAACATCTGTTCTTCCCTAATTCAACTGCTACCATCCATGTGTTAAGACCTCCTTGCATTCCATGTGAGTTTTGTTGGTGCATTCAAAGGGAGACGTATTGTGGAGTATGTTTAATCCATCTCTCTATAACCAGAGACAAAGTTTATACTTTAAAGTTCTTTTGTAATTATAAAAGTAATGTCTCTTCATTGTAGATAGTACATAATATGTGGAATATACGCATTATAAAGTAAGAGTGACCCATCATAGTAACATTTCAGAATAGCTCTGTTGATTTGTATTTTAAGCAGAGTTAGATTGTGTTGTTCATGTGGCTTTGAGCTAGCTGTTTTTCCTTTCCAGTTCATGTGTCATAGGCCTATTTCCATGGTTATATAAATCCGTCTCCGAGATTACAGTTCAAAATTGCACAGTGAACATGCTTCACATGTTGTAGCCTAGGTTTTTGGTAAGCTGCATTTCTCATAATTAAGTATTCAAGTTGCACATTTTTCTATCGGTTGCAGCCAGTGGGGTAAGAAGCTGGAGAAAGCAACCAAATTCTCTTAAAGTCTTGAATCTTTAAAACAAAACTATGCTATTTTATAACCCTGCCTCCTCTTCTACTTAGCAAAATTTATGCTCTAGAAAGATGACTATATTTTACAGGCAATACCTGGGAGTCTTAGAACTATTTAAGGAGCCATGCTGCAAAAAATAGTGCCTCACATTTAAGCATGGAGGACTCCATATGGGGTTAGAGGCCCGAAAGAGGAACAAACAGTGTTGTGTTTTTAAAATAAGTGCACTGCCATTATTTTTATGTGTCTCGGTGCCTTAGCTCCTGCCACACATAATAAAGATTCTACTGTGCCTGCGCACTGGTGATAAGATGCCAGGGGAAGTGCTTGCAGATGGCTGTGGTTAGGAAAAAAAGGAAATGCTACAAAGAACACTTTAATTAAGTCTTCCTCTTCCTCTTATTAAAATTCGACGAAGATTACTGTGGAATTTGTACTCCATCTCAGGAACAAATCATAACAATCTCATAAGGCTACCCCAGGCTGCCTGGAGCATAGCTTATTATTTCACTATGATTTGATAAATTGAAAAATGTTTTTTGAAAACCCTCAGCCATAGTGAAGCCTGCCAAAACTGCTGACGCTATTGGTGATCTGGCTTAAGCTGGCCACTTAAAATAATACTCCAAATAAAGTTAAAGAATAGGCACCAACACATATGTATCTCTCTGTGTGTACAGTCATCACTTAGCATCTGCGAGAGATTAGTTCCAGGACCATGCCATTCAGCTTATGAAAAATTATATAGTATTTCTAAATAATCTATGCATATATCTTCCTGTATATTTTAAATCATCTTTATATTGCTTAAAATCCTTATACAATATAAACACTTTTAAAATAATATTATATTATATTGTTCAGAGAATAGTAAGAAAACCACCTGTGAATGTTCAGGAGAGATGAAATAGTGCATAACTGAAAACTTTCTATTTTTCACAGATGGTTGATTGAGTTTATGGATGCAGAGTCTGTGGCTATCAAGAACAATAGTCTCTCATGTGTCTATGTGTATGTCTATGTACATATATGTGTGTGTGTATGAAAATGCCTTCATCTAAGTTATTCCATCAGATGGAATATCCTCTGAAGTACTCAAAGGTTTATTAAAGATGACATGAATATATTGTAGAATACTCTGTGTTACAATATAAACAAATAGTGAAAATGAAGAATATTATAAGGAGATAGAGGGTCTTCTAAAAATGTGAACTACTCTATAAGATAAATCCATACAAAATCTTACATCCTGGAGATAAACAGACCTGGAGGTCTGACAAATAATGTAAATTATCATCGTAATGACTAATATTTGTTAGCATTTTAAGAAATACTTTGCATTGAACTCAACAAACAATTTCAATTTTATGTCTTTATCAGTATAATACTAGTGTTATTATTTTCCTAAATAAGAAAAAAAAAGCACTTCAGGACCGGGGAACAACATGCCTAAAGTCCCTTGGTTGCTGAATTCTGAGCTCAGGATTTGAATCTGAGTCTCCTTGACCTCAGGCCTCCTTTTCTGTTGGCTTCCCTGTTCTAGGCTCCAAATTCCCCCAACAGTATTCATTAGGTTTCACACCAATTCTTGGTTTTTAGATTACATTTCAGTTATGGCTTGCTTGTGGCGAGAGGTATCTTTAAGGAGTGATGTTTTCCAAACAAATATGACTTGATTTTTCTTTCTTTTTTACTGTAGATACTGGGACAGTTTAAAATAACTCTAAACAGGTGATAGGGCCAAAGAAAAGATTTTGCATGAAAAGCCCATTTAATTTTCTTTCTTTTTTTTTTTTTTTTTTTTTTTTTTTTTTTTTTTTTTTTTAAACCCTTTTGGAAGCTGGCTTGAAACGCACTATGTAGACGAGGCTGGCCTCGAACTCACAGATCTCTGTCGTTTAAGTACTAGGATTAAAGGTACGCACCACCACGACTGGCTTCAAAACTCATTTCATCTTTACTTTTCTGTGCGGTGGGGACAATCTACGTGGATCCCAGAGCTGGCTCCCTGTGCCGGTGCCAGGAAGGATGCCGAACCTCGCAGCTTGCTGCTGGACTTTGGTTGCTCTGTAAGAACCACGGGGAAATAAATACAAAACTGGAAATTGTGACAATGCTGCAAGAAAACAACACAACTAGCTGAAGAGAGGAGCTTAAAAATGAGTGAGGAAACTGGAGCCACTGGGCGAGGGGACGAAGATGGGAGGGATAGGTGGGTAGACGCTAAGCGCAGAGAGTTGCCCCCACGGCGTACATTGCATCACCTTTTAGGTTCACCCGAACATGGAAGAAACGCCTTGGCAGTGCTTCTCGTTGTTTCCATGGTTGGTCTGTGAATGTGTCCTGGCTAGACTGCCTGACTTCCTGTTGCAGATGCACAGTAGAGATTTCTTCCACATGTGTTCTTTAATCTATACAGTTGCTTAAGTTCTATTATTTCCTAATCCACTTTATCACTTGTATTGGATTTAAAAATCTTGGTTGCCAACACAAATTCTCCCTCTAGAGGTCTTTTAGTTTTGAAGTATGTGGAAGAGAAAACACATGGATAAAATGAAGAAAACACCTCACAGGAATCAGAGGTTTTGACATTCTGTAATGTTATTTTGTGTGTGTTCACTCATATGTGTGTTCATGTGTACAAGTTCATGTATGTGTGCTCTTGCATGTGGAAGCCAGAGGACAACCCTTTCCCCAGGTGTCCTTTTTTTTTTGAAGCAGAATCTCTCAATGGCTTGGAACTCACTGAGTAGGCTAGGCTGACTGGCCAGTGAGCCCAGGGATCTGTCTTCCCAGTACTCAGATTACAAACCTGTGCTACCATGTCCAGTTTGCTTGCTTTTCTTTCTTCTTGATTCTTTCCTTCCTTCCTTCCTTCCTTCCTTCCTTCCTTCCTTCCTTCGTAGCCTTTGTTGGGTATTTTGTTAGAGCAACAAGAAAAGTAACTTATGCACCATCTCCCCTTTCTTTTTTTCTTTTTTTTCTTTCTTCTTTTGGTCCTAGGGATTGGACACGTCTTACCAACTGAGCCATTGCTACAGCCCTGATTTTATGTAATATTTTTGAAAGTAGAGTAGCCGCTGAAATATGACATGTAGCACCATAGATGATCAAGATATGAATTGTCATAGTGAAACCCATTATTTTGTAGAATACCTAAAAAGTTAATCTAAAAACTTCATTTTAAAAGAGAATCCCTTTAGTGGACATTAAGCAATCATGGATCACTTAACAATGGAGATATACTCTGAGAAGTCAGTTGTTAGGCACCTTCATCATGAAGTGAACACTATGTGTGAATATCATAGCATGCACAGTCCTTAGTAGACTAGCCTACTCCCTACCTAGGCTATGCGCTGCAGCCCGTGGCTCCTAGGCTACAAACCTGTGCATGTTATCATACTGAGTGCTGAAGACAATTGTGATGTATTAGTATATACACTATTTGGATGTTTAGATTTGACGTGTTTATGTCTAAACATTAAAATTTCTCCTTCTCGCTCTGTTTGACCCACCCTCACTCTCTTCAGGGTCTTTTGCTCCAGGCACTATTAGACAAGCCATATAACATATTTTTATTTGAATTTTTCCATTTTCTATCTTGGGTAGGGGGGAAATAGAGTAACTTACAAAGGCAACGCCTGCTGGGGGTTCGAACCAGCGACCCCCGGCACAGTGATGATTGGGGATGAGTAAGCATGCCATTCGCCAGCCCATGCCGCCCCCAGTACTGGGAACACTCAGGTGCAATGGGGAGCCTAGTCAAGCAGGGACTCATTTTTTACAGGTATTACAGAGCTTATAAAGGCACCTGGAACTCCCCCCCCCCCCAGGTTGTATCTTAAGGATGGTCATGTGCTGATCATGTACTCCTCAGCAGTGCGGAAGTATTCTTCAGACTTTCAAAGCAAGCCAGGCCACGCCCCCAGTAACTTCCTCTGGGACCTATGCAAGGTGGGGCTTTTAGGTCCCACAAACACCCAGCACTTCACAAAAGGCAGACACTTAGAGCCCCATGCCCAGATCACTTCCCCACCCCACCCATAGTTACCGTTAGCATTTGCCCATGCATTGTGGGCCCACAGTCTCTCCCCAGGTCGGTAGATGCCCCCTGGTGTCCACACGGTTGAGATATGGGGCCATCTTTTTCCACTGCTTCCATCCAAGATGGTGCCCTGAATGGCCCTCCCTCTTCGGCTAACTCTCTGCAGTCAATTCTCTGCAGCAGGCCCTGCCCCTTGGAGGAACCAGGCTGCTTGGGACACAAAACATATACATGGGAAGTAAAATTGCTAAATAATAGTGGTTCAGCTCCATTATAATATTTAAAAAAAAGATTTATTTATTAATTTTATGTGCATGTGTGGGCACCTCAGTGTGTGTATATGCACCACATGTATGCAGACAGTTGTGAGGGGCCATGTTGGTGCTGGAAATCAAAACTTGGTCCTCTGGAAGAGCAGCTCTTAACTGCTGAGCCATCTCTCCAGCCCCTCCATTATAATCTTAATGAGACCACCATTGTGTAGAGCAGCCCATCATTGACCAAATCACCCATTATTCAATCCAGAAATGTATTTAAAATTAACAAAAGTCAAGCAGCCACATTGAAATGATGAATTTCCAGAAACAGTAAAATCCTTAATATTGCATGTGAATTGTTGACCAACTATTATGTACCAAGCATCAGGCATTGTGCCTGGAATTTGATCATCAATTTAGAAAACAGAGTTCACAACCTAGTAGGAAGACAGGCATGTAACAGCTCATGCAGCTCAGCTAACTTTTTCTTGGAATAGACTAATGAGCACAGCACAGTTTTTCCCTCTCTAGCTATGATGGCTCTACATCACATATATTTTGTAATATGCATAACAAGGAAGAATAAGGAGTTGGTAAAGAGTTTCAGACTCTCCTAGAACTTTACGAAGTTAGTTCCAGACTAACTTCCTAAAGAATTTCAGTATGATGAGAACTCGCCTATTTAAAACTATATCATTATAAACCCTATGCATCATCCAGCCAATTCCATATTTACCTGTTTGTAGTCAAGAAGATAAGCCACAAAAGCCTGAAATAAGACCCTTCAGAATTTGTCCCTTCCTTACCCTAATACTTTGACCTTCACCATTCTCTTTAGGTATCTGTGTTGAGGCGACCAGAGGCATCTCACATCTCACATAACTGGTATCTAATGTGGTCACGCATATGCTCCAGAAATGAACATACAAGGACAGAAATTTTTATCTGTGTATTTACTGTCATGACCTTACTGCTTAGAACAATAACAAATGCATTGTAGACATTTAATAAATGTGCAAGTAGTAAGTACTCAAAGACCAAAGGAATTCAAGTCTCAATTTAGATATTAACTCCTCAGTGAAGCAAAGTATGACCTGACGTGAAATCGCCCATCTTCCCATCATACCTGGAAAAGCTGTGGTATAGCACACAGGATGTAATACACAGCATTTTATATAACGGTGTATTAATCTGCTGAGGGTGCTATTACAAAAGACCAGAGGCTGGGTAGCTTAACAAGATGTATTCATCTCCTTATGGTTCTGGAGGCTGGATGACCAAGGTCAGATGCCAGTCCAGTTGAGAGCTTGGTGAATCCTCCCTTCTTGGATTACGAACTACCACCTACTAGATATGTCCTAACGTGGTAGGGCAGAGAGATAACTCTGTTCTCTTTCTTTCCTCAGAAGGACACTATTCTCATATGTGGAGGCTCATCCTCATAATCTCATTTGACTTACCTCTTTAAGAGCTCACTTCTTAATACCATCACACTGAGAGTTAGGGTTTCAACATATGGAATTGGTGGGGACCCATTTTCCATACCAACTTGCTTTGCACATTATCTGCTCAATTCTCACTGTGTTGTGGTGTTTCTCATCTCAGCATGCCAAGCAAGTCACAGAAATGTTGCCCAGATAGTATTTGCACATTTGCATATGACCTCACTGCTCCTTTGCACATTTTCAAATAAGTGTGATCTCATGTTCATAAATGTTCAGCTAGACACAGTCTCATCTACCCTACAAGTCAAGTACTATGAGAAAATCAAACAGGAAGAAATTTCAGAGCAGAAATATGTTGTGCTTTATTGTATATATTAAATTGCCGTCAAGTATATTTCAAGGTGATAGTCTACAAATGCCACACTGATTTCTTCAACTCTCTAAAAGCCCTGGACATCTGTAAAATGCTTTACATTGGATGAGTTCAACTTTATAAAGTCTTAAGAAGGCTCTTTGGTGACATTATCTCAAATCTCAGCTTGGAGGACTAAAGAACAGAGAAATGGAGTCAGTGGTCTGAGAAGTGCACAAAAATTTAATGGGCAGGAGGAGATTAGAGGGACAATTCTGTTTAATCCTCTCTTATGTTCCATTCTGTTGAGGAGCACCAAGGACAGCCTGGGAGCAGTGACAGCATTAGAAAAACAGAGAGAGGCCATTTAAGGTACTCTGGTATTCCTTTCTCTCAGAGGTCATTCCCAAGCAAGAAACCAATTGGGAGCGTTGTTGCTAGACTTCTGAGCTGGGGGTAAAGTGAACACGAATGAACTTTTAGTAGAAACCTAAATTCATGGTGGGAATGCAACCAATCCATTCCCAAACAAGCATCACTGAACCAATTTAGGCAAAAAAAAAATCTTTCAAATAAGAACACAAGCCTTGTAGGAAGCCAGACCATCTGAGCGTCTAATGAATGAGAGCAGGGTGGAGCTGGGCCTCTGACTATCCCATTCAATGGGGAGAGGTAGGGCATAGGCAGTATGCTCCTTGCTCTAGAGGGGAAGTGATCATTCTTATGTCCACCAAGGCCATCCTTACATACCTCATTGAGGTTGGGCCACATGGCATTACTGCTCTCACTGAGAGAGGAAATAGATTGAGAGCCTGAGAAACATGAGGAAGAGAACCCGAGAGAGAAGTTGAATTGGAATGTTCTAGGTTATCATCTCATGGCACAGAGGCTCACTGGACTTGGCTATACTATGGGTGATGCTATTATATTCATCTTGTTTTTTCAGGGGGCTCAGGCTTGTGAGATTGCCCACACCCATTGTGGTCAACCCTTTGTATCCTGGGTTCTGTGTCTATGGATTCAAACAACAGGCTCAAAAATATTTGGAAAAAAAATGTATCTGAGCTGAAAATGTACAGACTACTTTTCTTGTCATGATTTCCTAAGCTGTACTGTAGAACAGCTATTTACATAGCATTTACGTTGCATTATGTATTCAGTCATGTAGAGATGAGTTACATAAGGGAATTGAGCATCTGTGGATTTTGACATCTATAGGAGCGGGTTCCTGGACCTGATCACCTGACATTACCAAAAGATGACTGTCTAATGAGGTATGTGTGGGTCACCATGAAAGATGGGAGATGGAAACACTAGCCTAAGGGATGATCCTTGCTTTCATGAGTCAGTGTGGCACTCACAGTCTAGGGACACAGATTTGTCCTCACCCTTGAAATTCCAGGAAAGAAGAGGAATTCGGTCTGAGAGGCTAGCTCTCAGGGACAGACTGGGGAGGCTCCTGAAGGTACCTCTTCCCAACAGTGGTGCTTCAGGGCACACGGTCCAGTCAGAGCATGGGTGAAGAGGTGCCTGTGGATTTTCTGTCACAAAAACTGAGAACACCTGTTGGGTGACTTGCCTGTTGCAGTGATGATGAATGATGTGTGCTGATCTTGCTGTTTACTTAGGCCACCTAGCTTTATGAGATGGGATATGCTTGTACTTCAAAAAATTAGGATGACTTCAGAAAGCTGTCTCCATATCTCTGTTTCTTAACCTTGCCAGACAGTAACATTTCAGTGGTCAAACAGCAGTGCCAACTTTTTGTGACATTTTTCTAAGATGTAAGAAAAATGGTAAAAATGTGTATGCAGCTGTACTTATTATTATGGAGAGCACACTCCAAGATTCAGAATTCCTAAACTAACATAGTACCAAACCTTATGTATACTATGCTTTTGCTCTACATACAGACCCACGATCACATTTACCAGGCATACTAGGAGATTACAACAATAATAATTAGGTAAAGCAAGTATAACAATGTCCCGTAATAAATTATATGGATGTGGCCTGTCTATAATTTTTCATTTAATCAAAAAAGGTAATTTTTAAATTAATTCTTTAAGAATTTCATACAAAGTATCTTGATCATATTCAACCCTCATGCAGATCCACCTGAACTCCATATTCCATTATTTATAACCTCTTTTTTAAAAGTCCATTGAGTCTAATTTGTGTTCTCCAAATACTCTTGGGTGTATGGTCATCTGTTGGAGCATGGTCATCCTACCAGGGGTCACATCCTTAAAGGAAACTGACTTTCCCTCTCTTAGAAGCAATTAATTAAAAATAGCTCTTCAGCAATGGATAAGAGTTTGTGCCCACCTCCCTTCTCCTTGCTGGATGTCTGGCTTAAGCTTGTGTGGGTCTCATGCATGCTGCCCAAGCCACTGTGAGTTCTGAGTTCATGTGTGCACTTGCCCCGTTGTGTCAGGACAACACTGTTTCCTTATTCATTCCCTCCGGCTTTTGCAATCCTTATGCGTGCTCTTGTTCAATGATTCCTGAGCCTTGGGGCAAGGGGAGTATGACTTATATGTCCTATTTAGGGCTGAACACTCTTATTTTCTGCGCGTTGATCACTTGTGAATCTCTGCGTTAGTTACTATCTACTTCAATAAGATGCTCTTCTGATAAGAGTTGAGGGATGAGCTAACTTATGTGTATAATGATACATCATTAGGATTCAGCTTAATGCCATGTCTGCTTAGCAAAATAATAGTAGTTGGTTCTTCCCTGGGATCTATGACTTACTAGCTACACATTCTTGGCCCCAATAATGGTGCCAAGTATGGGTTTCATTTTGTGGAGTGGGCCTTAAATCCTATCAGAAGGTGTTTGGTTGCACCAGTGGGCATATCTTGTCAGACTGGTCATTATTGTAGCTCTCTGGGTTCACTGATAGATACAATTGATGGTTCTTTTCTCCTCCAGTACTGTGAATAGTGCCTACCAGCACTATGGAAGCTAGCCAGTAGTTATGAAGCTTCAAGATCAGTTCCAGCTTGATTTCTCCTTCCATGACTCAAACATGCCGTGTTTTCAGCAGTAGTCTTACCATCAAGTTATGGAGGGTAATAAAGACAATGGCAATACCCAGTGATGTTTAGGGTTCTATATGACTGCACTGGCCAACAACTGCAAAAGATGTAACCCATTCCTAGCACTGAGCTTTTAATTTGCTAGCATGTGGTGGTTAAGAGGTATTGTCCGCCTCCCTCCATTATAGGATAATACTATCTAAACACTTTTTGTATATGCATGTGAATGTATTTTATGAAGTTTTTACATTAGTAGGTTTCCATGTGACTTTTTCAAAAGGCCTTTAGTATTGGTTATCCCTTTCCATACTCTCCCCTCTGTCATCCCATCCCCTACTGTATTTAACCATTACCGTTCAATTATTTCTCTTTCATATCACTGCATTCTATCTCCCCTCTCTTTTAAAAATTTAAAAATTTATGTATTTTAATTTTATGTATATGAGTGTTTTACCTGCATGTAAGTGTACCAATGTCATATAATTCCCATGGAGGCTGGAAGACGGCTTTGGATCTCCTGGAACTGGAGTTAAGGATGGTTTCTAGCCTCCATTGTGGGTGCTGGGAACAAAACCGGGGTCTTCTCCAAGAGCAAGCAGTGCTCTTAACTGCTGAGCCATCTCTCCAGCTCTGAACATCTCCCCCCTCTTGAAGCTCATCCATTTCCCCATGGCCTTTTACTAGTTTCCTTACTTCTATGAGTTTTCCAAATGAACATACATATTTAAAGATTCAAATTTAGCATACACAAACAAGGGAAAATGTGACAGTTGTATTTCTGGCCTGGGCTCTTCACTCAGAATGATCATTTCCAACTCCAACCATTTATCTTTCAATTTCATAATTTTCTTCTTAAGAGCTGGCTAATATTACATTCTGTAATGCACTATATTTTCATCATCCATTCACCAGTTGAAGGACATCTGGGTTGTTTCCATTTGCTGGCTGCTGTGAAGAGAGCAGCACTGAACATGGATGAGCAGGTATCTCTGCAGTACGACATCTAGTTTCATGAAGAACCTCCACACCGATATTCACAATGGCTGCATCAGTGTGTACTCCCACCAGCAGCAAATAAATGTTTTCTTCTCCCCACATCACAAGGGTATTTGCTGTCATCTGTTGTTCTTAATCTTAGCCATTCTGACATGGGTAGGATAAAATCACAAAGCAGTTTTTGTATGCATTTCCTCAATGGCTAAGGATTTTGAGCATTTAAAAATATTTCTCAGCCATTTGTATTCCATCTTTTGAGAACTGTCTGTTTATTTCCATGCCCCAATTTTTAATTGGGTTGTTTGTTTTCTTTATGTTTAGGGTTTATTTTTAGTTCTTTGTAAATAGTCTAGATATTAATCCTCTGTCAATATGTATAGCTTGTAAAGATTCTATAACATTTGGTAGGCTATCTCTTCATTCACATGATTATGTCCTTTACTGTATAGAAGCTTTTTAGTTTCATGTTGTCCCATTTGTCAATAGTTCTCAATGCCTGGACTATTATGGTCCTGTTCAGAAAGCCCTTTCCTGTGCCTGTACTAGTTCAAGTTTTTCCCCACTTTCTTCTCTATCAGTTTCAGGGTATCAGGTCTTATGTTGAGGTCTTTGATCTATTTGGAATGAGTTTTGTGCAGGGTGAGAGATACGTTTCATTCTTCCAATGTAGCTATCCAGTTTGACCAGCACCATTGGTTGAAGATGTTATCTTTTCTCCAAGTGTATATTTGGCCTCTTTATTGAAAAATTAGATGGCTGTATATGGGTGGACTTACATTCAGATCCTCAAACTTATTCCACTGATCAATGTATCTGTTTTTGTCAGTACCATGCTGTTTTTATTACTCCAGCTTTGTAGTATAATTTGAAATCAGGGATGATGATGCTTCCAGTTCTATTGTTCAGGATTGTTTTAGCTATCCTTTTTTTTTTTTTTCGTTTGTTTGGTTGTGTAAGCTTAAAAAATTTTTTTTCAATTTTTATGAAGACTCACATTGAAATTTTGATGGGAATTGAATCTGATGAGAATTGGTAGGATGGCTATTTTCACAATATAGATCCTACTGGTCCATTAGTCCTATGGGATCGTCATTTACTTTCTGAAAATATAGCAATTTTATGAATTGTTTGAGTATTTCATACATGCATACAATTTGTTTAATATTTTAAGATTATATTTGAGTATAGGTAATGGAAATCACTGAAATCAAAACCAGATAAGAAGGCTCTGCTGTACACACACACACACACACACACACACACACACACACACACAGAAGCATTTTCAACCTGGGAGTCATTTGTCTGGGAGAGAAAAATCAAGGTTGGCCTTGGGATTCAAGTACATCTATTTTTGACAACTGGAAGAAAGGTGGATGAGATGGGGAGTTATTGGCATAGACTGTTTTCTATTATTTTTGGTACTAGGATCAACCCAGGGTGTTACACCTGGTATGGAGGTGCTGTACCAGCCCCAGCTATCAGTGCCCCAACCCTAACCTTAGCCATCCTGTTTTAAAAACAAAGCAAAACAAATTAAAATAAAATTTCTGGATCTCCTCGATGGGCTGCAAACCTACTGCAATATGGAACTACCATCGCTGAACTTGACTGTAGAACAGAGAACTGATTTATTTATGTAGCTTCACATGCAGGGAATGCAGCTGTAGGCCAGCAGTGTGGGGAATGTTCTGGCCATCAGTTTGTTTTGAGTGTGCCTGTGCCCATGTTGCCCAAGACTAATCTTAGAGCTTAGAACATTGGGCATTACAATTACTTAGCCTAATGAAAGGATTTCTGGTCTCCTCCAGGTCTGATATGAATCTCAAGAATGCCTTCCAAGGGAGCCAGATAGATGGCACAATGTTTAAGAGCATCGGTTGCTCTTGCAGAGGACCCGGGTTCGATTCCTAGCACCCATAGGGCAACCAACAATTGTCTATAACTCCAGTTTCAGGGGAATCCAATGCTCTCTTCTTATCTCCATGGGCATTGCACAACATGGGCACACATATATATGCAGGCAATACAGTCATATACATAACATAAAAATAATAAATATATTAAAATATTTTTATTGTTTTTTTG
>NW_008355272.1:2671179-2687692 GCF_000622305.1 Nannospalax galili
TCTGTAAATATAAGGAGACATATTGATCAAACAGTAAGAAATTATGTTTGACTAGTGATGTAACAGACATAGGATTTTCTCTAGGATCTATGACCCCTCAAGCCATGTGTATTTGGCTATGTTTACAGTGCCACACATGAGTTCCCTCCCACTGAGTAGGCTTTAAGTCCAATTAGGTAGCTGTTGATTACCCAAAAGATTTAAGTGCCTCTATGTCACCAGTGTAGTTTTCTGTGCCAGTCATTGTTGTGGTTAATTGGCTTTAAAGCTGGGATTGAACCAGCTGATTCTCTCCCTTTCGCAGTTCGCATAGTGTCCAACCAAACTCTCAGAGCTAGTCTTTAGGGAGGAGGATTCTAGGTCAGTTTCAGCTCCATTGTTCCAAGTTCTACGTTTGAAGTATGTCTTGTCTTCAGCAATAGGGTTTTATCTTCAAGTTCTGGAAGGTAATTGCAGTTCGCATAGTGTCCAACCAAACTCTCAGAGCTAGCCTTTAGGGAGGAGGATTCTAGGTCAGTTTCAGCTCCATTGCTCCAAGTTCTACGTCTGAAGTATGTCTTGTCTTCAGCAATAGGGTTTTATCTTCAAGTTCTGGAAGGGCGTGCACTCATGTACAAATATTGTGTGTGTATTTTTCAGGAGGTTTTTTGACTAATACATTTCCCTCTGTTTTTTCATACCAGCAAAGCATTATTTATTCTCATTCTCTCTCTCTCTCTCTCCCCCCCCCTGCCTGCACTGTTTCTTCTTACACAGCCTTCAGTTATTCACGTGCACTCATGTACAGATATTGTGTGTGTATTTTTCAGTAGGTTTTTTGACTAATACATTTCCCTCTGGTTTTTCATACCAGCAAAGCATTATTTATTCTCATTCTCTCTCTCTCTCTCTCCCCCCCCCAATCTAAGCCTTCCTCCTCCCTCCCAAGTTAAAGTATTCCCATTTTTCCCATTTCTCCTTTGATAAAACCCGTTTCTGTTGATCCCCTTTCCCTCGAGTGCCTTCTTCCCTTTTACCCTCATGGTTCCTTACATAACCCTCCCCTTTCCCCTCCAAGTTAAATACCTCCATTTTATCCATTTCACCCTTGGTAGCACCTGTCTCCTACCATCTCTGTCTCTCAGGCTCCTATTCCCCTTTACCTCCGTTATTTATTTCCATTTTCCTGGCTCCTGTGGCTATATCAGGATATATACTCACATATAAGGATTTGGTGCTACGATCCATACATGAGGGAGAACATACATCATTTGTTTTTCTGAGTCTATGTTACTTCACTTAATATAACAGTTTATAGTTCCAGTACTTACATGCATGCAGACAATACACTCATACACGTAGAATAAAATAAATAATAAAAAATTTTTTAAAGGAATATGCTTTCCAAAGGAGATTCTAAGAGCTGGTAAGGACTGTGATTTGGGACCCATTGACTTCAAGTGTTCATTCAAGGAATTTTTAACCAGCTGTCCCTGAGTGAGGTAGATTAGAGAAAGTGTGTGTTGGATCATTGGGGCCGACAGACATGGTGGGGTTTGACTTCCTTGTAGCCTTTCCTCCAGAAGAAAAAGGGAAGTTCAGTGAAAGCTCTCCCTGGTTTCCCAGACAGTCTGCTTAATGTGGAAAGAAATGATTGCCCTTCTCTCTTGCAGACCAGAAGGCTCCATATTCATAGAAAGGTTATAGAAGGGTAGGGCCAGGTCTTGGGTAGACTCTCATTGTAGCTTAGTAGGGAACAAGATAGAAGCCATTACCAGGCCCACCTCTCTATCACCCTTACATAAAAGAAAAGTCATACTGTTCAGGACTGCAGCCTGAAGACACAGCTGGGTTCTGACTGCAGCTGAGGATATGGGATTAAATTGAACTTCTGCGCAGGGAGGACAGAACTTTCTTGAGTGCCAGGCACATGGGAACCAGATCCAAGGACCTGCCTAAGTCAGAAGAAGAGAACTTGTTCCCCATACCCAGAACTTGTGCAACATGCTAAGGCGCTCATCTAAAAAGGTAACAAGGGAATTTGTCCAGGCAGATATAACAGCCAAATTTTCTCTAGTGAACAGATGAAGAACAGAGCCAAAACTAATTAGAGAGACAGAACTAAAATATCATTAGAAAGACTAGAAAATCTCTGGTCTCCATTATCGACAATAGACTCCATCTCTTATAACTGTAGCAACCACAAACTACAAACACAGCTCAATTTCTGACTAGACTGGTACAGCCCTTCCTCCTGAAGTCTTAGCATTAGAAAATGTGTGCTCCCCCCCAGTCATGAAAGTGTGCATCTCAGCATCTACCAACATATATAATATGTCTGGTTTTCAGCAGAGTTTTACAAGGCATACCAAGTGGTGATAATAAACACAGACAGTCTGTCTGTCCACATAAACCGTCCTCAGATGAGGTTCTCATATGCACAGACACTGGGACTTAAAGCAGCTATAATCAATATATTAAATGTGCTACTAGAAAAGATAGACAATGTGTAAGATCAAACAGGTAGCTTTACCAGTGTGCTGGATAGCTTTAGTGTCAATTTGACACACCTCAGTTGAGGTGTCAACTGAGGTGTCAATTTGGGAATTGCCTCCCTAGGACTGACCTGTGGCCATGTCTGTGTTGAGCTCTACATACATATCCTTCAAACGCAAAGAAGAAATAGTTTCTTGGATAAACAAAAACCTAGAAATTCAGAGGTGGCCAGTCTACTTTCTTGGAAATGTTAAATGTATACACTTCAAGTAGAAAGGTTTGATGCTGGTTCAGGACCTTTGGTCTGTACCAGTGACATAAATTAAGGCACATCAAAATATTACATCATGCTATAAAATATAACGACTGTTTGAAGCAATAATAACAATGTAGGACATAGCATCTGTAAAAGTGCAGTGAATGGCAGTGGCAGGCATGGGAGGGAAGAGGGGAGTCATAAGAGCTCTCACTATACTGTACAGAACTGTTCAGTACCTTATGGTGAGCTGAAATTATCTAACATGTATTGCAAAACCTGGGGTAACTCCTAAGAGGTTAAGCAAAAGGAAAAAAAGGAAGAGGTTTGAAAATCAATTTGACTATACTTATGTGAGTTTATGTGAGTTTATGAGTTTTCATTTCAAAGTATTTATTTACTTGCTTATTTTTAGTGCTGAGAGCTGCAGTCTAGGCCTTGACATGCTCAGAAAACACTCTACCATTGAACTACACCCTAGATCAGGCTTTTCTATTTTGTATTACCCACTGATGTGCCTGTTCTTCCCCGACTATTACCGTAACTTTATAATGCCTTGACATTGGGTAGTTACATTTTCTGATTTTGCTCTTCTCCTTCAAAGTTTTATTTTTGCTGTTCTTGTATATTTCTGTCTTTCTATATAGATACCCTGTATATTTATATAGGGTTAAAGAGATGGCTCGGCAGTTAAAAGTTCATACTGATCTTGCAGAAGACCCAAGTTTGGCCCTCAGCACCTAAGTGGTGTAACTCACAACTACCTGTAACTCTACCTATAGGGGATCTGACGCCATCCTCTGACCTTCATGGACATCTGAATGCGTGTGAACACAGACATAGATATATACAAATAATTAAGAATTAAATATTTAAGTATTCTGTGTCAATCAGCTTATCGGTTCTATCAAAACCAGCTTGCTGAGCTTTTGATGGACCTAGCACCAGGGAGAATGGGCATTTGCCACTCTGAGTCTTCCAGCCCATGAATATATTGTATCTTAGTATTTGTTTAAATCTTCCATACTTTGTTAGTTTTAATTCTAAGTACTTTGAGTGTGAAGTTGCTATTACGAATGATACTGTCTTTTAAATTTTAGGATCCAGTTGCTGTTGCTGCTCTCTAGAAGAATTGAATTGTATAACTCTATAACTTTATCAAACTGGCATTAGTTATGAGAGATTCCTAATAATTTGTTATTGAAAAATTGTTTGGGAAGAACAAATACGCCTTTAATGAATAGTTTTACTTCTTTACTAAGCTGTATTTATAGGCCAATTCAAATAGAACCTTGGTGACATTTCCTGAGCATGTGACAGCTGCCTTTCAGTTTCCTGATCTTCATAGTCTAAAACTCCTGTGTTGAGATCGATCATCTGCCATACCTGCACATAAGCAGATAATTTACAGCTCTGGAGAGCTATGTGGCATGTTGGAATTCTCAAGTGTTCTTATCATAGATATCTAATACAGACTTCTAAGCTTACCCTGCAGTGAGATCCTGAAGTTCACATTCCAATTTTAAGATTCCCAACAGCATTTATAGTCACTCTCCTCCCTTGTCAGTAGGAAACTAAATGACTCATAGCTCACCTTTTCTCTGAGCCTCTTACTAACAGATAGTCCTCAGTCATTCTGGTTCATAAACTCTTTCTATCTCTGCTTTCCCGCTTTCCTTTTCCCACAGCTTTGTCCCAGTTCAGCAGAGCAAAGCTTCCTAGAGGGAGCTTTGGTTTTTCTTTGAATGTTGGTAAATATCTCCTTATTGTGTTTTCAGGATTCTCTATTTAGAATCTTATCGAAAGCCAGAGTTTTCCTCCACAATGTGTCAAAAGGGTAAACTGATTTTTCAGCCCCTGGTAGGCAGTTAAGGTACACAAGATCCAGGTTTGATAAATCTAATGTATTCACCCCAGACTTTGAAGAGAAACCTGGTGCACACTGCCTGGAAGCTGTGGCCATGGAGCCTCCATCATAGTGATGGCAGCAGTGCCACTGGGCCAGTGTCCAGTACACAAGTTCAGCAGAGCAGCAGAGCAAACACCACCATCCAGAGCCAGTGGTGATGGGTTGGTAAGATGGGCCCTGCTGCCTCCCCCAACTCCCAGTCTCCTTTGTCAAGAGCTGTTTTCCAGTGCCACATGGCTTGCCTTCTTGGCCATTTGAGCCAGTGGTGGTGGGTTGGTAAGATGGGCCCTGCTGCCCCCCCCAACTCCCAGTCTCTTTTGTCAAGAGCTGTTTTCCAGTGTCACATGGCTTGCCTTCTTGGCCATTTGAGCCAGTGGTGGTGGGTTGGTAGGACTGGCCCTGCTGCCCCCAACCCCCAGTCTCCTTTGTCAAGATCTGTTTCCAATGCCACATGGCTTGCCTTCTTGGCTATTTGTGAGATACATACCACAAATATAGCAAGGACACCTTCAGGTAGAGATTACAGTGTGTGTTTGTGTGTGTGTGGGGGGGTAGAATTCATCCAATCACCAACTTTGCATGTAGCTCCTGGCTAAGTCTAGGCCACACCAAGTCAAAATCTCATCTTTTCTTCCATCTCTGCTTTCTTCTTTTCAGGCCTCCAGTTTGAAATCTAGGTCTTTACACAGCAGCTCTACTAGCCTGCAAACCCTGAGATTCTTTCAGATGACTGGGATTTCTGTTTTTAATATTTCAAGTTAAGATACCCAAGATGTTTGATTAAAAACAACAACTGGTTCCAGGTCAGCTGGGGCTACAGGAAGACCCTGTCTCAACAACAAAAAAAACAAAACAAAAAAACAAAACAAAGCAAAACAAAACAAAACAAAACAAAAAAACCCAAAACCACACCAAAATAAAAACTGATTTTGGCTGAGGATATACCTCAGTTGGTAAAGTGCTTATCTAGTATGCACCAAGGCTTAGGTTTGATCTTCTGCACCCACATAAACTGGATGTGGTGGTGCACCCCTATCATCACAGCACTCAGGTGGTGGAGGCAGGAGGATCAGTTGAAGATCATTCTCGGCTACATAATGAGCTGAAGGCAAGCCTGGGTTACACAGGATCTTACCTTGAAAAAAACTAATTTAAATTTTGTTGTTGTTATTATTCTTGGATGGATGTCAACACAATCATTTGGTCTTCCTGTGTTTTAAAAGAAAAGTTGTTTTGTGAGCCCTCTCCAGATGTGAGCCCTCTCCAGATGTGTCTTTCTCTAGCAATTTGAACCATATCATTCAAACTTAGTGGGCAATGTAAAACTTTCTGAAAATTCTTCTGCTTTCCCACATCTAAATAAATAAACAGAATGTATGGCATTTCCACCCAAGGCAGCAGGACAAGACATCCCATTTCATGCTTCAGTAACCTAACTAAGGAAACAAATATAGATTTTTCTTCCAAATGCCTTTAGGTTATAAGGCAAGTTGATTAAGGCCTCCCTTTAAGCCCCACCAGAGAAATAAATGGATGATTGAGTGTGCCTACCCTTAAAGAGAAAGAGGTTATGTCTAATATTGACTCTCCTAATCAGTTTGACATAAAGCACATTTCTCACAGATGTGTCATGCCAGCCTGTCTTGTGTGCAGGAGAAATGAAAGCCATATGGATTTTAGTTTCCTGTTAGCTAAGAATAAATTAAATCATGTTCTTCTCTCCTCTTTACCACTCTACTGTGGATTCAATTTCCATGTTGACATGTCAGGTATTTTTTAAGAGAAGAGTTAATAAATTGCTTCTTTTCTTTTATTAAACTGAAGTATTCTGGCCTTTCTAGTCCATTCCTTTTCCCAATACCAATGAAATAATATAAAACATGAGGGTCATCGGCTGTGACATTCATGTGACCTTTGAGAGCTGACAGAAGAGCCATCATAAATCCCGATGCTCTAGAGAGCAGAATTCCTGAAATTTCCTAAGTATATAGTGATATTTTTGACAGAGACAAACACTTCCACCATTTGTGAATAGGATATTATATTGGCTAAGGTAAAACTATTGCTTCAACAATTTCTAATCCAGAGTCTCAGTGCATAACAGAAAAAAATTACTTATGTAAAGTTTATCTAGGTTGGAAAATACAGGCGGGGTGGGATGCATGCTGTGTCACGCAGGCATTTAAGAGCCTAGGCAGGTAAGGACCCCACTACCACCACCCTGGAGCTTCCAAAGCCACCTTGTCAATTTCTAGCTTGGATATGGGTGAACAGAGGGAACTGCAAGGTTGGCTAAGCCTGGAAGTGGGGTGTATGTCTCTGTAGCATTTTCTTTGTCAGTCACTGCCTGATTCCCTGGAATTCTGGGAAGTATCTTGAAGCTATAGATAGACCATGGAGGAAAGGGCAAGCTTGCCTCCAGTTTCTTTGGAGAGACTGGAGTTTTCACTGAAGCCATTTGGGAATTTGGGGCTTATAGAATAATTATTAAACTATACTATTAATAGTGTGACTTTTGCTGGCTTCATTTTGTGGTTATATTTTAATTTTGTGATTTATAGTTATTTTAAACTGTTATGATGAAAACTGCAATTGTTTCCTACTAGACTAGCATTTCTGGGCTCCTAATGTAACTTATTTTCTGATCAGATATATTTTTAAAAATATTTATTATTATTATTTTATATGTATGAGCGTGTTGCCTGCATGTATGTACATGCACCCATGTTGTGCAATGCCCGCAGAGGCCAGAAAAGGGTGTCAGATCCCCTGGAATTGGAGTGATGAATGGTTGTTAGCTGCCCTGTGGGTGCTGAGAATTGAACCTAAGTCCTCTGCAAGAGTAGCCAGTGCTCTTAACCACTGAGCCATTTCTCCAGCCAGAGATATACTCTGTTCTGAAATGTCTTTTCTCTAGGTCTTTCTTCAGGATGAGTATGTGGGGGTGGGTATGTTTTCTAAACTACTACAAACCTAAGAATGTTTTTATTGTCTTGACAACTTGAATGTGTCAAGAATTGTAAAACCAAGATAACAGCAGCTTGCCTCATGTGGGCAATCCATAGCAGTCATTAATTTCAATTTTCTTGAACTAGCAAGAAAAAAATAAATGTCCACACTTCCTCCTCCAAGTGTCTACTGGCATAATTTTTCCTCTCAGTAGAATAACTGAGAAAGAAAATAAATCACCAGGAAAGGAATATTTATAGAAGGTAAGCCTGATGTCTCTACTCCGAACATTACAGAAAGAAGTAATTTATAATAATTTCAAAACCATGGTACTGCTTATTAAGAAATTGCTATTCACTAGTCTAAGAGTCTTACAGTTGTTGACATATCTGTGAGAATGTATCAAAAAACTTGCTAGGTGCTAAAAATATTCAGATAAAGAGCTTTTCACATACTTGTGAGGGAAAATTCTTTTAAAATGTTATATATATGTATATATACTCATTTACATATAATATGTTCCTGCTATCTCAAATATATTTAGAGATATGCATAAATTATGTACATACTTATATATGTGGGATAGCAGGACTATATTACAATTTTCCTCACAAGTATGTGAAAAGCTCTCTTTTATGTAAATTGTGAAAAATTCATATATATATATATCTCCCATGTTACTATAGTGTTGCATGTATAAGCTTTATTTAGGGGGAGCCTGGGAAGGTTAACTAGTGGCTTTCAAGTCTTGGCTTTGGTAAGAAAAGTAAGTAAAAAATGGTAGGTGGCTCATCCCATTGTTTTTCATTCAAGCAGATATATTACCCACACCAGATATTAAAAGCATGTAGAGATCAATTTTTTAATTTATTTTAAAGTGACTTTAAAATTACTTATTAAATATTTGTGAATTTTATACAAAATATGTCAATCATCTTTATGCCCCCTCCCCCATCTGCACCCTCTCGTAGCCAGCCCCCCCCCGCCGCCGGATTTCCTGCATTCTGTCATTTATGCTAAGGCCTATCAAGTCAAGTTAGTGCACCCAGATGTCCCGCAGTGAAACTTCATCCACTAGGGTCTAGTCAGCCTATCTAGAGTCACCCCCTTGAAGAAGATAAGCTCTCCTTCCCTCAACAGTAATCAGCTGCCAATAGTTCTTTGGCTAAGATTGGGGCCTGCTGCTGATTTCTCCCATTCTACACTGGGTTTTGACTACTTGAGTTTGCCTGGGTCTTGTGCATGCTGACACCACTGCTGTAGATTCATATGAGCAAGGTCCCAGAAGCCTGTAAGACTCTGTTTCCATGTAGTCATGCATTCCCTCCCCTGACTCTTACAGTTTTTCTGCCCCCTCTTACACAATGATCCCTGAGCCCTGGGTGGATGGAGTTTAATATAGGAGTCATGTTCAAGGGCCCATGCTCTGCACACTTATGCTTTGGTCATTTGTGTCCTTTTGTGTTCATTGCCCTCTGTTGCACGAGGGAGCTTCATTGATGAGAGCTGAGAGATGCATTAGTGTTCTCTCTACCCCTTGTTCCACTGTGTTCCATGATCCTTAGGTGTAGAGGTTCCATTGTAGATGTGTCACTTAAGGTTGGGCATTTCACAGACACTTAGTCTCTGTGTGTAACCAGTTGTGGAACTCCGTAATAGTCTCTGTGAGTTGTGTTGCATTTCTTCATTGTATTTTCAGTCATCTCTGTAATATCTACAGATTTGCCTCTTTTAGTCATTATTTTAACAAAATAAGTTTGACTACTGCTTTTGATAATATGAGATTAGATTTTTAACTATATATTTAAAAATCCTCTTGATTTCTTATCTAGAATCATTAATAGAAATTCTACAAAATTCAGATAGCTTTGGGGTATAAAACTTGAAAAATGACTGAATATTCTAACTTCTGAAAATGTATATAGCTAATTACATTCTATGACCACATCTGACTCTAGTTAATGAAGTCAGTGGAGATCTTGGAGGAATCATGAATTGAACTGAACTGAGGGGTCAGTGATGGAGTGTCTGGGGGACATGAACCCCTTGGCGTAAACAGGAAGCTTGCTTCCATGTCTTCTCTGTCTCTCCTTAGACTAATTTAATCTCATCCTTTTCATTTATTCTTCATCTATTGGTCCCCTTGTGTATTAGTCAAGTTTTAAAGGAACAGAATCAATATAAAGAATATATATTAAAGCGAATTTACTAGATTGCTTACATGATACAGGCTAGGTAGACCAATAATAACTGTCTACATGCTGGAGAGACTGAGAACCCAGTAGCTGATCAGTCCACAAGACACTGAAGGCTGGGGGGATTCCTGTAGAGCTGCTGATCTTCAGTCAAGGATGGAATGAGAATCTGGGTTCCAGTGACAGCAAAGGATGGCAGGAGGAGATGTGCTCACCAACAGGGAGTGAGGGTGAGGAGGCAAAGGAGACACTGCTTTTCCTTCAGGTCTCTTTATCTCTATACTGCTGCCAGAAGGTGCTGCCCACTCTGGGGAGGGTCTTCTCTTTCAATTTGTCCTTCCCACAAGTGCCCGCACAAACCCACCCAGAGGCATTTCTCTTAGTTGATCCTAAATCCAGTCAAGTTGATAGTCACAGTTAGCCACCATGCCTTGATGTCAGGGTCTCTCAGTGGTCAGTCCTAGCTTCACTTTCCTACTCTACACATCCACCTGGAGTCAGTCTTACCTACCTCCATGATTCCTGACTCTACCTGGAAGCCAAGGGCCACTCCAGTCGCTGCCTGTGTCCAGCTCTCTGATTACAGTCTATGAGTTCCTTCTTAACAACTTGCTCTAATTGGTTCTCTCTTACCTTGTAGGTCCCCAGGATTGAACTAAGGTCATCAGGCTTGACAGCAAGTGCCTTTATTAACCCTTTGAAAAAAATCTATCAATCTATTTATCAATCTATCAATCTGTCAATCTATTAATCTATCATCTATCAATCATCATCTCTATCATCTATCATCTATCTATCTATCTATCTATCTATCTACTTACCTATCATCTATCATCTATCATCTATCATCTCATGTATGTGTGTGATTTTGAATGTTCTTGCAATGAGCAAACAGTATGTTTAGCTTTCTTACAACAAATATTTCAAAGATGTTGGTGATAACAAGAGACTAGGATGAGAATTGGTGCACCCTTGTATTGTTTCTGAGAAAGTCTATTGGTAAATAACTTTTTGTCTTTTTGAGACAGAGTCTCCCTATTGTCCCAGCTGACCTGGAACTCACTATGTAGACCAGACCTTGATCTCACAAAGCTCTACCTGCCTCTACCTCCTGAATGCAGAGATTAAAGACACGCACCATTACACCCAGTGGTAAATACTTTTTGGAAGACAATTTAGCATACATATTCAAAATTTTTTGACTTATTAATATTTATGTATGTGTTTGTGTGTACATGCTTTGTGTATGCAGATACCTGCAGAAGTCAGAAGAGGGTGTTTCAGAATCTCTGGAGGTGGAGTTATAGGAGTTGTGAGCTGGCAGACATGTGTGCTTAGAGCTGAAGGTAGTCCAGAAAAGCAGCAAGTACTCTTAACTGCTGAGCCATCTCTCCAGTCCCATACCTATTCAATTTTAAATGAATTTTTTTTCAGACAGGGTCTTGTTATATATACCTGGATAGGCTCCAACTCATAGCAATCTTCCCTCCTCTGCCACCTGAGTGTGTTGGGGTTATAGGTATACACTAACCATAACTGACTTACCTTACATTTCTTTTTAATGCAAACTTTTACAGGTAAAAACTCACCTTAGGAAACTATTCTGAGGAAATAATTGGAATATGTGAACCAAAAAGTACTTAGAAGAGTCTTGTGAGAAGTTGATAATATCAAAAAGGCAGTGGCCCCTTTTCTGGGCTGTGTGCATAATTATGGGAAGTGTGTAAGAACATACCTGGCAGCCCTTAGCCTGGTCATGTGTAATTATTTGTGGAGATATACACAGTAGTCTCTTATAAGTTACTAGTAGAAAAGGGAAAGATATGACATTATAGACATGATGACTAAATTGTAAAGCTTGTTTATCTGGGGATGGAGATATTGTCCAGTGGTAGAGCCTTGCCAGCAAGTATGAGGCTCTGTGTTTAATCATGGAACTGCAAAAAAACCAAGTTATTTAAGTTTCCCCATAAAACATTGAAACAGTGTCAACAGTAGTTTCCCATGGGTGGTGGGAAGGGATGGTTTTCTCATTATTCTTTAAAAATTTACTGTATTTTCTCATTACTCTTTGTAACTTACTCTCTGAATACATTCATAGTAGATATATATTGCCTTTACACTTAGTTAAGGGATAGTTATTTTTCTTTAAATAAAGTTATAGTTTTAAAACACCCTACAGAAAGCTGTAAAATATAATCTCTCCATGCAGTGTTGAGTGAAGTCTGCCTCCAGCTCTGATCATGTGCATAGTTTACTTGACTTAACATATGAGTACTGAGCACCTGTGATGCCACTTTATCCAATTACTTACTGGTCTTTTTGCCTGGATGTTTCACACATTCCTGAAGTCAATGTGTCTAAAATTAAATCTACCATCATGTGTTCAAATCTGTCTTCTCTGTTCCAGACCTTGGGAAACAGATCCTCTCTAAGATATCTAAGTAGGAAGTTCAGGAATTGTCATGAGGAGCCTACTTCCATCCCTTACAGAATGTACCATGTTTGAGCCTGCGCGGGTAATCTACTCCTTCTCCTCCATTCCCTAGTAAAGCTTCTTACATTTCCCCATGAGATTGTCGTGACTGCCTCCTACATTCCTAGACGACAGTCCTTAGACTGTCCTAAAAGCATATGTCAGCATACTTGTGTAGGCTCCTTCTTCCCCTCCCCCTCTCCCTCCTTTCTAGTACCAGGATTGGCTGTTTAGTTTGGAGGCTTGGCTCAAATGCCATCTTACCTTTCTGTTGGAACTTTGGGCCATCCCCTTGTGAAGCCTATGGGTCTCCTAAAAGCAATAGTAATGGCTAACACTGATTTAGCTTTCACCATTCTCACTGTTTCACACATTTTAATTCAGTCAATACTTGCATCACCCTGTGAGGTAAACAATATTCTATCATTCCTTATATTGTGCAGCTAAAGAAGCCAAGATATAGACAGTTTAATATCTGCTAAAGGTCACATAGTAAGAGGAAGAGTAAGGATTTGAACCCAATCTGCCCCAGCTTCTGCATCCTCACCTCTAAAAGTTGTTACATACATGTGAGTCTGTAACCCAGCTTCATTACAGAACCACATCACCCTGTACCACTTTTTCTGTCAATATCTGTGGCTCTGAACAAAGGTCACACAAACAACTCCAATAAATGCATGCTGACTGACAGATTAATTAATTAACCTTTCTGAGAAGGAAAGTCTAAGCTAACAAGAATTAGCATGCTTTAAATATTGGGTTGCTCACTTTCACTGTTTATTTTGTTCATGACTGCATGAACCCTGACGACCTTCCTTCTATTGTCAAAATAAAATAGTTTTTATTCTTGCTTGCTTCTTGATTAACAAGCTATATCCT
This sequence comes from Nannospalax galili, assembly GCF_000622305.1. NCBI lineage: Eukaryota > Metazoa > Chordata > Mammalia > Rodentia > Spalacidae > Nannospalax > Nannospalax galili. Next base: position 2,684,319 of record NW_008355272.1, read on the forward strand.
GCCTAGTGATAAGGAGACTATCCATCAGAGAATCCACTGGTTGAACTTGTGTACATTTAATGTTTTGGTAGTGGGTTGATAAATGGTGAAGATGAGCTTTGTAGAAAATTATTCTATTTTGAAAATGATAAACATTGACTATTTCCCAAGAACTGTGCAAACTCTTCAAGGTGGTATGTTAACATGGAACACATGAATTTCCTTATGACTATTTGGAAGATATAAGAATGCTAAACCAATTTAGCGACATTCACTGCTTTGGAATTCTTTAAGTATAATCACAGTTAGGTGACCCTTGTGGGTCAATGACCCCAGTCCGACCTGTCATCTGGTAGTCTTCTGCATCCTTTCCACTGAGTTATCCTCTAAGAACATAGCTGGCAACCCCTTACTTGCTGGTCTTTTCTTCATCTTATACAGTCTTTGTCCACTGGACATAGTGTTTCTTAAACAGAAGTATGATAGTGTCATGCTATTTCATCAAGCATCTCATGTTCCCTTATTGTCCTGAGGAGGAAGCTCATCTTCTGTCTCTGGGTCCCCAGTGGTTTCCACCCTGCCTTGTCTGGCACAGCACAACTTCTTGGTTCCAATAGTGTGTTGGATAGCTTTAGCGTCAACCTGGGTTGAGGGAACCTCAACTGAGGAATTTCCTCCATTGGACTGGCCTGTGGCCATGTCTGTGGGGCATCTTCTTGATTGTTGAGTGATGTGGGAGGGCCCAGCCCACTGTGGGTGGTGCCATCCCTGGGCAGGCGGGCCTATGCTATATAAGAAAGCAGGTTGAGCATGGGCTGGTAAAGCAAGCCAGTAAACAGCATTTCTCATGGCCTGTGCTTCAGCTCCTGCCTCCAGGTTCCTGCCTATGTTCCTATCTTGGGCTCCTTAATGAACTGTGACCCAGGAGATGTAAGACAAAATAAACCCTTTCCTCCCCAACTTGGCATTGGTCAGAATGTTTTGTCACAGCAATGGAGAAAAAAAAAAATAGAAAAAAACAGTTAACAGCCCTCTGTGTGAAGAAGGTGCCATTCCCTAAGCTCCACTAACTTCCCTTGCCAGGATGCCTTTTCCTCTTATTAACTTGGTATTCAAGGTTCAGCTCTAATTTCTACCTCTTCAATAAATCATCTTCATTATGTATTTTCTCCGCTATGCTCCTACAATACGTTGGTAATGGTTTGATACTTGCGTCATAATTGCCTGATCTCTTCATCCATTTTCTCCCTTGATGACTTAACTCAGTGATTTAGTGCTTTTCCTATTTTAATGTTAGATATGCAGACCATCTAAATATCTTATAAAATGCAGATCTGACACAGGGCTCAGCAGAGTCAGTGGTTACCAGTGAGTAGTAGTGGTGCTGTTTCTACTTATAGTAGAAATGGATATAATAATAATGGTTTTTAAAAAATATTTTAAATATTTTATTTGTTATTTTTATTTTATGTGTATGAGTGTATTGCCTGCATGTATGTGAGTCCACCTGTGTTGTGCAATGCCACTGAGGTCAGAAGAGGGCTTCGGGTTTCCCTGGAACTGGAGTTAAGGACGGTTCATAGCCGCCATGTGGGTGCTGGGAATCAAACCCAGTCCTCTGCAAGAGCAGTCAGTGCTCTTAACCACTGAACCAACTTTCCAGCCCAGCACAGCCATTAAAAGCTAAAGCTAACAATCAAAAAATAATAATGTTTTAATTGAACAAACAAGAAAAAAATATAGTAACAAGCCATGTTCTATTTTATTAACCTTAAAATTTTATTTATTTACTTATTTATTTATTTATTTGTGTGTGTGTGTGTGTGTGTGTGTGTGTGTGTGTGTCTAGTCAGTTCTTTCCTTCAACCATGTGGATCCCAGGTATTGAACTCGGGTGTTCTGGTTTGGTGCGAGTGCCTTTACCCACTGAGCCATCTCACCTACCCTTACTAACTTTTAAATAAATATTTTATTTGTTATTTTTATTTTATGTGTACAAGTGTATTGCCTGCCTGTATGTGAGTATACCTGTGTTGTGCAATGCTGCAGAGGTCAGAAGAGGGTGTCAGATTCCCCTAGAATGGGAGTTAAGGACAGATTTTAGCTACCATGTGGGTACTGGGAATCAAACCTAGGTCCTCTGCAAGAACAATCAGTGCTCTTAACTGTTGAGTCATCTCTCCACATCTCTCCAGCTCCATCCTTAATAATTTTTTTAAACAAGTGACACATGTTAGTTTAGTCTGTCACCCTATAATCGTTATGTTTTTAGGTTAAACATTTTCTCACATATAAATGTGAGAAGTTGACTGGCCTATGAGTAGCAGTTTAGCAGTAGTACAGTTAACTAGCATATACGAGACTGTGGATTTGCTCAACACACACACACACACACACACACACACACACACACAAATACACACTTAACCTTTTTAATCCTACCCCTTTAAAAACAATTTAGGTTTTCTTTCAACCACAATGAATGTTATACAAGGTTTTTCATTGTAATGGGGGACTAGTATCTTGGGGACTAGTGTTATAATAGCAAAAAAGTCCCATAGGAGAAAACTGGTCATGAGAATAAATGAGAATCTCTAGATTGGGTAGAGCCTTAGTTTTCCAGTCAATCACTGGGTCAAGCGCCACCTGTAGGAAGGCAGGTTCACTTTAAGTCATGCTAAAGAGAGAGACAGAATACTTAGTGTGTTAATGAGATGGCAAACTTTTCCTACCTAGAACCCCACTCCTAGTACAGTGTTTATGGACCAGCCAGAGGCATGTAGCTTTCTGAAAACCTGTCCACTTTTCTGAATTCTTGAGAAAAGCTTAACCTCTCCTTTTCTTCTTTATGTCTCTTTTCAAATCATGTTTTCCCTAACACTCTGGGATGCTCCAACATCTTGGATTACTTTATTTTTCACTCTAAATCTTTCCCCTCCCTGCTGTGTGGCTGCTAGTCTAACAAGTGTCTGAACTCCATGCTGGCTCTTAAGAGGTATGGCTTTATGGCTTTTGTTTCTTTTCCCATCTTTTCTCCTTCTCAGGGCAACTGCTGGGATTTACTGCTTGCCTGCCCTGAGGAGTTTCCCTTAAATTCTAATCAAATCATCATAAAGCCTCCATTTGAATCCATTCTTAAATTCCTTTTATGAATGAGACAAAAAACTCTGAAAGGGGACCCCATTTTGCCCTATATCATCTGATAATCACAAAGGGACTCCCAAAATTCTAGTCACACTGAGCAGATAGTTCAGTCAGTAGAGTGCTTTCAAGGCAGTCACAGTGGCCAAAGGTTGATCCTCAGAACCCATGTTTTTATTTATTTATTTGAATTTTTGTGATTTTCATAGAATATAGTTTGGTGGTATTTAGATCCTCTCTCCATTCTGCACCTT
>NW_008355272.1:2687773-2692571 GCF_000622305.1 Nannospalax galili
AGTCTAATTTGTATCTTCAAGTGTCCTTCAGTGAAGGTTCATTCACTGGGCCCACCAAGAGTCTCATCCCTATAAGACACTGTCTCTTCCCCTCCCAGCAGCCATCAAGTGTCAGAAGTTCCTTGAGTTGGGTTGGGATTTCTTACCTACTTCCCATGTCTATGTTGAGATTTTGTCTGATTTGAGCTTGCATAGGATTTGTGCATGCTGTCACCAATTTAAAAAAAAATGTTGAACAGGGTGGTTTGCCTTTATTATCCCTGTGCTGGGGAGGTAGAGACAGATAGCTTCCTGAGGTTTGCTGGCCAGTAAGCCCCTAACCTACTTGCACAGGGCAGTGAGAGGCCTTATCTCAAAAGCAAAATAAAACTAAACTAAAAAACAAAAACAGAAGGTGAATAGTGCTCAAGGAGTCATCCCAGAGGTTGTTCTCTGGCCTCTAATTGCATCCAACATATGTGCACATATACCTGCACACACTTGTGCACCTACACATACATAAATAAGCACACATGTGTATTGTGAAATCTATTTTTTAAACATTTTGTGTATATTATAGATTCTGTTTCAGTCATAGAATTGCAGCATGATGGAAGAATTTGTCTTTAGAAATTAATTGGTATATATAGGTGATTCACTCAGAATGTTCTTGGTTATGTTTTTAACAAAATGTATTTTTACATGATCCAGCTGAACTTTAATGAGGGATACCTGCTCACTCACATCCACTTCTTTCCTGGTTAATATTCATCTACAATTGGCAAACAAAGCAATTAATAGTCTCACTTAATTTGGCTTATTTATGCCCAAACTTAGCTCTTCCACCTTCTTTTTATCCATAAATATTAAGAGATGAAATTAAGGACGCCGTAATTGGACATTTTCCACACACAGAGAGAATACTTTACTCATGGTCAACGCCTCTACCTTTGAAACCAAATCAGGATGTACCAATGAATCAACCAATTGTATCATAAAAAAGTCGGCTCAATTGCCAAGCAATTAATGAGAACATCTGGTTATTTTGGTGGTCTAAGGGACCAAATCAGTTGACTCCTTAAGCAATGCAATTAGTATGACAAATCTGATTCAACCACAGCAACAAAAGGCAGATGGGAGCTGACTCACAGGTATTGCCCCTTAGAGTCATGTTTGCCTTTACATCTGGCCTAAGATCCATGACAATCACACCTCCTGACTTGCACTGGGAATCTTGTAATAGTAACAAGGGCACTTTTGATACTGGACTTCTGTGATTCAATGAAAAATATTATCTCTATTACCAGGTTTAAAGCTCCTATTTAGATGTCATACTCCACTTTCACTGTAGTTTATAGACACTTGGAATCTTAAACATGTGAAATCTTTTATCTAAAGGAGATGTGCTTTATATATTTACAACAGTGTACCTCAGGGAGAGAAGCCAATGTGCACTGAAGATTCAATTAGCAATAGTGAGAATGGTGATTAAAGAGCTTGAATCGTCTGGCTGGTGATTCATTTGGTCTTTTTTCATCTCATTTCTTAGGGAATAAATGTAGCTTGAAATAAAGTTTTATTTTAAATTAGTGTTCATGCTACTCTGCCAAGAAGGACTGTGTTTTTTCCTTTCAAATATGTTTCCTTTTACATACGATGATATTTATCAACTATATACCAACTGCCAAGTCCTTTGAAAGACTTGCTTAGCAGGAGTGTTGAAAGATGAAGGGAAGGAAGCTTGGAAGAGGTTTGCAACACAAGCATGAAGACTTGAGTTTAACCCTCAATATCCACATAAAAAGCCTGCAATGGCAGTGCTATGGGAAACTGAGGCATGGGACCTGCCACACACACAGAAAGCAGCAAGACACTCGTGGGGAAATCAGTAAAGCTTGTTCATGTCAGAAAACTCGAGTACAGTTTTCTCCCTTACAACCTGAGCCTCAAGTTTAGTTCCTTCAGTTTTTATAGGTCTCCCTGAGTTATTCTTTAACACTTACAACATTGGTGGTTTAAAGTTACAGCCTACATGATTACCAGCAAAGGTGTTTACATGCCCTAAGACCACAGTGGGGAATTCCTTCTGCAGGCATGTTTGTAGAGGAGGGTATTTACTGTAGGAGTTAGGATATCCTTTAACAACAGTGTTTGTTTCAAGCAAGGGAGTTGTAAACATGAGTCACTAGATAACTACAGTGTTCGTTTCTCAATAGCTTTCTCCATTTTAACTTTGATTCCTTTTTCAACCCAGATATTAGTAGGCGTTAAAAAACTGCTATAAGGTGAATACTATGACCTAAAGTATAAAATCATTCATAAAACACACACACACACACACACACACACACAAATAATATTAAATGCATGGGTTTTTTTCCCCTTCAATACTATGTGCCCCCTTACTGCTGGGGAAGAGACAGGGGAGGGTCTCCGGGGCTTACTGGCCAGCCAATCTTGCAGAAACAGTGAACTCTGTGTGCGGTGAGAGACCCGGTCTCAAAAAAAATGTGGTGAAGAGATTAAGAAAGACACTGGATGTTGGCCTCCTGCCTCCACATACACATGCACAACTATTCACACAAACCTATGCACACACAGTAACATGTATATATGTAAATACGTACACTCAGGATGAAGGCTGGAAAATTATCTTTCATTATCTCACTTTAAAACCAGAAACCAATGACATGTGAATTTAGACTTTAGAAACCTCCTGAATTAACGAACAATATAAGTGAAACTACAGGATCTGGGTTTCTAGTTGCAAGTGGGAATGGTGGAGTCGAATGTGCCCTTCTACCACTGAGTGTGTGTTTCCAGTTTGGCACAGTTCCCATCTGATCAGTGTAGCTGACTGTGGTGGCCTGTCTAGTATCCAGAAGCGGATTCTCTTCTGAAGTTCTAGGCTATGCAAATCTTCAGAACTGCACAACAGCAATGTGGAAGTGGGGTATGGAGAACAGAGTCTTTATGGATTGTAGAACTTGGATTTACTCAGGGGCCAATGGTGCTTCCTTTATCAAGAATAAGACCAAAGTCTAAAGCATAGCCTTCAGTCATCTATGTGAGGAGCAGGGCTGCAAAAATGATGCCACAAGGCCCCCTGCTGATAAGGAAGATACAGAAGAGGGCACCTGTGGTGGACAGTCATCATCTGAGGGGATTTTTGAGGAGGAACAAGACTTGATCTTGCAAATGAGAAAAGCTCAGGGACTCCTCCTCACAGGAGGTAGGAGGGACTAGCTAGAAAACTTTACCTCCTCATCACAACAAATAAAAAAAAGATCCATGACTCAGGGTCCATTGGAAAAGCAATGTGGAAGCTCAAGGGTGAACAGACGTACCATGCAGTCAGTACTTAGTTCTAGTGAGAAGCAGGCTGAGGCTGTTGGCTCCTTTTCTAATTCAAGAACAGGACCAAAACCAGAGTTGGACACAACCAAAATGAAGGCAATATCCTTGAATCTGACATTTAATGTGAAACAGATGCACTACAATTACAACTGAAAGAGAGTGAAACCATCTCTACCTCATGCTTCAATTAGATCAAAGCAGCTCTGTATCTGCCACTGCGACTTTTGTGTTAGCAAGAAATATGGGCGTATATTATTCATGTTTTTAAAAACAAAAGGCAGACAAAAGCAGAAAAAGATGGTGGTGGAATGTGGCATCCTGGGCAGCTGGCCTCAGGGCCCGGGGCATGCTGGCTCCCAAGAGACTGAATGTGTCTGATGGACCACATGAGGAAATTTATCACACAAGATGAATATTTCCCTGACAATAGGCACTTCTCTACTGCTCTCAAAACTCTGAACCCAGAACATGGCAAGTAAGAAAGAAAAGAATTGAAGGCATGATGGCGGCACAGGTGGAGCAATAGGGGGTGACAGTGACTTTCAGCACAAGAACCTGGAAACATGACTCTAGACCTCTTCATCTTTTTAAGAACCTTGACACTTCTATATTGTTCTCAAAATTTTGAACTCAGGACTTGGCAAATAAGAGGGATAGCTGGAGAGCCAAGATGGCAAAGCCATGTACACTGTCAGGGCAGAGCTGGCCTGGTCGCACCAGCAGTGTGGAGCCAAGTCAGTCCGGTGCCCACTTGAAACAGCAGGGCAGAGTCAAGCCACGCTGCCCACTCATGCACCCCAGTGGCAACCCCAGCCACCATCATCATCACCCAGTGGCTGTCAAACCTGGCTGCAGTTCCCAGCAATATTAGGAAACTGAGAAGGCTACAGATTTCAGATAATGAACTAGAGGACCCTGGTGTAAAGCTGTCATGTGAAGCTGTGAAACTTCCCAGCTGCCACTCAGAGAATCTTCGGTTGGAGGTCTGTGAGCTAATTGCCACCTGCTGTGAAGGCATAGCTTCTTCTTTGACCCAAAGTAAAACTGTGAGAGGAATCAGCCTGTTGGAGAATGGCTCGATCCACAGCAGGATCATTGTGAGAACCAGAAACAGCCAAACTGTATCCTGCATGAAAGGGCTGCAAACAAATCACTTTGATGAAGAAAATCAAGAGTTTCTGATTGCTGAGTAAAAAAGAGAAATTCTTACCTGACATTTCTAAGCAGTCTGTAAGAGAGACAGAAATTAAGAGTGAAAATCTCATTCCAAGAAACCTGGATATATTCAGACCCAAAACTATTTGCAAAGGAAAGGGCCCTGACTTTGGCACACCTCTGTGTGTAAGAGTTATAGATCACTGACACTCTAATGAGATCTGGTTTCTCCAGCATCAGCTCAGATGTGTTGTATAAGATGAATGTGGTTTTTTATTTGCAAAAAGAAGACACAAGGTTGTTGGAA
>NW_008355272.1:2692657-2728001 GCF_000622305.1 Nannospalax galili
TAAATAAATAAATGCTTGTTGAATGAGAAAACAAACAATCAAAGGTAAAAATCTCTGTATACATGTCTAATAGTTGGCATCAGCAGGAACTTGCGTGGACTGTTTCTGCTACCATCTCATATACAAATGAATGAATTTATGAATTTCTGTCAGAATTGGAATTTGAACCCACAGCACTTGCCTTGCCCTCCCAACTTGGTCTCTCCCCATGAAAGAAATGGTTTCTTGCATCCATGAGATTTAGTTAGCCAAAGAGTCTGGTGAATGCTTAGATAAGGGGTGACTAGATTGGGGATGATAAATCTACCGTTTGGGCTGCTGTTCCATGGCCACCTTCTCTGGTAAATCATCAGTTCATTGCAGCATGCTTTCCTGCTGAGCTAGGATGAGTCTTCAGATATCAATCAGCTGAGGCTTACTCTGGAAAAGAAATGCATCTGCCTTCCTTTGTTTGGGACCACTGACTAGAGAGAGGACATCTATGCCCAGCTTGGTAACAGGCAACTTGCTAGCCAGGAAAGTTTATATTGAATGTATTTTAAGGTATTCATGTCTATGGATCCCTCCTTCCATCTACACATTTTCCAATTGGATATCCCAGCTACTTATAATTTCCTGCCTGTGGGATTTTCTTTTTCTTTTGTTCTGTTCCTGGGCAAAAGCATAAGCTGTAACCACACCTCTGATATTTCGTAAAACTTAAACTGAATGATAAGATTCTTTGCTATGTGCCACAAAGTAAGTAGGAAAGAGGGATTACTGAAGTGATAGCTCTGCAAGCATGTCAGTAGAAAAAGAGCATAAAACATCCATAGCCACCATGAATCCCAGCAGAAAGGACAAGGGGAGCCACAGGAAGAAGGAAATAACAGCAGTGCTATTAATAGCACCAATTTCCAGGGAGGACAAGAAGGACAAGTGACAGCCAAAGCAGCAAAGCAGGATCAGTGTAGAGAGACCAACGTAGAGTGTAGCCCTTTGGAGCCACTTGTACAGAGGAGAACCTGGAAAATAACATCCCCCTGCTGCACTCCCTTGCTCCTCTGTCCTGTTTGGGCTCCCCATAGTCAACACAAAGCAGAAAGCAAAGGTGTGGAGCCTGTTGCTATCCTTCCTGAAGCAGCAGGCTGGGGTAGGGCAAGGCTCCAATGGAAGAGCAGGTGAAATAGGTTTGTCACTACCTACATCATATCCTTTCAGTGTCCACTTTTGCCTTAACTGAGTGAAAGATTTTGTAATGATCACAGAACAAGTGAGGTCCTGTCAGCTTCCCTGAGGGAGGCCATAGGTTCCTTTGTACTTTAACCTGAAGCCTAAAATATTAGCCACTACGGATGCTCTACCATAAGACACTAGAAGAAAGTGGGAGGGCAAATTAAATAACACACATAACTGCTGCAGGTCCCAGCTGGGTGGCTGATATTATTGTCTAATTTGGGAATCATGTGTTTTTCATTGTCTATTGTTTATTCTGTTTCCTCTTACTTTTGGCTGGATGGGGTTCTCTACCAGATAAAATGATTCTGATCTTCATTTCTCTGCTACCTAAGCTCTTTAGGTTATTTTTCTTTGGTTTGTCCCCATGGTGTTTCACTGCTGAGGTCTATCAGGCAAGGGAGTCATAAGAGGCACCCAGTGAGTCCCCTGGGTTGTAGGTATAGACTTCCTCTTCTGCAATGAGCAACAGCAGGCTAATTTCCGCAGTCATAAGTGTATTATGCACCCTGCACGGAATGCACAGCTTTCATCTTCTCTGACAGTTGGCTCAACGTCATGGGAAGCTCAGTTTCTAATTCACTTTGTTTGTGACTGTGCTTCCCAGTGGAAATATTTCTTGGGTATGAAAGCCTCCAAATCTGCTATGCTCGCCCTTCGAAAACAGGGTGTAAAAAGTTCTTTAAGTCAATTGTTACATGTTACTCCAACCTCCACACCTCAACTCTCAGATCCATGGTTCTGACTGTGATTGAGATGATACCATATATTGGCCATTGGTTTAAGGCACATAGCACATCGTACATGTGGCACCTCAGCTAAGCACTGTAACAGGACAAGCTGTTTCTGTGTGTTACCACACATGCTAAGAAGGTGTGTCTTATGGCTAGAGCCTGTTGCTACATTCCTTTTACTATATGTAAAATGTGGTCCCTGATTATGGTATTGCGTCACAATGTGGACTTATGTTAATCTGCAGATGGTGACACTAGAGAAGGACTTTATGGAATGTCTGCTGAGTGGGGCAGAGAAACTTGACAAAAGATGGCCTATATGACCTCCAGTATCCAACACAATGCGTCTCTGTCTTAACTATGGCTAAAGTTTTAACACTCTGTTTCTAAGGGGGAAATTCTAACATTCCACAGACTGATAGATTCCCAGTAACTTTATATTTATACATGGCTCTAAGAGTTTATCTTAACATTCATCTGTCATCTTCAGACATTCAGATGTTTGTTGAGGTCATCCATGGTGCTTGATAATTATCAAAGGACAGTTTTCAGGAGTTGATTCTCTCTTTCTCTCTTTCTACCATGTGGGTCTGGAGGATCAAACCCAGGTTGTCAGACTTGGTGGTAAGCACTTTATCTCTGAGCCATCTTGCCCATCCAACAAAAGTGAACTTTTTAAAATTCCTACATCCCTACCTTTCATTACACATAAAAATATCTTGAGATATAGCATAGATCATGACCTAAAGGAATTAAAATTTAAAAGTAAACAAAGAAAAATATTTTCATAATATTGGCATAGACAAATTGTTTTTAAGTAGGGCACAAAATTATTAGCTATAAAATGTTGATAAACTAGATCTCATTAAAATTTATTACTGGATATCATTAGCAAAGGAAAAAGACATTCCTCAGAGTAAGAGTACAAAGACGCTTAAGTGAACCACCACCTATGTCCAGAATTTATGTTTTAACTTAAATTTGGCTGCCATTGTTTTGTTTTGTGGATATCTGAGAGGAATTTATTGTGTATGGTGGGGTCCTGCACCCAGCTGTGCCCATGTGGGTGCCAGAAGTTGATGTCAGGTGCCTTCCTCTATGCCTCTCCACCTTACTTTTTCCAGGCAACTTCTGTCACTGAACCTGGAGCTCACCAATTGGCTAGACTAGTTGGCCGGTGAGCCCCAGGGGACTGCCTGTCTTGGCCCCACAGTGCTGGGTATAAAGTCAAAAGATTGACTTTTTGTTGAGAATATGATCTCAGGTTCTTATATTTGTGTGGCATCACTTTAATGAGCCATCTCCCTAGTCCTTAGAAACTGATTTTCAAAAAAAGAAAAACTAAGAAATAAAAATGTGAACACTTTGGGTATTAACACCTACAAAAATAAAATAAATTTAAAAAATTTTAAAATGTATGTTTAATAGTGAGTAAAATACTTGAATAAGATATCCAAATGATGCCCCAAATATAGAAAGATTACAAAAGAAATGGAAGTTATAACCATAATGTGATACTGCTATATACATACTGGAAAGGCTAGCTAGCATTCAGGACCTGATGATGCATGGCATTAGAGAGAGTGGAAAGCACCTGGGAAGTACTTTCTCCACTCCAGGCGATGCTCAACTGAAGCAACTGCCATGCTCAAGAGTCTTTCTTCACTGATCAAAACTGGACATGTTCCTGTCAGGCATGATGGTGATGCCTTTAATCCCAGCACTTGGGAGGCAGAGACAGGTAATGTCTGTGAGATTGAGGCCAGTCTGGTCTACATAGCAGGTTCCAGGCCAGTTGGGACTACAGGGAGACTAATAAACATAAAAACAAAACAAAATAAAATGAAACAAAAAACCCTAAACATATTCTGCTACCTTGACTCAATAATCCCACTTAACAGAACTGAGAATTACATTTACCAAAGACCTGTTTGAGTGTGATTAGACCAACTTTATTCATAATTGCTTAAAATTGGAAACAAAACCATCCATCAAAACTATCCCAGAGAAACAACTTCACTGTATTCATGCAATACAATTACACATATCAATTAAATACAGACTCCTGCTAGAATACCATGGGTGATTATTTTATAGAAGTATGTTGAGTGAAATTAGCCAGAGATCAGAGATCGCAGTGCTTGATTTTATTTATGAATCCCTAGTGATGCCAAAGCTATGTGGAAGCTGAGAGAATAGTGGTTGTCTTTAGATGAAGGAGGAGGGTGTGAACAAGCCTGTATCTGTTCATATATGGATGGAAATATTCTCTATCCTTGTTTTTCTGTGGCTTCAGGAGGGTACAAACTATTTAAAGTTTATTAAGCTCTATACTTAACTGCAAATTGTATTAAGGTTTCCTGAAATTATGACTCCAGTTTGAATATTTCTTTCAAATATATGAGGAAAGCATGACAGATTCCTGGCAGTTGTGTCCACAGACATTGGTTTGATCTGTGGACATCAACACGGGGTCTAGTGTAACTTGATACTGCAAGTTCATCTGCCAAACAGGCTTGCTCCCGTTCTGTGTGGGTACCAGGAAAGTCCTATGGTCAGTTTTCCTCCTCCTGCTCCTTTGGTTATTCATACAGCAGCTAGGTGATGAGACTGAGGTCTGGATGCACAGTTTGCCTCTAGCATCTGTGTGGTGAATTACTGTGTGGATTGTTTTCCAGACTACTATATACTGAGGTGGTATCTGTGAATTCTTCGTAATTTTCTGGATTTGAGATGGCTTTTGTTGATTCCTCGAAATGTGAATATACAATGTGACTTACCTCCACAGGTGTTCTTAATGGAGCTATAAGCTACCGGATTTGCTTCAGGTGTTAGTGACTTGAACTGTGAGGCTGGTCTGGCATTTGCAATCCTAAAGTCCAGATTAGGCAGACAAGTAAACCATCATTTCTCTTTTTGTAGAAACACATAGTCTGTACCAACAGGCAAAATAATAGCCACTACCTGTGAGTAAACCTAGCTCTCTGCCCATACAGTATTCAAATCATTGTGCTTCTAGAATATGTGTTTCCTGTAAAAGTGCTCCACCCATCTCCCCTCCCCCTTCAGTATTCCTGAGAATCTTTCCCTAAATTGAAAAAAAGAAATAACAAAACAACAGCAATAACAAAATGCTCTAAGCTTACAGTTGGCCTAGTCATGCAAATTGCTAAATGCCATCTATGTTATCATATTGATATACCCAGGGTGACCCTCTTCCCTTAGTATCAAATTCTCCTGATTTTTGGATGCTCAGGATCAAAGGAACCTTCCTGGTACCTGGAGTGGAAAATTGTTCTTATTGCTGCTTTTTCTCTACCTTCTTCTTTACCCTTCAGGAAGTTGGATCTCCTTTTTATCCCTTCACAATGGAGCCAACTCAGCTAATCCCACTTGAGGTAGGTAATCTTTTATTTATACTTTCCCTATGACTGTTGGGTCTCAGGGATATAAAAGCAATAGAATGAGTTTTTAACAGCATACCCCACTTGTGACTCTGCCTCACTTTCTCTAAAATTTTACATAGTTATCCTTTAAAATTATTCCACCTTAACCCTGAGGACACTGGACTGAAGAGCAGAGAAATTAATTGGTATGGCTTTTATTTTCAATCCCCTGAATTTTGCTAGAGCATTTGGTCATTCTTGAGAGCCCTCTTATTTTATCGTGTATATTAGTTATGGCTTCCTCATATGTGGGTTCATTTGGTCTGTCTACATTTCTTTTTCCACTTCAGGGTTTTCTGTATTGGACTCTCACTGTTGACCTGAGAAGCAGATGGTCTTTTGCTCATTGACTCATTCAGGATCTTTGAATTTTCCTCACATGTGAATTTTCCTCACATATGCTTCAGTGACTTTTTCTGTAGACTGGAACAATCTAGCAGCATTTTTATGCTTATAAATGATGTACCAGATGGATGCTTGAGCAGGGATGATATATAGAAAATTATTAAATAAATGACATACAAGATACAGAGTCAATTAAAGTTGAGTCTTCAATTACAGTAAATTTATCAAATGAAGGTTAGCTGGTGTTTATCCTTCACTTGATCATGATTTGGCGAGTTCAGGGAAAATGGATAAAAAAAATTATTAAATAAATGACATCCAAGATACAGAGTCAATTAAAGTTGAGTCTTCAATTACAGTAAATTTATCAAATGAAGGTTAGCTGGTGTATTGCCTATGTTCTCTTTTTATCCTTCACTTGATCATGATTTGGCGAGTTCAGGGAAAATGGATTTCTAGATTGATTGATTTGGGATCTGCATATATGAATTTATTCAACATTTTTTGATGAATAGCTACTGTTGATTAATACTAATAACATGAAGATAATAGTAGGAATTTTTCTCATGGACTCAAAGAGAGACCTATGATTATGTAACTGAAGAAATATAGTTAGTTTAGAAATGTAGGTATAACCGAACCAAGTTTTATGAGGTATATACAATAATGATTTAACTCCACCAAGTAAGGTTAGTTAGAACTATCTGTGTGGACAAAGCAGCAAGTGCTAAAGTAAAGAGGTGGCTGAGTATTGAACACCTGAGATCCTTTTTCAATGTGTGTGTATATATATGCTTATATATACATATATATGCTTATATATACACAAACACATACAATTTGCATATATAAATATATAATGAATTGGCTATTACTGAAAGGGGTCCCAATGCCAAAGATGCAAAAGATAATGATCTGGAGTCAGATATGTAGTCCATGTTTTTTCAGTGGGATCATATGTTTTCTTGATTAGTGTACCTCTCACCACTCACCAAAGAAGCTTCTGTTTTCAATGGATGGAGACAATTATAAAGTTCCACAACTTGTCAAACACTGAGAATAAGTGATTGTGAGGTGCCCGGTCCCAAGTGATACATCTTCAATGCAACTGCTATACAGAAGGCTCATGGAACATTGAAGAAGAGGGGCAGAAAGATGGCAAGAGTCAGAGAAACAAGACACCTGCTGCTAGTTCATACATTCTAGACATGCTAGGGGAGTGCAGTAGAAATCTCCACTGTGTGGTAGTCTAACAAGACCTGCATAGTGACAAAACCAGTTGACATGCCAAGGTGGATGGGGAAAATTTCACAGGGTTCAATCTCAAAATGATGAGCTACCGGTCATCAATGGATGCTGAGGAAGGGAGAATCAGAGGTTAACTAATCTCAAGTGGGAAGCCCTAAACATAGGTACACATGAGTACCACTAAATGGACTCAGCGCATTATATGTGTGTATATATTTATAAATGTTTGTAAGTATATGTAAAATAATGATGAAAGAAAAGTACAAGAAATTGAGAGGAAGTGATGGGATCTGGTAAGAGTTGTGGGGAGCTGGGAGGGATGGAATTAATGCAAATAAAATACTCATGTATTAAATTCTCAAAAATAAAATTTTAAAAAGGATAATGACATCATTGGATTTAAAAAAATCAAATATTTCCAACACCAAAAAGAAAAATGAAAGAATGTATCAATTATGTAAAAAAAAAATCCAAGAATTATAGCATACTGCTTTAAGTGGTCACCTATAGGGGTTGCTAAGATACCAAGTCATTTTTCTAAAACTCTACAAAAAAGGATCCTGCCTTCTTTTAAAAATTAAAAAAATATTTTATTTGCTATTTTTATTTAATGTGTATGACTGTATTGCCTGCATGTATGTAAGTGTACCTATGTCATGCAATGCCTGCAGAGGTCAGAAGAGGGATTGGATTCTCTGGAACTGGAGTTATGGATGGTTGTTAGCAGCTAGTGGGTGCTGGGAATCAAACCCAGGTCTCCTGCAAGAACAGCTAGTTCTCTTAACTGCTGAGCCATCTTTCCAGCTCCAAGGATCCTGCCTTCTTTTATGAATAATATTTTAGGGCAGTTCAGTATTTAGAAAGAGAAACCAGTTAATAAATACAGAAGGAAGAACAGAATTAGAATGCAGTATCTGACAGCCTGTGGAGTTACACTCATCACTGAGGAGGCCAGGTGGAAGGGCAATAGTGATTTTTATGATGGATGAATTTCTGTGGCATAACCTGACACTGGTTGTTCTTGCAGAAGACTCAAGTTCGTATCCCAGCACCCACACGGCAGCTAACTGTCCTAACTCCAGTTCCAGGTCCCCCCTCTTCTGTCCTCCACGGGCATTGCATGACACAGGTGCAGTTACCTACAAGCAGGCAATATGCGCATATACATAAAATAAAAATAATAAATAAAATATTTTTTAAAAAAGTAAAGATTCCCAGCTGTGAGATTCTTTTGGAAAGAAAACTAATAAGGTAGAGAAATCTGAATTTAACCATGTTTCTAGTCACCAATTTGCAGGAATGACAAGGGGAAACATCACATTAACCCACAAAGATACAGTTGGTCAGAACTCTGACATGGGGGACCCTTACAGACCAGTCATCTCGTTTCTTCAATAAATACTTGACACACAAGGTAGAAGAGAGGAGAAAGCCTTAAAAAGAAATGGTGTTGGTTAGCTTTCTGTTACTCTAACAAATCCCTGAGATGATCAACTTAAAGGGTGATTTGGGCTCATAGCTTTCGACATCTCAGTCCATGACTGGCTGAACTTGTAGCTTGGGTGTAACGTCATATTATGGCAGGAAGATGTGATGAAGCAAGCCTGCTCACCTCATGGCTGGGAAGGAAAGAGAGCTAGAGAAAGAGAGAACTCCAGAAATCCTTCAGAAATTTCTGTTGCTATCCTCTTCTGACAATCAGTCCTCTTCTCTGAATACTTTCTGAAGACAGTGGCTTGTACTTAATTACATATCCCCTCCCACAGACACAGACACACACAGACACACACACACACACACTCATAGACACACACACACACACACACACACACACACACACCACACACACACCTCTGGTCTTCCCATTTCTGCCTCCTGGGCAGCTATGGGCAAAAAAAAAAAGTCAGTTATTTGAAGAGAGATCAAACACAGGGCTAACGTTGCTTGTATTCAATGCAAGCATTCTATCAGCTGAGTTGTATTCCTAGCCCCAAATCTACCATTATTCTGTACCTCAGAACTGCTTTGCTAAAACAAGAAAGTCAGGCTCTCATCCTCCCATGTGTGCTGGGAGTCCGCAAGGATTACCCCTGAAGATGCAAACTCTTAGAGACTTCTAGAGCAAAGCAGCTCAGAACCGATTAAGGCTCAGAATATAAATTGGAGGTAAGAACACATAGAAGCCTGGAGAGGGCCTCACAGAAATGCTGAAGGAATCCCAGTGGGTTTGGGTGGAACACAACAGTGCCCACTAAGGATCTTCCAGTAGAGAGGACATCGTGTATCTTGAAGAGGAGAAGCAAGACACTCATCACAGTGAGAAATGTTGATGTGAGGACATGGACACAGGGAGCTCATTAAACTCATTTACTTCTGTGCATGTTGCAAATTCCCATAAAAACTTAGAAAAATGTTATAATGGCCATTTCACCCATGTTAGCTGTAGAGTATAAGCCATACACTCATGATAAATGCATTGGGAAGCAGCACTGAGACAACTAATGAGCCATTCGGTACTTCTGAGAAATGGCTTCTGCTTTGCTGTTGATGCTCCAGGAAAGGCAGCCATTTTTAGAGTTATTTACCTTCAGTTTATTCACTGCCAAAGGGACACCTTACAACTCTATGTGGGCTGGAGACTGCTGGAGATATGTGTATGGGAGGGTGCTTGTGTTTGAATGATCAAGGGGCTGCTATTACTACCGCTGTCTGGGATGACACTCGGTGCTCAAAGTACAGGTTTCCCAGTGCGAGAGTTAGTCTCCCTGCGCCTCCACAGAAAGATTCATTTAGGATATAAACTATAAGAACTAACCTTTTAAAACTTTTTATTTTTCATTGTTTGATATTTTGGTTTTTTTTAGATATATGATGGCATTAGAAAACGAAAATTTGGTGAAATCATTTCCAGCACAACACAGTGTCTTTCCTTTCTACATTCACCTTTGATTTGTCACACAAACACCTTCCCAGATCTCCACCATGGTGTTTCATGTGTGTCTGCCCCCACTTCTATGGAATTCCTTCCCATTTGTAGCTTTTCTCATTATATCTTCATCATGAGGTTCTACCACTAACATGCACACCCACTCACAAAAAACACCTGTCCTATGTGGCCAACCCCTATGTGCTTTAAGCAATTCCCCTTAGAAGGATTCAAAATCTCAAAACATTTGGCAAGCTTTGTCTCTCTTCAAATTCTTATTAAGCTAGATGCTCTTCCACGAATGCACTCATGACTCATATGATTCCTAGTAACACACTTGGCTGGCTTTCTCTATTTCAATCTATTTTTTTTCATCTGAGCAGCGTGACATACTCAATCACGCACATTCATTTAGTGCTCATAATAATACTTGGCCCTTTATATAGATGACATTCCAAAAGATGCTAAGACTGCCCTGAAATCAGTGCAGGTTTCATGGCTTGGGTGTGGTTTGTCCTTCAATTGCTCTCATGTTGGAAGTTTGGTACTCAGAGTGGTGATGTTGGGAGATACTGTAGAACCCCCAAGACAGGGGATTCAGGGGAGTACTTAGGCCATTGGGTACTACCTTTAGAAGGGAATAAGTCTTTCTCACGGGGCCCTCCTTAGATTTTGTTAGAAGATTGGCATCAAAGCCTAAGTCAGGCCTTGCCTGGCTTCTTTGTGTTCCTATTTTGAGATGCACTCTCTTCCCCCTACCTGTGTTCCTGCTCTTCTGTTTTGATGCCACCCACAATGATGTCTTTATTTTAGCCAATTAACAAATTATTTATTATTTTTTATTTTATGTGTATGTGTGTACTGCTTGCATGTGGGTAAGTGCACCCATGTCGTGCAATGCCCGCGGAGGTCAGAAGAGGTTGTCGGATCCCCTCGGACTGGAGTTAGAACAGTTCTTAGCTGCCATGTGGGTGCTAGGAATTTGAACCCGGGTCTTCTGCAAGAACAACCAGTGTTCTTAACTGCTGAGCCATCTCTCCAGCCCCATATCCATTTTTTTTGAGACAGGGTCTCACTGTGTGGTCACAGCTAGCCTGCAACTCACTATGTAGACCAAGCTGGTCTTGAACTTACAGAGATCCAGTTGCTTCTGCCTCCCCAGGTTAGGATTAAAGGAGCACACCACCACACCCAGCCACCATGAGGTATTTACATGAGCCGAGTCAATGTGGGCACCACCCTTTGAATATTGAGAATACTAATCTATTATAAGTAAATCTCTTATCTTTATAAAATTAGCTTGGCTCAGGTATTTCATTATAGTAATGAAAGATTAATTAATACAGCTGGTAAGGAGGAGAGTCAGGATGTGTCCTATATAGCTCTGACTCATGGTCTTTTTTTCAATTTGATATAACATAAGTTGGGAAAAGTGGCCTGATCTTTGCCTCCTAGTCATTTTCTAGATTTCTATGGAGAGTATCACTTTTATAAAAACTTGTTTTTAACAGTTTATTTATTTAATGTGGGGGGCACATTAAATTTAATGTGGGTGGGATGCCACTGTGCCACAGAGCGTGTGTGAAGATCAGAAGATAAGCTATGGGAATTGGTTCTCTCCTTCCACCATGGGGGTCCCAGTAATTGAATTCAGGTTTTCAGGTTTGGTGGCTGGAATCTTTTACCCACTGAACCCATTTTTACAATTTTTATCAAAACCAGAAGAAGGAAATGTTTTCTGGACACAGCAGGACAATTATACATATGAACTCATAGCATTTGTGACAGCATTCACATGATCTGTTTAAACTCAAGCCAGACAAAATCCTAACATGGAGAGGAAACATTAGCATGATGTCTCACTGTTAGCTGAGGAGTGATTGGCAGTTGATAGGTGCTGGGAGAGGAGAGTCAGTTTTCTTTGAGAGTCTTTAAAAAAAAAAGAGCTTTGCTAGCCATGACTGGTATGGAATTTGCTACGTAGACTAGGCTGGCCTTGAACTCACAGAGATGGATCTCTTGCTTTTGCCTAATGAATGCTGGCCCCTGTTAGGGAAACCATGCTTCAGTGGAGGGCTCCACACCCAAGAGCCTATGGGCAACACAAATTGGACTTGATGGGTTTATTAGGAAAAAAAAAAGGAAATAAAGTTTGATGGGTAAGGAAGAGATGGGTAAGGAAGAGAGGACGGACCTGGGAGGAGCTGGGAAAAGGGTGAATACGATCAAAATGCATTATATAAAATTCTCAAATCTCAAAAATCCAAAACAAATGAATAAATGAATTTTTAAAATCCATTTTAAATTTAAATTTTCTCACCATCTAAAGAATCAATAAACATAATGAGTAATAGTTCGCTTGCTTGCTGTATATAAAGTATACACATAAGTGTCGTAAGAACCAGGAGGGATGCCCTATTAATGCTTCTATTTTGTAGATAAGGAGTTAGATTATTTGCTCCAGGTTGCATGAATAAGTGGCATAGTTGGTATTTGAACAGCAGCAGTGAGTCTTTGGGGCCTTAAACAATATGTGTTCTAGTCTCCTAAGGACTGAGTATTGAGCTCACAATAGGTGATTTCATGCCTGGAGTGGATCTATCAATACATCTAGACAAGTGAATGTTTTCTTGTGGGTAACTGTAATGTCTGGATTTAGTGTAGACAATGTTTACCATGCGACTAGATCTTCGAACCTGACTCTGGCATTCTTGGTATTGAGTGCCAGTCTCTGTCACCTCCTTTTTGCACCTGAGTAGATCTTTGCAACTACTTCAACAAATAAAGTCTGCTATAAAGGATGCAACATAGCTTGCAAAACTGCGTTGTGAAAAAGCTGAGTACCTTTTCCATGTTCCCCTGGAGTGTGTCTTTTGGAAGTTCTCTCATCTTGCTTTTATGGAGTCTGACCAAGCCACAATGAGGTTCATGAGGAAAGAAACCAAATCCTCTATCTCAGTTGAACTCCCAGTTAATAATTATCACCAACTTTTCATTTGGTTACTGTGGGTTTAAATAAGAATGCCCCCCATAGGCTCCAAGTATTTGGACATTTTGTCTCCAGTTGGTGGTGATGTTTTTGGAAGTCTTAGAAGGTGTAGCCATGCTAGAGGAAGCACAACACTGGGGATGGGATTGAGAGGATTTTTTTTTTTTTTTTGGTCTTTTTGAGGCAGGATCTCCCTGTAGCCCCAGCTGTCCTGGAACTCACTATGTAGACCAGGCTGGCCTTGAACTCACAGAGATCCACCTGCCTCTGCCTCCTGAGTGCTGGGATTAAACGCGGGATTGAGAGTTTTTAAGACTTGCTAGATTTACAGTCTCCCTCTGCTTCCTGAGCCTGCTTGAAGATGTGATCACTCAGCTTTCTCCTCTGGCCATCTCTGCCACCATGCATCCCCTGCCATTATGAACCATTACCCCTGCAACCGTAAGTTTAAATGTACTTTTCCTAAGTTGCTTTGGTCATGGTGTCTTATCACAGAACAGAAAAGTAACAAATACATTTACTTACTGTTTTGGAAGTGGATCTTCTGACCTCTAGTTAAGTCACTTTACTCGCCCAGCAGCCACACATGAAGTAGAAAGGAGGTGCTCTTGCTGCTCCCTACTTAAAGTACAGATTATCTATGAGAAAAGTAAATAACTATTTCTGCATTAAATCCTTACATTTTGAGGTGGTTTGGTTTGCAGTAACAAGTAACCAAACTGGCTGGAAAAGCATTGACCTTTCCAGATTATATTGGGTGCATAGACATAATGGTGGTGATGCTCCCAGAGATCAAAGGGGATGAACATTCATGTCAGGCACCAGGCCAGGTGCTGTCACTCACATCATCAGGTCAATTTCCTAGATTAATTATATAAATACTGCCTTATTATTCCAAATTTGCATGGGGAGACTGAAGGCCACGGAGGCAAGTGATTTACCCATTGGATAGTTCCAATACCAGAAGGTGTGTGTTGGAACTACAATTTAGTAAAAGTTTTTTCTTTTACTAAGCACATATCTTGCCATGAATACTTTATTTCTGCATTGAGTCTTGGTCATTAAAAGGTGGTAACTAAAACTGAAAAGCTAGAAGTAACCCAGAACTAAAGAGGTTAGTGAAAAGCTCAAGGTTTTCTCCAAGATGCAACAGTGGAGTACCCTACTGTGAAATTCACACAGAAGCTTAGGAGATAATGACAGTGAGAATGAAAATGAGGAGGATAATCTATTGAGTAAAAATTAAAAATGGAAATACATTAAAACATGGATCAGGCTTTTCATGAGGAACACTAACAAGACCTTATCAGCTGACCTTCAATAAGGGTATTCTTAACCATAGTTCCAGTTGAAGACAATGACATTCATATATACATTCATACATTCTAAACGCCAATCTCAAGTAACTTGCTCTAACTATGAGGCTCACACCAACTCAGAGAGGAGGCTGTTGAGAATTCATGTACCATTCCAGGGAAATGTATTCCACTGGCAATCTGTCAAGAACAAGGTGAGGAGGCTAGGTCAAACATCCATCAATATCTAGCTACTGGAGTGATCACTAACAAGAGTGGTGGGTGATTAGCCACTAGCATGTCCCAGAAAACTGGGAAGTGCTTTGCTGAGCTCATAGACATAGCTGTGATTTAAATTCCCCACCTGATGAACCTCATTCTGATGACATTCAATGGTGTTACAACCCCACAGAACATACCTAATCTTCCAATATTTATACATGGTACTCCTTAGGGCCTCCATACACTTTGAGAATGAAGACAGAAGGATTATATTTAATTCTATTTATACAAACAGTTCTTGATTTTGATAGCTATTTTAAAGATGTATATGACATCTTTATTAGTTGTGGGCACCCAGCATCTGTCCCAGAAGATCTGTAAGAAAGCCAAAGAATATTAAAGGACTTTTCTGCCCCATCCCAAAGGAGAACAGATTATTAAGTGGGTGCCTTAAGCCCAGGATCCACTGGCAAGATTTCAGTCCAATTGGTAATTTCCTCAATGGCAAGTACAGCTGTTCCTTGATTTCTACAAAGGATTGGTTCCAGGAGCCAATGCTGACACCAGAATCCACAGATGCTCAAGTGCCTTCCATGAAAACATGTAGTATTTGTACATAACCATGCACTACCTCTTGCATAACTTTAATCACCTCCAGATTACCAACAACAATACAATGCAAATGCTATGTAAATTGCTGTTATAGAGTACTGGCCAGGGGAAAATAACAATGAAAATATCTGTAAATGCCAGTATAGGTGCATTTTTTCCAAATGCTTTTAATCCATGATTGGTTGAATCTAGCAAGGTAGTACCTATAGATACGGAGGGTTGACAATAATTTAGAACAAAATTTAAGGCAAGAGAAGAAGAAACTGAGGGAGTCTTCCCCTGACTTAATGGTGAGAGACTATTTGTGGAAAGAAACATGTTTTTAAAATAGAGTCACCTGTTTCCACTGTTTATTCTAATTCTGAAGTAAAGGGTATCCATTTGGGTTTTTTAAAAGGAGGGGACAGGGAACAAAATGCTGGTTGCCATGGGAATGAAAACGTTCTTCCAATCAGAACAATATGAATTCAAGCAGAAACTTGGGATCAGAGAAGGTGAATTCTTCCAAAAGAACAATCATTTACTGTCCTGCAAAACTACAACTACATTGAAAACATAAATACTCAAATACATACGTCTATTACAGAATTGTTTATTTTTCCATAATTTTTCTTGCTTTTTAGATAAGCACTACAGATCTTTGACTGATCTGATTTAAAAGTTGACTTCTACTTTAATTTAAAGTCGACATTAAACTTAATTTCCACCCTTGTCATTCATGCCATAGAAAAGACTGGGGCCCTGACAGATCCGTACAAGTTTTATAGAAGGACTGCAGTTTCTAAAACTGCATGTGCTCTTAGAGTCTGCGTTTCTTTGAAATGGCTGATGACAAGATGTTAAGATTTTGAGATTTAGAATCACACAGGAAAACTACTGAATCATGGTTCCAACTACAGGGTTGTCATCAGTAATCTCAGGGCCATTTATTCACATTTATGTGAAAAATTAGGACAAAACTGACTACCGAGGGTTAAAGAGCATACTGCTTTTAAAAGCCTAAAACAATCCTGGCCTACAGTAATGTTGCTGACTGACTCTTATTATAGCTTTTATAATCAAATGTCATTTGGTGTGGTTGACTAGTCTTATTTTTTCAACTCTATTCAAACTGTGTATTCAGGGGTTAAGTCTCCTAGATTGGAATTTTGTGGGTTATCAGATATCAGATTAGGATATTGTTGACATGAGCACATGTTCCAAATAAGAGATGAAAGTTTATGCTTTCTTTCACACAAAATAAATCCTAGACTATGTGCACAAAACTGGTATTAGTATCAGGGTTTCAGGTTTCTATAGCTGGAGGGTTCAGGCACGATGAAAAGAGAGAGTGCATTTTAGGCAGATGGAACCTGAGCCATGGGTGCATCTAGTATCACTTCTTGTCAAGTTAGTCACACCTAATAAGGCACTTGTTTCCCTATTTTGATTTAATAAGGGTAAATAATTGTGTATTTCAACAAAAACAGAATTTATCAGCAATGTGATAGAGGCATTAAATGTTGCTCATATTAGTGTTATATACATTTATATAATCATGTAACCAATATCTTCCACTTTTATTTGTAGTTTTTGATTCTTCATCAGAATGAAGGAGGACTGGGTCTAGTTATTCCAGCAGGCCATTTTTACTAATTGTGTTCTCTGAATTTAATTAGTTAAATGAACTGTGTTTTATGATTTGGATCAGAAATGTCCCCCACAGCATGTTTTGAAGGCTTGTTCCTCACCTGGTGGCACTGTTTTGGGAGGCTGTGAAACTTTTAGGAAGTCACTAGGGATAGAGTTTTTGAAGGTAATATTTGACTTCCAGGTCCTGTTGCACTCTACTTCCTGGTCCACCATGACACCAACAGCCTCAGCCATATATTCCTGTCATGATGAGCTGAACTATCGCCTAAATGCCTTTCCCACCATGATGGACTGAATCCTTCTGAAACTGTGAGCACAGTCAAACTCCCGTCCCTTGTTTTTGTAGCCATCCTGATGGTACATGTTGAAATGCATTAGTAGCACTTGTCTCTTACGATTGTCATCCTGTGAACTTGGCCATGAAGCTTAGCAAGTCATTTGAAACTCAAGTTCAGAAGAATGACTCTAAGGAATAACAGTCTGCTAATGAAGGTCACCTGATGATAGGCCACTTTATACATCTTTGCTGTCCTTTTCTCATGAAGAGGAAGCCAGGAAAGAAAATTCTGAACTGGTAAGACTGGTATATGCACTAGGAACAGACCAATCACTAAGTAAATGTTGGAAAAAGGAAGAAAAGTGCTAAGATTTCACAATCACTTAATAAATGAGTTCAAACTTTTTTTTAGGGCTGGGGATTGAGCTCAGGACTCCCTCAATTCTAGGTGTTTTACTACTGGGCTGCATCCTCTAGGGTGAATGCTAAATATTGAATGTTGAAGTTCAACAAAGATAAATAATGTTCCTATACTGATACCACAGGTGAATAGCAATATCCCTATAATTTGTCTCTAAACCCCATGCAAATTCTTCTATATAAAAAAGCTGACTTTGGGCTGAGGATATAGCTCACTTGGCATAGTGCTTGTTTAACATGGAAAAATCTCTGGGTTCAATGTCCAGCACCACATAAAAGTAGGCATAGTAGTACACAGCTCTGATCCCAACACTCAGGAGGTAGAGGCAGAAGATAAGATAGTAAAAGTCATCCTCAGTTACATAGTAAGTTTGAGGCCAGCTTGGGTCATATTGGACACTATTAAAACAAAGCAAAACAAATTCTGGATTCTAAGTGTGGTGAGTTGAATGAGAATGTCCCACATAGGCTCCAAGCATTGACATTTGGGCCTCAGTTTGTGGTACTGTTTGGGGATGGGGGTTGTTGTGAAACTTTTAGAAGGTCCACACCTGCCATACTGAAGGAAGCATGTTACTTACTGGGGGTGGGCTTTGAGAGTTCTTGAACCTTGCCAGATTTCCAGTCTTTCTGCTTCCTGTGCCTGCTGGAAGATGTAATTGCCTGACTTTCTGCTCCAGCCACCTTCTGCTGCCGTGCCTCGCCTGCCTTATTGGCTCTAATCCCTCTGGAAACATAAGCCAAATAAGCTCTTCTATGAGGTGCCTTAGTCATGGTGTTTTTTTTCCATAGCAACAGAGAAGTAATTAATACACTAAGCATTTGTGGAAAGTTAAAAAAATATGGTCACAGAATAAATTTTAAACATCATCAGGAAAAAGAAACTATGATGTTTTATTCATAAAATAGGTCAAAATTATAGGAAAGTTGCAATACAAAGACTTAAAGTAAAATAAGACATTTTCTTTATAAGGGTTGTCACTTAGGGGTGATCTTTCATGGACACTGGCTAGTTAGCAAAAGCCCATTGTTAAATATTTGAGTATTTCAGAGAGCTAGTGGTTAGTAGCTTAACTTGGCCACGAGCATAGTATTTGTATCATGAAGAATCACAAACATTACAAACCAGACCCTCATCTCATCTACCTTTCAAACCATTTACTAGGACAATGCTCACTGCTCACACCTTCCTTGCTTTTGTATTGTCTTTGGGGTTTAGTCTTTCCTAAAATAGCATAAATTTGCTTATGTACAAGAAAACCCATAAATATAAGAAAGAATTAATAAAGGATAAAATGAAACCAAACTGAACCAAATGAAACTGAGCCTACCCCCAAGTAGCTGCCAGAAAACCTATAGATGATCTGGGCATGGCATTCTGCATCCTTCCTGCTATGATCTGGAATGCTCTTTGATAGAGCACTGGGAGATTCTAACTCCCAGGGTGGTGGCATTGAGAGGTTACCACAGTCAGGCCCTCATGACAAGGATTATAAAGAGACCTTTGAGAGAGACTCCTTGTCCCTTTTGCCATGTGAAGATCCAGCTAGAAGATGCTTACAACGAATCAGATAATAGGCTTTCACTGCACACAGTATCTGTGAGCACCTTGACCTTAGAACATTTAGGAATGTCAGGAATAAAAATTTTAGTTTATAAGCTACCCAGTCTGTGATATTTTGTTATAGCAGCCTGAATGGACCAAGATATTTCCTAACGGCTTTGGACTCTCAATTGGCAGAGAATTCAAACAGAGGGATGGAACCCCTTTAGTGTTAGCAGGATGCAGCTCCTTGTTTGGCTCCGCCCTGCTCTCTGCAGAATGTGTGTGTCAGCAACCTAAACAAAAACAGCTGTTTGTGCTGTGCTCCAGGTCACATGCTGTTCTTTCCCAAGGAATTGATACTGGAAATAGAGACTTTCTGAGGTCACAGGTAATCAGCCTACCACTACGTTGTGTGACTTTAAATTTCTGTTTTACTTAGTTTCTTTCCATAAATCTAACTCCAAGAAGGAAAAGCACTTGATTTGATAGAATCTGCAAGAGATAATTGACCTGGATAGCCTCTGTGTAGAAGAGACACAAGAAGTTGAATTCCACTGCCTGAGCACAGAAGAGCCCCACAAAGGTCGTACTCCACCCCCAATCTGTATGTGCATGGTTGTACTTGGCAGGTGCACACCACACATGCTGCTAGGCACATGAAAAGAGAGATGCACTCCACAAAGCGCTCCATCCATCTGCCACAGACTTGACATTGATATTCTCAGGAGCACATGGCAAATGTGGCTGGAGGTCTGGCAGGAGGTGAGCCAAGGTCAGAAATAGGACACCCATTGCAACCATGGAGTAATATGATAAGGAGGCCAAATAAAACAGCAGCCTTCAACTTGAGGTCCAGAAGGGTACACAGAGCCTTCTTTTTCAGTCTGTTGCCTGCCTGGTTTGCTGAGTCACTGCCCTAACTTCGGTTATTGGGAAAAGAGAGCCTGTATCAAATTATCCTGTACCCAGAGAGGCAAAGCAACCCAGTTTATTTTGGCAGTCTTCCTCCTGTTTGACTCACTGAAATTAAAGGTTGCAAAAACCTATTATTTCTTCTGTTCATCCTCTGGTGGCTAATGTATAACAGATCCTTATACCCAGTGCCTTTTTCTTCTTCCATATGATTTCAATTAGATAGCCAATAAAGCTAAGATCAAGAGAACAAATGATACCAAATGTTGGAGAGGATGTGGGGAAAGGGGAACGTTCATCCACTGCTAGTGAGATTGCAAACTTGTTCAACCCCTATGGAAAGCAGTGTGGAGAACTCTTAAAAAACTACAAATGAACCCACCATTTGAACCAGTTATACCACTCCTTGGCATATATACAACGAACTCATCCTATTTCAGAGACACTTGTACATCCATGTTTGTTGCTGTTCTTTTCACAATAGCTAAGAGATGGAAGCAACCTAAGTGTCCCTCAACTGATGAGTGGATAATGAAAATGTGGTTCATTTATATGATGGAGTTTTACACAGCAGTAAAGAAAGATGAAATCATGAAATTTGAAGGTAAATGGATGCAATTAGAAACTGTTATACTAAGTGAAGTAATACAGACTCAGAAAAACAAAAACATAAAATGACATATGTTCTCCCTCATATGTGGAGCCTAGCACCAAATCCTTTTAAGTGAGTATATATCCAGACATAACCACAGGAACCAGGATAATGAAAAGGAACCAGGAAGGTAAAGGAAAAGAAAGAATCTGAAAGAGAAGAACATTAGGAAACAAGTATTAATAAGGGAAATATGGATAAAAATGGGGTTATTTTAAGGGAAGGGGAGGGAGGCACTCAAGAGAGATGGTACCATAGGAGAATGGTATTATTAAGGGAGAAATGGGACAAATGGGGTACTTTAAATGGAGAAACCACAGTGGAAGGGTTAGATAATGTGAGAGATGAATAATGCCTAGATAGTTTTTTTTAAAAAAAAAACAGAGGGAACCATATTAATCGACCAACCTGCTGACAAGTTGTGCATATAACTAGCTCAAGGAATATAATATATATCTAGGCAGGGTTTATCTGAGAATTTTTAGTCTTTGCCCAAGCTTTAGCTACATGGCACATGGTAATTAAAAGTACCAGACTGGTGAAACTAACCTTCTTGGATGTTTAACAGCCATACTTTGAGGCCTATACTAATTTGGTCAGAGGCTCATAAAGGCTGGTTTTTGCTTCTTGCCCTCCAAGGTCAACTAAGTTCCTGGGGACTATGAGCATCTCTCAAAATGTCCTGTAACTGTGGTTAGTCACCTGTCCTCTTGATCAAGGAGGCAAAGGAGACCCCACCAAATGGACTTGAACCAGTGTCCAGTCTACAAAAAAGAGGGTCAACACGGAGGAAACATCTCAT
Organism: Nannospalax galili; assembly: GCF_000622305.1. Classification (NCBI taxonomy): domain Eukaryota; kingdom Metazoa; phylum Chordata; class Mammalia; order Rodentia; family Spalacidae; genus Nannospalax; species Nannospalax galili. The sequence goes on from NW_008355272.1 coordinate 2,713,931, forward strand.
TCATGCTTCCAAGCAAAGCCAGCCATGGCCGAGCAGGACCTTTGACTTATCTTCACATAGATGGAACTGGTAAAAGAATGGATCCAGGGGCTCCTCTCAAGCCCATGTGACCACTGAGTAACAGATACTCAAATGGCCTTAAGAATAAAAATGAATTAGTTTATCTGGGCCCACTGTATGGTCTTAAACACCCTAAAGGAAAATATAATCAAAGATTAAAGGAGTCAATATAATTCTTTAAGAGTCCATGTGTATAGCTAAAGGCTACATAACAAGAAACAATACCAGACAGGAAATACCTGAGTTATTGGCCAGGGTGGCCCAAGAGACTCCCAGAAAGTAACCCAGGCTAGAACTGAGAAAATGAACAGCAGACCCCAATCTTATCTAAAGGATAATATTGGCAACTGATTGCTGCTAGATGAGGAAGAACTGATCTTCATAAAACAAGGAACTCTAGATAGGCTGACTGGATTCAGAGGATGGACAAGCACTGGGGAACGGCTGGGGGTGCCGACAACATAGTGGACAGTAACAGGAATGACAGCGTATATGGACTCCACTGGAGGGGGGGAAGCTACGGGAGGGTACCATTTGGGAAGTGGGTATATAGATGAATAAGATTGTTTGGGATGCTCTATATGAAATACACACAAAAAAATCAACAAATTAAAAAAATGAGTTTTATTTGGGGAAGAAGCATAAAAATTTGCTTCATGTTAATTAGTAGAGGTGAAAAACATTACAATTAAAATCTACCTGATGACTTTATATCCATACTCTGGTGCCAAGGATCCACATGTAACCGACTGTGACTAGTAATAATCAGATACATAGCAATTAGAGATGCATGTGCAAACATCTAAGTGTTAGTAGCATTAAAAATAAGTTTTTCTGTATGAAACAGTACATTTTAAAATGAAATGGAGATCTTTTCTAAAGGTTAAAACCTCATTCAATTTTATGTCTTATAGGCTTTATACTGAGTTCAATACTGTATAACTGTGTTAATTCAAGTGTGAACCTAAGCATTCACAGCCACCTTTGAAAGATATATGTTTTTGCTCTGGAAATTATTATTGAATGTGTTAATGCTGTAATGAAATGCTTCTTCTAATCATGTGGTTATTAAATAAATAATAAAATTATTTTTTAAAAGTAAAAAAATGTAATAAAATATCTACAGTATAATTTAAAATCATCAGAGCATAAGAATAATGGTTGTATCAAATCAAATTAATCAATATTTAGTGAATACACTATTTGGTGAAATTCTTCTCAGTTGTTCTTTTCTTAGAAGTTCTGCCTCCTTAGTTGACCTCCTGGCCTGACAATATATTTTTGAGTAAATTATGAAAGCATTGACATGAATAGTAAGATGCTACTTATTGATTATGTGCATTGAATCTGATATTATGCTATGCATGTTACATCCATTGTCACTTAATTTCTACTGCCCGAAACAAAGTAATTACTCTACCCCTCCCCGCCCACAGACCACTTTTTTTTGAGACAAGGTCTTTCTATAACCTCAGCTGGCCTGGAACTCACTATGCAGACCTGGTTGACCTCTGTCTCACAGAGATTCACCTGTCTCTGGCCCCTGAGTCCATGTCCAGCCTCATTCCTACATTTTATAAATGAGAACATACAGACTCTCAGAAGTTAACCAGCTTGGAAATATAAAACAACCTGCTTCACTGGTTATTCATAGCAAGATTTCTTTCAAAACTATGCTGTTGTAGACCTTCCCTGAGGCCTACAATAACATTTTCATCAAGAATTTTGAACCCACCAGCACATTATTTACAAAGACAAATTTACATTTTTAATAAAGAGTCATGAAAATAGAAATTCCTAAAGAAAGAAGGAATCTGTGAAATATCCAATCCAGCTATACTAAGCATCATAAAAGAGAAGAAAACTATCTGGGTGTCACAAAAGCCCTCTGCCCCCACATACTGAAAAGGTCTAGAAGAATTAGAAGTTAACTTTTAAGTCTATGGCATTAGCCAAACTAGAGAAAGCTTACAATTCTGATCATTTTCCCAGGGGCAACATGCCCCTCACATGAGATTCTCTTGTTGATAGCATAATGCTAAAATCGAACTCCACTGAGGTAACGGAGAAGCAAAGCACTTTGTTTATAAAACCCTTAGCAAGAGCAATGCATTCCAGACAGTAGCTTCATTCTTTCCATTAAGTACTTATTTTACAGCAGATTCTTCATGTACAGTGTTTTCCAGCATGTAGGCCAATAACTGCTATCATTATAGAATTCATCAGAAAATGATTTGTTGAGACATTAATCCAATTCAGCGAGCTCCTGAACAATATTCTGCTGTTTATAGACTCTACTTATTTTTTAATTTCACCATCAAGAGAGCACAGCAAATGCTACACATTTATTATGCTCTCTCTGTGTGTTGAAGGTTAATCACATAGTAAGTTTGAAAGCTCCATTTCTTTTATTCCTTTCAATTTTATGAGTTATTACATTGGATTTAGAGATGTAAATCAACCTGTATCAATTAGAATTACAGTCTAGATTCCATTTGAGTTTTAAGACTGCATGTGTTTTCTGCTGAAATCAATGATGAACTCAACCTCTTACCTGAGATAAAAGTAAGCTCTCTAGGAGATGGTCAACGACTTCTTAAAATAAAACATCTTTGTAAGGTTTTTTTTTGTATTTTAATTGAATTTTTTTACAATTTACATACAATATAATTTGGTGAAATTTAGATCCCCTTCCCTATCTCCACCTCCCCTTATTATCCCTACCCAACTCAATGCACTCTTATGGATATATGTAGGCCTATGGAGTCTAATTTGTGTCTCTGAATATCCACTGGAGCCTGGTTAACCTAAGAGTCAGTCCCATGCTTGAAAGAGACTGTCTCTGCCTTTTCCAGCAGCCATCCATTGACACAATTTCTTTAGATGTGGTTGGAAATTTTTTACCAACTTCCTTATGTCTAAGCTGGGATGTTTTTTGGATTGAGCTTGCCTGGGCTTTGTACATGCTGTTACCATTGCTGTGAGTTCATATGAGCAACTGAATAGCTGTCTGGAAAACTCTGTTTCCTTGCAGTCATCTTCCACCTCTGGCTCTTACAATCTTCCCACCACATCTTCCACAAAGATCCCTGAACCTTGTGGGGCAGAAGTTGGATATAAGTGTCCTATTCAGGTATATGAACTCTACAGCCTCTTGTTCTCTGTTTGTTGGCTAGTTGTGGGTATCTGTGTTAAACACCATTGCAGAAAGAAACTTTTCTCATCAAAGTTAAGAGATGCATTAATCTATGGGTATAACAATTAGTCACTAGGAGTCCATTTAATATGACAACTATTTAGTAGAAAAGTATTATTAGGTTCTCCTCTATGTCCTGTGACCAGTTTAGTCTCAGGTTCCTAAGCCTGATATTAATGTCAGGTATGGGCTCCATCCTAGGAAGTGTGTCTTAAATCCAATTAAAGAGTAGTTGGTTACTCCTATAATATTTATGCCACTACTACACTTGTGGGCATTTCTTGCCAGGTCAGTTATTATTGTAGTCCACAGGATTCACTGCTGGATAAGGATGATGATTATATTTTCTTACAATAGCTTGAACAGCACCTTTCAACACTATGAAAGCTAATCAGCAGAGATGAGGTTCTGAAGTCAGCACCAGCTTGACTTCTTATTTGTTCTACAGCTCACGTGTGTAGTGTCTTCATCAACTAAGAGGGTCTTATCATCAAGTTCTGGTGAGTACCAAGGTCAGGGGCAGTGGCTAACATTGTTTGAGGGTCCATAAACTCCCTGGTGAACAGCTTCTAGAGAGGCATTGTGTTTTCCTGGCATTGAGTTTTTTTCATTAGTCTATGATGTCCAGAATGGTCAATGTCCTCCTGTTATAGGATACAATGAAGGCAGTCTTAAGAGGAAAATTTATAGCAGTAAGTGCCTACATGAGAAAAGTAGAAACATCTCACATAAGTAAATTAATGATGCACTTGAAAAACTTGGAAAACAAAGGACAAACAACACCTTAAAAGAGTAGACTGGAAGAGATAAGTAAAATCAAGGCTGAAGTTAATGAAACAGAAATGAAGAAAACTATACAAAGAATCAATGAAATGAAGACTTGATTCTTCGAGAAAAGTAACAAGATTAACAAACATTTAGCCAAATTAACCAAAAGAGAGAGAGAAGAAACAACTAAAGAGACCAGAGGAAATTCAGATAATCATATGGCTATACTTTAAAAATCTACATTCTAATCTAAAAGAACCTACATTCTAATCTAAAAGAAATGGATAACTGTCTAGATATGTGTGGCCTACCAAAATTAAATCAAAATTACACACATAATCTAAAGTAGATTCTTAACAACCAGTGAGATAAATAGAATAATTAAAAATCTCCCAGTAAAAAGAGCCCAGGACTAGATGTATACAGTGCAGAATTCTACCAAACTTCTTTCAAAGAAGAACTAATACCAATACTCCTCAAACTATTCTGTAAAATAAAAAATGAAGGAATACTCCCAAGTTCCTTCTATGAAGTCATTATTACTCTGATACCAAAATCAGGCAAAGACCCAACAAAAAAGAAAATTATAGACCAATTTCTCTGATGAACATAGATGTAAAATTATCAATAAAATATCCACAAACTGAATGAAAGAACACATCAAAATGATTATCCACCATGATCAAGTTGGCTTCATCCCAGAGATGCAGGATGGTTCAACATACATAAATCAATAAATGTGATCAACTACATAGTCAGATTCAAAGATAGAAACCACATGATCATGTCACTAAATGTAAAAAAGGCCTTTCACAAAATCTAACATTCATTCATGATACAAATCATCTTCAATTTTAAATAGATCTAACAACTTTCTTAGGCTCTAAATAGTTTCAAGATCTCTCATACATACCATTTTCATTTTAGAAAACTGTGATTGATCAAAAGGTTATGCAACAAGAGCTAGAATCTGAAGTAAGGGTTATCTTTTCTTGAGCAGATAGTCTTTCCACCACTCCATGCTATAAAGCAAGGTTAGCCAGCTGTGGTCCTGGGGCCTACCACCTGTTCTTATAAGTATTATTGGAACACAACCATACCTGTTTGTTTATGTACAATATAGGGCAGCTTTTGCAATACAATGAGAGCTGAGCAGTTCTAAGAGGAACCATATGTTTCATAAAGACTGAAATATTTAGTATTTGGCCCCCTTCAGAAAGTTTGATATGCTATAAAGAACTGCAGCATATTTCAGACAGTGATGAATGAACATGGTTCCTACTCTGCATTAGCTCAAATTCTAGTTGAAAAATCAACACTTAATGCTGTGGTTGATATATTCTACCATAAAAACTTCAGCTCCAAAATAATGAAATGCCTTTTTATTCTTCGAACTAATGGTACAAACCCTGTGTCATTTTGTCAAACATGACATTTTTTTCCTACCTCTAGGACTTCCCCTCCTGTGAAAATCCCGACTCCTAGGGACTCCGCAGTCTGGTGCATCAATCCTAGACACAATTCCTTGGTTGAAAGAAAACAAGGGCAGCTGCTCTGTACCTCAGGGGCTCCACTCCCCATTGCTATAGTGACAGTTGAAATCTCATGGTATCACTGGTGAATGCAGTTTTCTGGACCACAAGATGAAAGGCAAATTTTCCCCATGAAACTCAGTGATTTCTTATTCAGTTTCTCATTGACCTGGTGCCATTCTGAGTTAAATGTCTTTCCTTGTGCTGATTCTAATTACCCCAGGACAAAATTTTGTTTTCTTAATTCTTGATGTGTGACAAAGACATCTGGCATTGGATCTGTCAACTCCCAGGCCAAGTGTCACCCTCTCAGGCCTGGAGTATGGGTTACTTGCCTAGAGTAGAGGTACCCTTAGTGGAGGCTCTATCTCTGCTCTACCCTGCAACCAGTAAGGTTTGACATCTTTCAGGATTGAGGGAGAATGTTTTAAATGCCCTCATTTCCATTTTCTGAACTTAGTGGCAGAAAGTGAGATCTATCCCTCCAGTATCCTACGGGAAATAAAACATTTTCCTGAATTTTCTGACTTGATTAAATTCAAAGGACTCTTAACTAATTAACTCGTTAAAGTATCCATTGTTGCTAAAACATTTAATGGGAAGCATCTTTCATTGATTCCAGATACCTTGTGTTTACCAGGGATGCCCAAACTAAGCATGTTTACTTGATATCTTTTATGAAGCTCTTAAGGACTGGTGACTCACCACTAAAGAGAGCTAAGATGCAGCTAACTGAAAAATATTGTGGATTTCACTTTTCTTCTAGCTTTACACTGGCAGAGATTTCCCTAAGCATCCAGTTTTCTTACATTTTAAAGCAGAGATCAACAGATACCTGCATTCATGCCCCAAAATGTAGTCCTTTTTTATATTTTTATTGAGCTTAAAAAAATTTATACAGTATTTCCCACTCACATCCAGACCCCCTCCCCGATCCATGCCTCCCCCTATCCCCCCACCAAACCCTGTGCATTCTTGCATGCAAGCTGAGTGGTATTCATTCAGGTGTTTGTACCCAAATGTCCTTCAGTATAAATGTGTCCACTGGAGTCTAGTCAGCCCATCTAGTGGTCGTATGTAAGTCATACTCTCCCTCACCCAGTAGCAATCAGTCTCAAATAGTTCTCAATCTAGTGCTGACCCATCATCTATTTCTCACCTCCCCTTTGGGCCCTTGTTTAATTCAGCTGACATGGGTGCTGAGTTTGAAGCCACTGCTGGTGCAGGCGTATACGAGCAAGCCTCCAGTGGCCTGGAAGCCTCCACCTCCTTATGTTTATGAACCAGCCTTGTCTCTTACAATCATTCTGCCTCCTCGTCCTCGATGGTCCCTGAGCCGTGGGTGGGTGAGTTTCCACAAAATGTAGCTCTTGAGTCATCAACAATGAATGCATGTTGACTTTTATTCTGTTTTTAAAGATTTATTTTTTTTTATGTGGTGTGTGTGTATGCCAGTGCCTGCAGAGGTCAGAAGGGGGTTTCCTGGAGCTGGAGTTAAAGGTGATTTTGAGCCACTTGAGCTGGGTGCTGGGAACCAAATGCTGATCCTCTGCAAGAGCAGCAAGTGCCATCTCTGTAGTCCCTTATTCCTTGTTTAAATTTTCTTTCTATGGCTAGAATACCTTTCACGAACTATAACTAGTGGAATATTTGACTTTAAGGCCCTTTGAAGAGGGTGAGGCATAGCTTCTCAGCACCAGAGTGGATGCTAACAGGAACTGATAGATTCAATTTCTCTTAGATTTTTGTTTGCCTTCTAAACCTTGAGTCTTGTATAATATGATTCTATATGACAAAGTGTTTGGGTCAGTGTCTACAAGTGTATACCAGGTTTCCTACATTCAGGTTGATTTGTTAGCATGTGAACTACCCCCCGCAGGTTCATGTGTTTGAACTCTTTGTCTCTAACTGGTGGTGGTGTTATGTTGGGATGTTGTGGAACCTTTAGTGGGGTGGAGGGCTACATGCAACAAATGGGTCAGTAGAGGGTGGCCTATGGGTTATACTTCAGCCCTGTTTCCAGCAGCTCTCTCTAACTCCTGACTACCTGATGATGTAACCAGGTCTTTAGGCTCTTGCTGTCCAACCACTAGCGCTCCTGCTGAAAGGCCTTTTCTGCCATGATGGATTGTACTCTCTCAAAACAAGCCAAAATAAATCCTACCTCCCTGTGTGGGATAGCTTTAGTGTCAATTTGACACACCTGGGTTGAGGGAGCCTCAATTGGGGAATTGCTTCTATTGGACTGGCCTGTGGCCATGTCTGAGCACATCTTCTTGATGAGTAATGTGGGAGGGCCCAGCCCACTGTGGGTGGTGCCACCCATGGGCAGGTGGGCCTGTGTTGCATAAGAAAGCAGTCTGAGCAGGGTCCAGGGAACAAGCCAGTAAGCAGCATTCCTCCATGGCCTGTGCTCCAGCTCCTGTTTCCATGTTCCTGCCCTGAGTTCCTACCTTGGGCTCCCTGGTAAAATGCGACCTGTGAGATGTAAGCTGAGTAAACTCTTTCCTCCCCAAGTTGGTAGTGGTCAGAGTATTTTGTCACAGCAATGAAGAAACAAACCAGGACACCCCCTTAAGTTGCTTCTACTACAGGAGTAAGAAAAATAGCTAAAGTACAAGTGAAACAGAGATAGGTTTCCACCTTTAACTAGAAGGTAGCTGCTTTGTGCATATCCACATGTTTTCCATTTAAGACTTTCCTCCTGGGTGTCTAGAGACCCTGCCTCACAGTTGGAAGCAGTGTCTTCAAATCTCATGGTTAGCCCCTCCCTCAAGCAGCCAGAAAATATACATTATTTGTTAGTTCTTTCCCTCCTCTGATGGTCAACATAATCAAGGGATATTCTTTGGGCCTTGAGATTGTTTCCTCCCTGTAACTCCCTAACCTGGATGGACAACACTGGGAGAGGCAGAATGAGAGGAAGATTGAATGAATTTAAATCCTGGAACATCAAGTAATTGCATCAAAGAGAAAATTATAAATTGGGAGGACTTCAGTCACCTCCAATGTAGATTACAGAATCATTTTGTTGAAGGAACAGAGGTAGAAATTATACTAGAAAAAGGGAATAAAGATCTACAAAACTTGGGCTAGAGAAATGGCTCAGTGGTTAAGAACACTGGCTGTTCTTGTAAAACACCCAGGTTCCATTCCCAGCACCTACATGGCAGCTAACAACCATCTGTAATTCCAGTTCCAGGGGATCTGATGGCCTCTTCTGTCCTCCACTGACATTGCAATAGTGCACTTAACTACATTCAGGCAATACACACATACACATAAAACAATAAGTCAAAAATTTTTTTAAAAAGATCTACAAACTTGATTTTCATAGAATTTAAGTGATTCCATTTAAGTGCCAAGATCAATAAAAGCTCAACATCAATGGGAATAATGGCTTCCAAGCTAAATACTAGTAAACATCACTGGTGCTTGTGAAAATGCTGTTCTCTCCTTTGGATTTCTATAAGGTTTTGTTTTTAACCAAATCACTTATAGTACAAGTTAGTTAGAAATTTTGTATGTATATAACTTTTCTTTGGGTATATTTATGGGCTGTTTCACAATTCTCCCTGCTCTTTGTCAAGCATTTCAAACCCTGAAGACTTGGTTTAAGATGATAGAGATTTTGTCATATTCAGATTGTGAATGACGGTAACCAGATCACATTGGACATGTATCACAAGTAGAAGACAGCCTGGTGTTTTAAGCATTGAGATTTGGAGATTGTTTGTCACTGCATTTAGCACATCCTAGTTGATAAAGATGCTAAGTTATAGAGAAGTAAAGTTACATTATTGAACATATAATTTTATGTTTGTCTATTTCTAGCCTGCTACATACATAGTTAACTTATAGGAATACAGTCATAGCTGCTCAGGAAGGAAAATATCAATTTAAAATATGTGGCTGAATTCCAGTTACCTTTTAAGAAACATGCATTCCAAACTGATGTAAACTTGCTGATTCTCCATGGGTTTCAGGTCTCCTAGACTGCACACACTACAGGAACCTTGCATACCAAGGGACTCTAGCTTTTAGAGATATACTCCATATTGCCCCATTCTGACTTTTTTCTAGTTACCTGTCTAGAACTTGTAATGCTAATTACTCTTGCCTTTACTTCTCCTTCACATCTTCCATTCATGACTCAAGGACTTTCTCCTCCCCTTAGGACAAAAGTTATGCAATTTGGGAGTCTTTTAGATAGACCCACTGAAGGGGTAGTCCAATTGCCTCATCCTGCGTCCCTGTTCAGCATGGAAGATGCCAGAGCGGTTGGCGTCCCTGTTCCCTACTGGCAATTTGGGTAACCCCTTCAGAGGATGGCATGATAAGACTAGGAGGTAGGAATTGGCTGGGTAGTTAGGGTAAAAAGACCCCAAAGAAATGTAGCCACTTTCTTGGCTAAAAGTCAAAATGTCCTTGGGCCTGTTAGCAACATACTCTGTTCCAAGGCCAAAAATTGTCAAAAGTATTTGGGAGCTTGTAACTAATCCTTAAAAGATTTTAGGGTTACCTCTTCAGAGAGGGGAAAGTTGGAAGGGAGGGAGTGAGCATAGATTTGATCAAAACACCTTATGTGCATGTATGAAATTCTCAATAAAGATTTTGTAAAAAAAAAAAAAAAAAAGATAACACAAACACAAGCCTATTACTTCATCTGGAGTGTTATCAAAGAAATACTAACATCTCTCCATGGTGAAACAAAACGCAGACAGTGCAGTGGGTTCTAGCATGCTGATGCAGTCTGTGGGGAGCATAGTGAGCCTCTCAACCAGGCAGATTTCTGCTGATGAAAATGAGGGGTTCCCTGAACCTGATAGATTCAACCCACAGGTTCCAGACCCATCCTTTGAATGTAAGTAAAAGGCTGGTAGGATCAGCAGTCACTGCATCAGGAACCCCACTACAGAGGCTACCTGAAAATCAGGCACCTGCCAGCTCATGAGGCCTGAAGAGCTATGTTCTGGTACCCTGATGTCGTTACTTTTGTCTTGCTGTGGTAAAATACCCTATCAAAAACAACTAGAGGAAAAAGGGTTTACTTTGGCTTATAGTTCCTGGGGGATACAGTCCACTGTGGGCAGTAAAGACATAATAATAGGTGGGGAAGGTATGGGGTCAGGAGTAGGAGGCTAGCTGGTCATATTACATCCACACTCAGGAAGAAGAGGCTGAACAGGAAGGGGGCCAGGCAAAAAAGCCTCAAGGCCTACCCCCAGTGACTCTCTTCTTCAATAATGTTCTGCTTCATGAAGTTTCCACAGCTTTCCCCAGCAACACCACTAGCTGGGGACAAAGTGTTCAAACACATGAAACTATAGAGGGTATTTCACATTCAAACCATAATGTACCCCTTTCTTTTTGTGTTCCCAGTGCAAATTCTGGGTATAAGGTTATAACAAAGGACTTCAGAACAATGCAATACTTTCCTATAAGACCCTAATATTAAATGTTAACATTTAAACATTTAGTAAGTCCAGTTGGTAACAGTGACGATCTTCAGGCCTGTTCATTTATTTTGTTACGATATCCTATTCCCTATTACAGCTTTAACTGAAGCCCTCAGAATTGCCCTCTGTGATAAGGATGCAATTTCAGACTTCTGTCTTCCAGGTAGTTCACTAGACTGATAGTCTAAGGATTCCATCCAAGTGCAATTACATTATCCAGATGTAAGATAATAAGATAAAGCTGCAGGATTCCAATACTTACAGAGAGCTCATGTCCCAATGACTTTTGTAATTAATGGTAAAGAGAAAGAAGGGACTGCCAAGTATCTTATATTCTCTCAAATCATACGAACTCTGAAGAAAAGAAAGTTACTGTCTTCTTTGGTCATTTTTCTCCATAGCTATTTGACAGTCTATGCATCTCAAAATCAACCACATCTAAATTCTACATATAGACTCTGCCCTTGCTCAATAGGGAAGCATTTGGACAATTGAATACCAAAATGATCCTGTTATTTAGAAGATTCTAAGGAGATTTCATAAATGATTACTTTCAGGGACTGCAATATTCTTAGCTCCTGTGGCCCTATTTGATACCACTTATTTTTCCTTTGATTTTCTTATTATTCCTAGGGCTGAGAATTCACAAAATAAAAGCCCTCTGGATTAAATGTAAGGGCCAGTTGTTAGAGCTTCCAGGTGTGAACTGAGAGGCTGCTTTTGGCTCCTCTCACCTATCTTCTGTAGTCTGCACACAGGTGGTGAATTGCCCAGAAACTTTGGCCTTGGGTGATCATTTTTAAAATTCTAAAATGAGTGCTGATCTGTGGAATTTTCTGGATCAAGGGATCCAACTGCTTAGCGCACCTTTGTTTAATATATTCCATCTTGACAATCAGATAATGAATAGAGGGTACCACAGTTGAATTGATAAAATATTTGAATGGAAATAGCTGTGATCCTTGTGCAAATATACTTGGAAGAAAAGACAACTCAAAATGGAGAAGGGCATAGAAAGGACTCAGTCTTTACAAATTCAGCACCCTTTGAGTGCTTGACATGGAACCTGGTGTTTCACATGTACTTCTGTCAGATTAGCTCCCGTAGTAGTACCACGGGAAAACTTGATTGGTAATGGCTTTATTTTTTCAATCTTTAGGAAATTTGGGGTGCTTCCAACTTACTTCAATTGGCCGATTTTAGTCAACAACGCTTTCTCTCTTCCAGCCCAGGTTCATAGAGTTACTTATCCCAACACAGCTTTGTCGTTGCTGTTCTATGCCTGCTGTGTACTTTAGTGCACAAGGTGTGACTGTCACACCACATCAGAATATTCCAAGAGTGATTCTACCTTTACCAACTTTACATTAGATACTGGATATTTGCTCCAGTGGTGTTTCCAGAGTTATGTAATGCTGGCCTGTGGCTCTCTCTTTGGGGAATCTATGTGTCATCCTGAGATAATCTCAGTCTCTGAAAATTGCCAGGTATGAAGAAGTCATATAGAAAATATCCACAAGTTATGATGATGACTCAAGGAAGTGGAGTAAACCCTCTGAGGATCAGGAGAGGGGATGGCCAGGATGGGCAATTGTGGTTGGAGTTTAAAGTCTTTGCACGCTGAATTTTCTGATTAGGGAAGAAGGCTAACATCATATTAGAACTAAAGTTAAGAGAAGGTAAAACAGGGAGGAACCACATAGCAGGACAGCCTGAGTTTGAGTCTTCTGAGGAATAAGATGCCAAGCTGAGAGAAAAAGCATAAAGCTTTTATGAAAGTAAGTACCTACATGAAATAAGGTGGGGGCTTCTGAGAGGCTGACAAGTCACCAGACCTCCATGGAAGTCTGACCTCCTGTGAGGGAGAGGAGAGGAAGTGAGCAAATGCTTTTTGATGGTCATGCAATAAGGGGTTGCTTGGTGAAGTCACTGGGAGCCCCGGAGCCAAAGACTCATATCTCCCTGGCCTCGCTCCATGGTTGACTCTGGCTTGACCTCCATGAAGAACACAGAAATTGAGGCCTTAGTCAGTTATGCTGCTGTGTAACTGCCAATATTGGAAGTCTACAAAGTACATTTCTATGAATGCTAAAATAGCCAAGATGAATTGCGAGAAGCAAGAACCCAGCCCTCAAATATTGAGGCTCCTGAGTCAGAACTGAGTTATGAAGCCAGATGACCACTGGCTCACTGATGGAGCAGGAGCTGGGCGGCCCCAGGCATGGTGGAGGAGCATGGACTTGAGCACTTAAGACAGAGGGCACCATTGGGAGCTGGATGGTCTGCAGCTGCCTGCCATTTGAACTAGCTTCAGGCTGGTGCTTTTCTACCTCCCAATGGAAATCTGGTAGTCTAATGGATGCTCATGTTGTACAGAGTTGGTTTTGACTGTGAAAAAATTAGATGTGATCCTCCAATAAGTCTTTTTTCTGCTTTGACTTGTGACCTGTTCCAGTTCCAGAAATAGCTTGATCTCTGGCAGCATTGTTGAAGTAACTGTTTATTTTCCCAAAGGGACTACTTTGAAAGAAATAGTGCTTATTTGGACAAATAAGTTGGAGTGGCTGTATTCCAAAATATCACTTATTATTGCTTGATTGGCACCTGATTACTTTTTAGAAGTGGTTCACAACTGATTTTTAATCTCTCTACTTATTTAACATGACCTATGTATGTACTCCCGCTAACAATATATTTTATTAATTATTCTAAGGAAGTGACTTGTGAAGAAGGCAACACCTTCTCCCCCATTCCTAATAAGAAGGGGAGGCCTGATGCTGATTAGAAGTTCTGAGAAGACGAACATACTTCATCCCTCTACAGGGAACGGTGCTGAAGACCAGGGATTGCCTTCAGTGGTTTACTTTGTATTTCATGCTGCTTAGTTGGATAGATTTTTTTTTCTGAGTTAACTCACCTCCCATAGACATGGTATCAAATTAGAGGAATATTTAAAACACCTTCCAAACATACCAGGTCAGGGAATAGGAAAAAGATGAAGGGTACTACTTCGTGTGTGTGTGTGTGTGTGTGTGTGTGTGTGTGTGTGTGTGTGT
>NW_008355272.1:2728022-2772685 GCF_000622305.1 Nannospalax galili
TGTGTGTATCTACGTTAAGTGATATCTAACAAGAAGGATTCAGAACTCTGTATTTAGGAGATGGCAGAGCACAGAGTTTAGCACCTTCAAGTCATTAGCAACCTCTCCAGAATGGAAAAAAATTCCAGCCAAGAATACATTGTTTCTTCAAACAGATAAGAGGTGGGAAGTTGGCAGCAGAGGTGGAATGAGGCACAGAACCTTCATCCCTCACTCTCAATACAAGCAGGCAGGAGTTTAGTCCTAGGAGGGGCTTTTCAAGGGATGCTCAGATCTGTCTAGGATTGTTTATCTAGTCCTAATCAGGACCAACACCTGAAACTAGGTTAGGATTCTATTTTGTCAGTGTGTGAACACATGTGTCAAAAATCTTTGACCCTCTAACACCTATATAACATCTTCTCTTCCTAAGATTCAGGGGTCATTATGAATGAGGGGCAGAAAGTTTTAAGAGCTAGAGGTGGTAGATGAATACAAGAAAACTATTGTCTGGACACCATATGGCACTTGCACATATGAACCCACAGCATTTATGACAGCATGGACAAGTCCTATGCAAAGCCAAGACAGACAAGAAATAAGTAAATAAGGGAAGTGGGCAAGAAGTCCCAGCCATTCATTGGCAATAATTGATGGCTGAGAGGGGGAGAATTGGGGGGGGTTGTTTGTTTTTTGTTTTTTAACTGTTGTGTTGACTGATAGGTTGACCAGACTCTAAGGGCTAGATCCACACTCAAGAGCCTTTTGGAAATAAAGATTAGAATCCATAGACCTTTAAAAAAGAGAAAGAATAACAGAGGGGCAAGAAGTCATGGGGGAAGGTTGGGGAAAGAGGAGGGAGGAGGTCTAATATAATCAAAAGACATGTATGGAATCTTTGAAACAATAAAAATTGTTTGAAATATGCTAGCCCTCTGGCAAGAGTTCATTTTAGTTGGAACCTAGACCCCTTTTGGATCACCAGTCACCACAGAAGAAGCACACAGAAGAACACACCTATGGTAGTTGTCACCTGGTACTCTTGTTGCTCCTTGCTGTGGTTTGAGAGTCTGTCTCCTCCTCAAATCACAGGTTAAGACTGAAACCCCAATGTGGGAGTCTTAAGAAGGGGATTCCTAAAGCAATGAGGGTAGGACCTTCACAAGTAGGAAACACAGCCTCATCAAAAGGTGAAACAAGAGAGACCTAGTTTTGTGCTTCTGTCCCTTCTGCCTTGGAAAAACAGTGTTGATCCTATCTGCATAGTGTGGCAACCAGAGGAGATCTACCATCTTCAAAGCAGAGTGCAGCCTTCACCAGACACAGAACCCGCCAGTGCCTTAATCATGCACTTCAAGTCTCTAGAACTATGAGAAGCAAATTTCTGTTCTTCATAAATTACCCAGTCTTTGATATTTTCTTACAGTAGTGCAAATGGACTAAAACATTATTTGACCCTTGGATAGGGACTGGAGCTGAAGCACATGCTCAGCTTGGCTCCAGTGGAGAGGGAAATTAGAAAATCCTTTGTATTAGTTACTTTTCTTGTTGCTGTGACAAAACACCTGACAAAAGCAACGTAAAGAAGGGAAGGGTTTATTTTGGTTCACTGTTTGAGGGTATAGTCCATCATGACAGTGAAGTCACAGCAGTAGGAATGTGAGGCAGTTGGTCACATTGCATCTGCAGTCCAGAAGCAGAGAGAGATGAATGCTGATACTCATCTCACATTCTCCTTTTCTTCAGTCTGAGACCCCACCCCATGGGAGGGTGCTACCCATACATAGGATGGGTGTTCTTTCCTCAGTTAACCCTGTCTAGAATCTCCCTCACAGACATGTCCAGAGGTTTGTCTCCTAGGTGATTCTTGATCCTCACAATTTAACAACCACAATCCTCAAAACTAAATTCCTCTTCTCTGGCTATTTAGTTATCACTAGACTCTCTTTCCCAACCAACTTTCTGTGCTTACTTCACAGACTTCTTAACTCCACAGTCTGCAGGAACAGCTGACCCTCCTTTGTTCCCTCCCTATCACCCGTTCTCATGTTGATGCTCTGTGTTTCCATTGCAGCAGTAACTGCTATCAAAATCTCTCTTCACTCATTGATAATGCCTTCATCCTCTAGAGTACACAAACCCAAAGGAACAAGAGCCATATCTGTATTGCTCACTTCTGTATTTTGTATGAAATGTTATTTATTTGATGACTATTGAGCTGAGGGCATGCATTATTATTCTGTTAGCAAGCTGGTAGCCGAGAACTTGAGCTCTGAATCCTGAAGGCCATCATCAAAGGATTTATGCTTATTTCCTAGCTACATTTCTTTCCCAAAAACATTTTTTGAGAAAAGTCAGTATTATATCCTATTCTAGAAGGGAGGGGGAAAAGATCCCAAGGATAGGATGTTTGTGCCGCACAACTATTTTGTGGTGTGTTGTTAGTATCCTTCCTCTTGTGCACTGGCTTTTTCTATTGGTTTCTCCGCAAAGTAAACTATTGCCCCCACATCCTTTCATCTAAGAGAGTTTCTACCACGTCACAGACAAAAGGCTTTGAGGGACTGCTTGAAACCATATCTCTGTTATTTAGTCTTATGTGCAATATAATTCTCTCCAAGCTTCTCCAATATTTTAAAAGTTTCTCCAAACATTTTTTGCTACTCTGCTTCCTAAACCAGCCAGCTCCAGATATGGTAGACTTCCACCAATGGAAATTTCTGTTGCTAGTCAGCCTGGGCTACAAAAATAACATAAAAGAAAGAGATAGACTTGCACAGTCACAAGTATAGAGCACTTGACTTCAGGTCTCCATCACTAAAATACGGTCTGAAAATTTCCAGATGTTCTTTTCCTTCCCCATTACTTTAGGATGCTGCATACTCAGCCTGTGGCCACTGTTAATGAAATCCCCCAAGGTTAAATGACTGCCAAGAATGGGCACCGAAGCTCCTGATGGGAGTCAAACATGTACTGTGAATCAGTGCTTGTTAGGTGCCAGCAGTTCTCCAAGAGCCTCCTGGGACCCAGTTGAAAGAAGGCACAACAATGACCATGACAATAGGATTGATCAGCATCATAACACAAAAGCAAAATTAATACAGTGAAGCTCAGATTTGGCGTGCATTGCATATTCTTTTCAAGGCCTCTAATTTTGCAGGCAGTTTTCAAATCCATAATCCAACCAATCATAGTTCAAAAATCTTCAGCTGGACTGACACTCCCTGGCAGTCTGCTGGTTAGGATTTAGTCCTCTCACAGCAGTGGCCTGGGTTTGATTTTAGGGCAGGGAAGCCTCTCTTCAGGGCTGGGGAGATGGTTTAGGGGTTAACACACACTGCTCTTGCAGAAGATCTGAGTCTTTTGCTTTAGTGGCCTCACATGCACATAGCCATACAGAGACATATATACACATAATTAAAAATAAGATCAAATCTTTAAATACAGTCAGAAAATGCATGTATACTGAATCTGTACTGATACTCCCCCCCATCATCATTCCTAAACAATATAGTATAACATTTTTTTACATAGTGTTTGGTACTATAAGTCATCTAGAGATGATTCAAAGTATACAGAGGATGCAGACAGTCTCTCTGCAAGTATTGTGCCATTTTATAGTAAAGGGACTCAGTGTCTAATGACTTTGGGATCCATAGTTGCAGATGGAGTTAGGGGGCTGAAACCAATCCCCTGAGAGCACTTGGGGACAAATATACTCTATCACTAGACTCTTAGGATAGCAGGTGGATGCCACATTGTGCTGTGTGTCCTCACAGGGAGAAAATATGACTTCAGAATCATTGACTCTATTGGGCATGGTAGCAGACAACCCATGCTCTAGGTCTGTACCCTACACACAGGGACCACAGCATGTTACTGACAGATGGTACATGATGTCTAAATTGCAGATGGCAAGTGATACATTATTCAAATATTAATGATATCCTAGAATAATTCTTTTTTTCCTTTTTTCTCCTCATGTATATGTGAGTGGCGTGTGTGCATATATGTATCTGTGTTTGCATATATGTAGATGCATATGCGTGGATGTATGGAGGCCTGAGATTGACGTGTCTTCCTCAGTCACCCATCACCATGTTCATTGAGGTAAGGTCTCTCAACTGAACCCAGACCTTGCCCATATGGTTAGCCAGACTAGCCAGTATGCTCCAGAGTCTACCTTTTCAGCCCTGAAATTACAAGCAGGCCATCAAACCCACCTGGCCTTGCATGGGTTCTGGGGACCCCAAATCTAGTCCTTACACTTGCACAGAAGGAGTTTTAACCACCAAGTCACCTTTCCGGTCAGTTTTTCTGTTCTTAATATGATTTTCCTTTAATGGACTACCAGAAAGACAAGCTGACTGTGAGACTCTATCTCTTTTTAAATATATATATATTGAATTTTTTTGCATTTTATATATCTTAATTATATTTACCCCCCACCCCATTTGCACCTCTCCATTGCCTGCCCACAGGATTTCATGCATTCTCTTCATATATGTTAAGGTCTATTGAGTCAAGTTTTTCTACCCAGATGTCCCTTGATGTGAGTTCATCCACTGGAGCCTGTGCAACCTATCTAGCATCATTCCCTTAAAGAAGATCAACTCTCCCTCACTCAGAAGTTATCAACTGACAATAATTCTTTGGCTAAGGTTAGGGCCTCCTGTCCATTTCCCCAGTTCTATGCTGGGCTTTTGTCTGAGTTTGGGTGGGTCTTGTACATGCTTTCACCATTGCTGTAAGTTCATATAAGCAAGTTTCCAGGGCCTGGAAGACTCTGTTTCCTTGTGGTCACGTACAAACCCTGGCTCTTTTTCAGCCCCTTCTGCAATGGTCCCTGAGCCCTGGGTGGGTGATGTTTAATATAGAAGTCCTATTCAGGGCACACACTCTGCAGTCTGTTATTCTCTATACTTTGGGCAGTAGTGGCCTTCTTAATCACCCTCTGTTGCAGGAGGAAGTGTTCTCTGATCAGAGTTGAGAGATGCATTAGTATCTCTCTATCCCCGTTCCACTATGTTCTGTGAGCCTTAGGTGTAGAGGTTTCATTGTAGATGTGTTACTTGTGGATGGGCACTCACAGACACATCTCTGTGTGTGACCAGTTGTGGAACTCTGTAATAGCTTCCATCTGTTGCTTTAAGAATCTGTCTTTTGGAAGTCACTAAAGGTGTGAGTTTAGAAATTGAGCTTTGGCATTTGCTTATTTGTTTCTTTTTTATTTGTTGGTTTGTTTGAGGCAGGGTCTCATTTATTGCTCAGGCTGGCCTGGAAGTTACTTTGCAGTCCAGTCTGACTTTGACCTCATGACAGGAGGATTCCTGCTTCAGTTTCCATATTCTAGGATTGCAGATGTGCCACCATGTCTGGGTTTAGAAATTGAGTTTGGTTTTTCAAACTTGCCTTATACCAAGATTGTATCATCTATTTCTGAATGTGTGATGTGTTAAATCAAAGGCAAAGGGAAATCTATGCAACATTACTTAATAGGTATTAATAAACAATTGACCATAGTATCAACTAAAATATACTTCTGGGTCATTCATGTACAGAAGGGAATACATTACAGCACTTGATCTCTATTTTATAACTTAGACCATGAGTCAAACACTTGTCATGCTTACAGGGTCAGGAGGGTGATACTACTGTATAAACTCAGTCATTGTACAATGGGAACTAGTGCAGACATTTGCAAACTAGGAGTCCTTGTCCTAACTAAAAGAAGTTGTCTAGAGTCACTGCCAGTAGGGAGTTGTTCCATGGTCATGTTAGCCCAGTGCTAACAGGGCTTCCATATTTGCAACACAAGATGGAATCTGATGTATGTGAACATAGGTTCTTCAGGTGTGATGGGTACAGGAGGGTCTTAGACACCAGCCTCCCATTCATCACTTAAACCTGTCACACTGTGGAAATGTCTATCCATCCTTAATGAGTGCTCTTTCAAAATGAGTTTCTTTGGAGACCATTGTGAAGGGACAAGTGATATACTTTGAGGCAAACATTCAAATTCAAAACTGCTAGTTTTTCCTATATGGAGTCCTTCTTGATCTTTGTAGGTGGTAACTGTGTTGGTCTGAGTTCTGCATTCTGTATCAACTAGGACTACTTCCTGTCTCCTTCAGTTAATACATCTTACAGTGGGTTGTGTAACCATCCTGTCCTTGCGTATCCAGGTAGAAACCTGCCCTTCTACTTCATGGCTAATTTTCTTATTAAATTTTCTTCAACTTCTAATTTGAGTACCCTTTCTTTTCCCTGTCCTTAATTTGACTGATAGGCATCATCTAGGTGCTTATCCCATGTGTAAAATTGACATAATAACAATCTCATCGTACACAGAATGAAGTTAAACGACATAATAATGGTTCTGGCATGTTGCAAATGGTAATAACCTGTGGTCAGGGTAGTGTCCATGGCAACCCCCTGCCACTTTTACCACCTCCTCCAGCACAGGAAGCTGATACATTATAGAATGTGGATAAAACAAATGATCACTCACAAATGGAATCAAAATGGGCATGGGCATGTGTTTTGTAGGCTAACACACTCTTTACAATGTGTTATACCAAATCCAGATTCCAACTTCTCTTTTATTTATTACTTTTATTTTTATGTGTGTGAGTGTATTGCATGCATGTATTTAAGTGCACCCATGTCATGCAATGGCCATGGAGGTCAAAAAAGGGTGTCAGATTCCCTAGAACTAGAGTTAGGGACAGTTGTTAGCTGCTATATGGATGCAGGGAAGGAACCTAATTCAGGTCCTCTGTAAGAGCAGCTAGTGCTTTTAACCACTGAGCCATCTCTCCAGCCCCCAGATTCCAGCTTCTTTTGCAAAATTGGATGCTCTCTTAACATCAGATTAACATGTCAGGGCTACTCCCGACTAGAACTGCATCCAAGTAGCTTCATTTAGATAGGCCATAGGCTCTCTAGTCTGTCACAGTCTCCTCCAGTCTCTGTAATACTTTGACTGGCTTTACACAGTGATATTAACTACCCAACCCTGTAAGAACAAGTGTTTGACTCTTGATCTAAGTTATAAATGCCTAGAGGGCGTGTACTATAATGAATTCTCCTCTGTGCATGACTGGCTTGGTAATATATGTTAGCTGAATAAGCAACTTCACTTTCATGTCTTGGTCCCCAGACATCTCTACTGCTGCCACCACCCACCCATACTCTACCCATCTGCTGCTCTGACAACCACAGTATCTCTTTGTCTGGGTGAATGAGGATGGAGGCACACAACAGAGAGCCTTAGCAGAGGCAAGGGGAGTGGGTTGGTAGTAAAAAGAGGCCAGGGGTAAAAGTGATGGGACTTGGGACTGCCATCCCAGCACTCAAGAGATTTGCTTATTTTCAGTTCTATATGCTGTCTCCCCAATTGACTTAATATGATGCACCCTGATTCCCTCATTCCTGAGCTACATAATCAGATTTGGATGCTCTCCAAGTCTGAGCAGTTTACACCCTTAAAGTTGTAAGCACAGTCCTTCTGCTTCTCTCCCAGTATTTCTTTACCCTCCCTGCACCCACTGGAGCCACACAGCACACACCACACCCATGTGCTTAGACCCTCTCTTAGCCCCAGCAGCAGTGACATCCTAGACCTTATTCCAGCTTCTGTTAGCTAATGTGGAGGGAATGACCAGACAGCTGCAGATCACTCACCACTCTGGCCTGCTTTTAAAAAGCACAATCAACAACAAAAAGCTCCCGCCCAACATTCTCTTATTAGTCCCTTGTTAAAAAGGGCCTGCAAATGTCAGCCTCACTGATTATGCAGCAGGTGCCCAGATTTGAAAGAGGGCACCTGTCAGGGAGCTGGGGGAAGGGGATAATTGACTTTTTTCAACCAATTGTCTCTCCCTTGTAATCAAGCCATTTTATTCAAATGGATTTTTCAAACTGTTCTTTTCAGTGGGTTGAGGTGGGATGGAGCTTTGTTTCCAGGGAACAGGACAGACACTGAAGCCTGAGTAGAGCAGTAGAGCAGTAGAGCAGCTTCTCTGAAAGTGGTGATTTGCCCGGGCAGGGGGTGAGGGTGGTGGTTATAGTTTGAAAAACCAGAGTGATTAGGGAGAGAGGTGGCCTCTGCTTCACTAGCCAAGCCTTTGATTGTTTATTTAGTTTGCCTCTGGCTGTGAATCAGACACACTCCCTGGTCTGCACTTTGGTTTCAGCAGCAGGTGTCCTGTGGGGACAATGGATAGGATAGAGCTCTGAGCCTAAAGCATCCTTTGTCATTCCACATCCCTCACCCCCACCAAGGATCAATGTGAACTTCTCATTGGTAGCAGAACTAAGGACTGAGGTCATGTAAGGGTCTCTGCTCTTCTAAAAGGAGCTAACTTTCTTAGTCATACGGTGTCTCAATGAATCTGACAGATTTGGTTATCTTTGCTGAGTATCTGAACCAAGAGTGTCAGGCAGTGAAGGCATTCAGAGGCTTTCAAATTCCCTGAAGGGTAGAAGAAACACACCCTGGCATCTGATGAGCTATGATAGGATCTGGGAGAATAGAACTGCTATATGTTTGGTTTCTGTGCTATGATGATTCAGGGGCTTCTGACTTTTATGCATAAAGTCAGCAAGGGAGGGCTATTTCCTGCTGACAAAGGAGAAATCTTTTACATGGACTCACCTGTACTCCCTCCTGCTCAGCCACTTACTGGTGTCTGACCTTGAGAAGGTTAGTTAAGGTCTCCTCTTCTGTTTTTTCAAGGAAAAAAGGGACCGGTAGTGTTGTAAATTGAAACAAAATATTAAAGTACATTGCTCAGTGGCTTGAGTGATTAAAGATTTTCTAAGTGTTCAAAGAAATGTTGATATCCTTTCTCAAAAGGAATAGGGCAAGGCAGACCTCAAGTCCCCTTTCTTGCCTACTCTGTTTTTGGATCTTGTGTTCATGGGTACTCAAAGACCCAGGTACCACGAGGATCTACATTCAACCAAGTGTCTCCTTGGCCCTGTTCACAGCACACACATTAAATAAAGTGACCCTGTTCTCACCAACCTCAGCCATTTCTCCCCAAGTCTCATTCTACACAAACCATTTTTGCATCTCTCATGTTAACACTTACTACTTCTGACTTCTAAAATTGTCAATTACATACTAAGCATACTATTCCCAGAATGTTCAATTCTCCCGAGGAGACTGTCCTCACATGTGAAATACCCAGTATGGTATGTTATACACAGTAAATTAACTATATTAGAATATATGCACACATATGTATACATATGAATGTCTATGAGCATGTTTGTGTAGAGGAATTTCTAAAATCTACATTCTATGATTTATTAACATCAGTAAGTCCCTATGAATTAAATATGAGTATTAATAAGTAAAAATATTGCTAAATCTCTTATAGTATTTAAATGAGCTTGAGAACCAATTCTATTATTCTTTGTCACCAGAATAATTGACTTCTAGTAAGAAAAATATTCTTTAATATAACAATTGCTGCCAACCGAGTCATTGATGGGAGGGCATCAGTACATTATTTCATCTTCCATTATTGAGGCATTTTTCCTTGTCAGGTGGAATGCAAGGATCGAAAGGAGGGTCTTTCACGCAGGAGGAGGAAGTGGCCTCAAGCAAAGCTAGCGTGGGCATTAATAACCTGGTACAGGTCAACAAGACTATGGGAAGAAGGAAAACACAACAGAGAGAGAGGACATATTGTGATGCTTTCATCCACATAACCACAAAAGTGAGAGTGGACAGCAGCACAAAGGAAACTTGGCCAACTCTAAATTCAAAATCTACTGAAGGATGACATCTGAGTCTGAGTATCAGTCACAGCTGCTCTGTACTTGTCTCTCTTAGCTGCCATGGCAACCCACCTTCACCTCATGGAAATGTTATGATGAGGAAGTGCAATGAATATGTCATAAATAGCTAGGGAGGGAGCCGATACCTCATGTGGTCTGATTAGGGACATCATGTAGGAAGGGCCAGGCCAGCAGAGAATGAGCTGGAGCAGGTGTTCTCTGAGATACAAGCCAAGGCCATGACCACCTGTGAGGGTCAGCACTCATCCCTCAAGGATCCCTGTGCAGAGACAGGCGAAAACTGAACAGCAAACAAAAAATACTTGAAACAGTTGAGAGAAAGATTGCAGAAGAATGGGAAAAAGAAGCTTTTCTCCTGCTTGTTGAACAAAGGACCTCACATTTCTTTTTGCACTGGACTCAGAAAATTGTAAATCCAGGGGTATGGCTGAGCCTTCGGTCACCATGTACAGAAACTCAGAGTGAGTCCTCCCTGTGTTCCTATGGCCACTGCAGGCTGTGGATTCATGGACAGGCACAAACAGAGGGTGGAAATCATAGCTTGCTCTCAGTTCTTCCTCAGGTATTTAGCATGACATCTTTACTTTTTTTCAGGTAGTGACTTAATGCTTTCCCAAGACTAGATTTTGTTGTGTATAAACAGAAGACGTAGAGATTTGAGGAGGTTGGAATGCAACTGTCAACTTCAGATTGTACCCTTATAATTTTCTGGTTTGCCTTGGTTTATATGTCCATTAACTAGGATGACAGTTGAGGTTTCCAGAGGTCCAGCGGTATAATTAATAGCCATTTTTTTTTGTCTTTTTGAGACAAGGTCTCCCTGTAGCCCCAGCTGTCCTGGAGCTCACTATGTAGACCAGGCTGGCCTTGAATTCACAGAGATCCACCTGCCTCTGCCTCCCAAGTGATGGGATTAAAGGCATGTGCCACCATGCCCAGAATAGCCATTTTTTAATGTTGTCAAGTATCAATGATTTGGGCCCAACATTGTATTCTGCACTAGATAAAAAATTCTATTAATTGTTCATCTTTCCTTCAAGAATAACTCAATACACAGACACAGATACACACACATACACACACACACACACACACACACACACACACTGCAGCCTACAGAGCACAACATCATTATGTTTATATTTTAGAGCTAAGTAAGTAATAGTTAAAATGCTCTAATCAAGGGTGCACACTCCAGGGACAGCTGATATTTTAATGAATTTAATCAGAAGCCTACATTCAAAAGGAAGCTGCCATAAGCCTTTGACTATCTTTAGAATACTTACTGATTAGGGTGAAGAATGTTAAAATGATTTTTTTATTGGTGAAATGAATGGTTACATTAGACTACCTAGAAATAACTACACAGATGTAGTTTTTATTCCGCGTGTGAGTTGTAAGGGTGCCCACCAGCCTGAATCTGAAAGAGTGGTGCCGTAGGCAAAAGGATCCCATTACATCCTGTGCCCACTTCCACATGGGCCAGAATTTCTTTTTTAAAAATGTAGTAGCAGTAAGTATATTCAACATCATAACTTGTCACAGACATAGACACAGACACACCACAGACACACACAGACATACACACACACACATGCACACACACACACACACACACACACACACACAAATACAGAGATAGGGAAAATGTCCACCAAATCTTAACTGACTTCATGTAATTCTACCTGTTATTTTCTATTCAATTCAATTCTATTATATTTTCATTATATTAATTTCTAGTCAAGTCCACCATGTTCATTCATTTTATTACACACTTGTGGGATGTAAACTCTGGTTTGAAAAAACTATAAAATAGAGGTATATTAGTCAGGTTTTTATTACTATAACACCTGAGGCTAGTGCTATAAAGAGGCTTATGAACTTGAAGCTTAGGAGCCAGAAGGTGTGAATGGTATAGCATGGGCTCTGTGGCCAGAGCTGCCTCTCAGCTTTATCCTTATGGCGCAGTATGTGAGGGAGCAAGTAGACACATCTGAAGCCAGAAAGTGAAAGGGCTAGAAGGATCAGATTTGCCCCTTTTATTTCACTTACCTTATAAGAGTTAGCAAGAGGTTACATGAGAACTGGTTCACACCCTCAGTGACCTAAGGACCTTCTACTAGGTTTCACCTTTTACCTCCCAATATGGCCAACTGGGGACCAACTCTCATACCAAACAGGCCCCTAAGGGGCACCAAAAACACCTCCAAACCATGACAAGAAGGCTAACAGAATCCTAGAACTAGAATATTGTTGCATTCCATGACTGAGTCTTTGCAAGGTAGTAGGTAAAGGTTCTGACATGGCAAACAATGGGAAGTTAATTGAGTCACAAGAGCCATTGAACACATGCATTAATGTGTTAGTGTGTTAATGAATGTTTGTGTGTGCATCAGAATTTGGTCTGGGCATTGTTTTCATTGTAGCACATCAGCAGGTAGTGAAGAGATGGAAGAGGAGAATTGATGCCCTCACAGAATCCAACCACAGGGGAGTGATAATTGCCTAGTATGGAATAGGACCTAATTATGCAGAAACACATTGGTGTAGGTCAGCTTGTAATCACTGCAGATCTTTAAAATGAAACACTATTAGGCTGTGTGGCAGATTGGGTGGTTGGTGCTCCAAAAGTTAGATCTACCTAAAACATGTGAATGTGAACCTTGTTTGGAAAACAGGTGTTTGCTGATGCAGAGGGGCTAAAGTTGTTGAGATATGTTTCACTTCAGATTGGGTATGCCCCAATTCCAATGATGAGTGCCGTCATAAGAAAAACAGTAGGATCTGAGACAGAAGAGAAGGGCACAGGAAGATGGAGGCAGAAGTCAGAGTGACATAGTCACAAGCCATCCAATACTTGGGGCCTTCAGAAGATGGGACAGGCAAGAAAGTCCTTCTGTATAGTGTTCAAAGGGAAGGTGTCATCTTGATTTCAGACTTAAGATCTCATCTCTAGAGTTGGGAAGGAAGGGATGCCTGTGGTTTTAAACTGCGGAGTTTGTGGTGGTTTATTATGGTAGTACCAGGAACTGGTACAGGCATGATACAAAGACCACAGGACTATCAGGTACCCATGTTGTTCAGTCCCAACAGTATGATCTCATCCTGAACAAAGGACTGAAAAGTTATTGTGTATTTTTCCCCCTTAGTGTTGGCTGTCAGGAAAGAATGATCTTGTTTGACTCAAAATATTTTGAAACATCACTCACCATCTTTATAATATTTAGGACTCAGCATTCCCAATGGCTGATTGCTAAATTGGAGGCATCTTTTTAAAGTTGTGTAAGGGGGCATGCTAACTTCACACAGCAAGAGTAAATGAACTTTTAAAAAGAAGGAATGAGCAAATGGTTGTGAACAAAGGAATGTCTCTAAAATATTTTATTTCATTAAAGGTAACTCTGGCTTATATTTTAATGGAAGCTTAAAGAGCTGTCCTCAGGCTAGCAAGGAAGAGGATGGTCACCTGTACATATCAGCTTGGGGATTCAAGACATGGTCCTATGGTAAGAAAGGCAACATCTTACTACAAACAATGAGAAAAAGAAGAAGAAAAGAAATAATGGAAATCTCATATTTACTTAAGAAAATCAGAGATACGTGCTCAATAGATCTTGCTAATGTTTGGAAATCAGTTTATCTACAATAACATTTCTAAGTTATGCCTATTTAAAACATTTCTGAGGCAATTGCTCTCCACCCACAGCTGCTTAACAGAACAAGCTTCTTTGTTTTAGCTTCTAATATAAAATGTCACAGGTGTACATTTCAAGGCCAAATGATGATGGGAAAATGGATCATTGCATTTATTATCAACAGTTCCTATAACAAGATAATTTGATCATTTCTATTGAATCATTAAATCAAAAAGGTTGCAAAATAGCATACAAATTGTATATGCAAATTGTCTTTGATAATATCAACACTCAATTGCCTCTGGAATCTAATAAAGCAAATGTTTTTGGTTTGCCCAGAAGCATTTATTTATCAGGGCCAACATGAAAATGACATTTGGGAAGAACTTAAATGACACAAAAGCCATTAGAATATGACAGTCTCTGGGCGATCTTGTTAACTGCTAAGGACACTTTTTGAGTGCTTTGTTTATGAGACAATTCAATTTCATTTAACATTTCCAATTTTTATTTTGAAATCTTTAAAAAACACTTGAATGTACTATTCTATTTTTAAGGTTTAAGATGGATCTGAATTTAAATGATTCCATTTTAGTAAACCATATGGAAAAAAACTTTCTCCATTATTAGAATTTGGGCAACTCCTGGAGCCAGATTCAGGTTGGGCTGGCTTGAACATGTGACCATGTCTGATCATCACTGTGCAAGCTGGGGGAGGGATCTTTCACCTAGCAGCCCTTCCCTGGTGTGTAGGGTTTTAGGAGGCAAAAAATATCTTCAGAGGAAAGGGCAGCTGGAGTAAAGGATTGAGCTTTTTAGAAAAACACTCAGGTATGCTATCACTGCCACACCAACTCCCAGACATAGACCAGGAATGCATGGAGACAAACTGAAAAAAGTGCTGAAAGCCCCCAGTCATGTGTGTGTCTGTGTGTGTGTGTGTCTGTCTGTCTGTCTGTGTCTGTGTGTGTCTGTGACCACTGTGGTTTGTGGGAGATACAAATAAAGTAAACATTTATAAATAAATATTGATTATGATATGGCTAAGTCCTCAGAGCAGAAGATTTTCTGGTGGGTAGAGAACAGTGGATGCAATGTGATTCTCAGAGAACATCTGTAGGCCAGAAAGGGATTCCTTTAACAACATGAACAAATAGCCAAGGAATGCCCTGGGCAACTCCTGGGCAAGGATGGAAGGGCTGCCAACTGCCCTCCTTCTCATGGCATCTTCTAGCTCACCCCCAGCAGAGGGGCATCTTTGCCACTTTTTGTCTTGCAATTCTCAGTACTGGATTACACACTAACCTTGACTAACTCATTCACTGAAGTTCGGTTGGGAAGGTTTAAACCTCTTCCCTGGACAAATAATCCTTTCATTAAAACACCCTCCCATAAGAAATGAAATATATTTAGTTATAAAAATATTCTAAAAGCTGTTATTTTGTAATTATTCCTTATGCACATATATTCTTTCATTTCATTCAATAAATTCTGGGTCACCACTCCAAATTCCAGGGAAGAAAGGAAAACAGAAAGCTTATGTAATTTCTGCACAATCACACAGCTTGTAAATGATTGGAATGGGATTTGAATGGGAGTTTATTCCAAGCCCTTGATCTTGAACAGCCTAATGCTGCTGCATCCTAGCTGTGCAATTTTCTCATCTGATGGTCAGAATATTTAATAATTCTATCTTGACTCAATTATGAGCTCTTGGCAACTCCATGAAATGACTTACAGGAAAGATGTTTACACATAACAGTTCATGTATGCATTCATGTGATATTTCTTTCCAAGACTGAGCCCCTTGCAGAATTCCTAAAAAGGGTAGAGACACATCTATTTAGTGAAGTTGAGCGACTAGGAACTTCATGGGGCTGCAGAGAGGTTGATAAAATGAGAGAAATATACCCAGTCTGTAGCTATAGGCTGGCGGAAAAGGTCTCTAATTGTCTGGGACTGAGGGATTTCCTGGTCTCTGGGACTTCATTCGATGTAACTGGGAAAGTTTTGAGCAAGCCCAGGTGAATTGGTTGCCCAAGTTAAATGATAACACTGAGGATGTGATTTGTGAAATGCTCATTAAAATCAGGGTAGAAAACCCTGTGGCGTTACCAGCTACCTAGGGGGTTTTAGGTTGGGACAGCTCAGTCAGACAGTGTCCCTGTTTCTTATGTGCTAGCAATCTCCTCAGACCCTGTGGAAAAGAAGAGGAAAAGGATGCATTTACAGGTGCTTATGAAAGATCAGTGACTTGCTCAGAGAAAACTGTAGCAATCTATCCCAAGCTCATAGCACTCTGATGTGAACTCCTTCTGGGTTGCAGGCCCATACTCATCCATTTAGACCACTTCACCCACTCTCTTCTAGGGAAGGAGGAGGGCTATGAGTCAGGGACCAAAGATGTATGCAGGTGTTTCAAAGTGCATGCAGCCTTGTCTTTGAGTGAGGCCCCTCTGCCCAACCTGCTTTCCCCACAGATGCCCATCTTTTCCAGAGATTCCTCAGACTAGTGAGTTCTGAAGCTTTCCCCATTAGTGCCTTACCTTCAGAGAAGGCTGAATTCCTTAATTTAGAAAATCTTCCCTCCCTACGTCTCTACCCAACCCTGCTCCTCTGGGGAGAACTTTCCAATCATGCTCTGCTCCTCCCCAACTCTCTATTTTAGACATTCTCAGCTACAGAGCCAAACTGCCCAGGAGCAAATCATGCTTCAAGTATTTCTACCAGCTGTGTCCTTTAAGAAAGTTAAGCAAGAATTGACTTGCTTAAGCCATTAAGTAAGATAACAAATGCAAGGTGCTTAGAATGGTGCCTGGAAATTTTAAGTGTTAAAAAGTACTGTTGACAGTTTTAGTCACCTACTCTCTGTTGTAGTAGGTGATTTAGGTTGCTTTCTCTACAAACTGAGGTTGAAAGATTCCCTTCCTTCATTAGTTGGAGAAGCATGTTTTGAAGTATGTAAATTTTTTTCAGCTTTATAGGACTCTTAGCAGGTTTGGTTCTTCATCTGGGCAAAGAGCTCCCTGAGAAGAATCCAACAAGAGCATACAGAACCAGTTCCTCCGTAGGATTCCTAGGGAGCTTTGGTTACCATGCACATAAGCTTTCCATTATTGCCATAAAATAGTCAACTTTTAAAAATGAAAGGCTTGTTTTGGCTCACAGGTTTAGGGGTTTCAGGCCACAATCTGTTGGTCTGTTGCTTTTGGAGACATATCATGGTGAGAGCACATGGCAAAGGAAGATGCTCACCTCATGACCATCAGTAAGCAAAGAAAAAGAAAAGGGGGGGGGTGGGATGCAAATATTCCCTTCTTGGGTACGCCCTCAATAACTGACCCCATCTTCTAAAGGTTCTACCACATCTCAATAGCACCATGAAATTAGGAGCAAAAGCTTCAGTACATTTACCCTGGCTGATCTTTTTATCTGTGCCTAGACTACCAACCTCTTGAAAGAAAAGTTGTACATTTTCATTTCATTTGCAAGGTTTAATGCAGTGCCTGGCATGCAGGGAGAGTTGACTCAATCCCTGCCGAGGTGACAGGACCTGGTGCAGTTCTCATCCTGTGTTCGGGGATCACTGAATTACGTTTTTCTTGCTCTAGTTATTGAGCCACTTCATGACACAGGCAGGCTAATCTTGACATTTTGTTCCTTAAGCTGATTAGCAAATCTACCTTACGAGGAGGATTGTTGAGAAATGATCATAAAATGCCTTTAGTTCACAAGCAAAAATAGCATTTAAATAGAAGTTCTGTTACACAGTTGAGCAACCTTTCTGTTTCCCAAATTACCCCTGCTGTAGGCATCCATTGTACTTCCTTTCCAATCTTCGTTTCACTATGTTTTAACACAAGGGAGAAACTCAGAGGACACAGTCATCGATATTTCTCAGTAAGAATCCCGACTCTTCTGTAATTAAATTGCCCTCTCTGCTAATTCGTGTGCATGCCTATGATATTCTTTTCCTCCAATTAGAAACATTACTCATTTGCAATGGTTAAATTCAAAGTCCAGGTAAAGTAGTAAAACAGAGAAACAATAATTATTATCTGGGAACTTCCCACAGTCAAAGGGTTTTTTTGTCCCCTTTTAGGGTCTGGTCATGTGGTCACTTTTGTAGAGATGAAAGGTGTGCTATGGGATTGTATATGACAGGAGAATTTTAAAAAATATTTTAGCACTTGTTACAGATGCTGCTTGGAAACACTTTTGAAACTGGAGAAGATGTATGAATGGTTTATTTTTCTCATTATAAGTTTGTGGTCTAAAGTTTATTTAAAATAAAATGAACTTTCTACAGCCCCTGAGTATAGAGGTGAATGATCCTTGGCTAGTTGCCATCTAACCCATTGGTGGTATAGAATCAGAAAAAAAAAAAATGGAGTTTATCAACATGCAGTTCTGTTTCTGAAACATAACATACAATCTCTCAGATCTTTGTATACAGTCTCAGAAAGTCCAGCACCCAACTCCAAAATGATCAAATGGAAGATTATCTTCAAAACTCAAGACGGAACATGGCAGAACATGGAAACAATTTCCAAAAGAACTTAAAATGGCCAAATGTTGTGTCTTTTTTTTTTTTTTTTTTTTATATATATTGAGGCAGAGTCTCCCTGTAGCCCCCGGCGTCCTGGAACATGCTATGTGAACCAGGCATCTCACAGAGATCCTCCTGCCTCTGCCTCCAAGTGCTGGGATTAAAGGCATGCACCACCATGCCCAATGTCCTGCTTTTGAATTAAATTCTGAATATTGGTAAATCTAGACAACTGACTCAGATCAGCCTCCCTACATGACACTTTATTTTTCCTCCTTGACCTTCTCACTGTTTCCCATTTAATAAGCAGAGATTTCCTAGTGCTTGTTTCATTACTGTTGGCCTCTTGAGTCTGATTTAGCCACAATGGCTGCGATAATATGCAGACTTTAAGAGGGAAGGGAAAGAGCTAATTACATATGTTATCAAAGGAAGCCAGGAAGCACCTGAAGGAAAAATGTATCTGTAAATCTCAGAATCTCAACATTCGACCTGAGGATCAAGCCTGCAAAGAGGAACTAACTGTGTGGCAGATCTCTTCTAGTCAGAAGATAATCTTCCATATACAGTTTTCACACTTTTATCTGCATTGTACCTTTCTGGCCTCTCAAACTATTACATAATTATGAAAAACTTAATGACAAGAATTCTGCATCCCAGATAAGAGAACTATCTGGGACACTAGTGGAGCTCTTTTTTCTTAATTTAATTTTTTGCATGTGTATATGTGTGGTATACTTGAGTGTGTATACGATGATGATATCCACATGTGTATGGCTGTGCATATGTGTGTGTAAGTGTAATGTTGACATCAGGTATCTTCCTTGATAGTTCTCTGCTTCATTTACTGAGGCAAGGTCTCTATCTGAAGCTGGAGCTTCCTGCTTCTGTTAGTCTGACAGGTCAACTTGCTCTGAGAATCACTTCTCTTTATCTCCCAAGCACTGGGATTACAGACAGTGACTCCGGTCCTCATACTTGCATTATTAGGAGCTGTATCTATTAAGCCATCTCCCCAGTCCCCAAACTGGAACTCTTAATAGTTTCTATGAGATGAACTAAAAGAAAGGCCGTGGAAACTGTGCTGTAACACTTCCCATCACCTGTACACCTACCCTCTCTCCCTGTTACAGTGTTGTCTCATATGTGCCTTTCACACTCGTGTAAATCTACTCATTGGATATGAGCCATCCTTGAACAGAGATGCCAATGAATTCACTTCATTAAGAAAAAATTAAGCCAAGCTTTCTATGTTTGGATCAACTATAGCTTCTAAGTGGAGGTACTACTTTGATTGACTTTTTCTCTCTAATCAGTGTCAATAGCTTAATTTTTTTTTCCAGCCAGTCATTCTGGTTCATGCCTCTAATTCTAGCATTTGGGAGGTAGAGGCAGAAGAATCAGGAATTCAAGGACAGCCTAAGGTACACAGCAAGCTCTGGTCCAGCCTGGACTATCTGACACTCTAAAAACAACAATAGACCCAAATTATATATCTACTATTTTTCATATTCAAGACTTCTTTAACTCTTATCTTGCTTAATGCATATGTTTCTTTTAATCTGGCTAAGGATTTTGCTCCCCCCAACTCCTGTTTTATGAATTGTTTCCAAAATGCTTATTTATTTATTTATTTTTATTTTTAATGTAAGCCAAAGCGTGTTTTAGAGTAGAATCTCCTGAACTAATCACTCTGCAGCAAAGGTGAATTTGATGCTAAGAAGAGGAGGGCAGGATGTCAGATAGAAAATGGATGATACAAACCCAGCAAGTTGTAAGAAACCATTCCAGTTAAACTGAGCCATCCATGTGCAGAGCCACTGCTGGGCCCCGGGAAGCAGTGCACTTGGCAAGATTCAGACCTGGAATTTTACTGTGGCTTCCTCACATACCAGCTGTGCACTAACAGTTCACTTGACCTCTTGTTTTTGCTTCCTCATTAATAAGATAGAGAGGGTGATAGGATAAACTAGGGTGCCTGATACAGAAAAAAATCCATTAAATTTCAACAATTTTTTATTGTGTAAAACAGGATAATACCAAGTGTCATGATTAATGAGACCTGATAGGACAGAACACCCCGTCTCAGTGGCTGAACACTACGAAAGCTTATTTCTTGTGTCAGAATCCAAAGTAAGAGGGGGGCAGGGGCTCGGTTCTGCATGAATCATTCAAGACTCCAGCACCTACCATTGTGTCTCCAACATCTTGTAGAACCATATTATCTTCTGAATTTAGCCCTCAAATTAGAAAAGATGCCTGAAACAAAGGATGAAGCATGGAGAAAATCTAGTTTTGACTACCTTTGCTCAGGTGTGACAATTATTCCTAGGGTCGGTTCCTTATTAGAGTTCATGACTAGATGCAGGGTTAGAGAGCATTATCTAGTGGTGTGTCCAGGAGGACAAGAACACAGGAGCTTAATGCTTTTGTAGTTTCAGCCATGCCTATCTTGGAAAGCTGTTCCGAGAGTTAGGTTAAATACTTCATACTAAATAGCCAGCTGACAGCTAGTCAAGTGTCAGCATCTATGATGTAGCCATCATTACTATGAACCTTGAAGGCAATTAGATTCTTATAACATGTCCAGCAAGACAACCAAGTCTAAGACTATCCTTGTTTGTTTTACCCCTAAAGCCTTCACTGACTCGAGGTTGAGACACACCTTCTGTTCCCCTGTACAGCAGGATTCTAGAGGTAGGTGATGCAGCAAAATGGTGTCAAGGATGCCATAGAAACATAAGACACTCAAAGAAGAGAAACAACCAAATCAAGAAGGAAATAAAGACTTAATAGTGATATGTTTCTCTTAAGCTCTGAGAGAGTTTTGAATATTTTTTTGTATTATGAAAATATCTTGTCCTGCATTTACTGGGTTTTCAATGTGAGAATTTGACAGGTTCTTTGAATCCCTTAAGTTACCATGTTCTCTTCTGTAAAATGAAGATAATGGTTATGATTTGATGAAGATGAAATGAGGAATGGAAGACACTTCTGCTCATCTGTTGATGGACATTTGGGTCATTTCCACCTATAAGTTAATGGGTATTGGTGTGCACATAGATATTTCTAGCTCTTTGGGGTTTGGTTCTATGGAGGAGGACAGCTGCAAAATTGTATGGCTATTCTGTACACTATATCTTTTTGAGAAACAGGCAAATTTTTACATCATGGCCACACCATTTTGCATTCCCACCATCAATGTACAGTGGCTCCCCTTTAGCCACATCCTTGTCAACATGTTACTACTTTATTGATTTCATTTACTATAACCATGGTGGTAAGTATAAAATTGTACCTCATTGTAGTTTTGATTAGTGTTTCCCTAAATACTAGTGATAAATAGGTTTTCATATACATAGTATTTTATACTTTCTTAGGGGAATGTCTAGATAAGTTATTTATGGATTGGGTTTTGTAATTTATAATTAAATTTGTTCTGTGAGAATGTCATGCAAGTATGTAATATACTCTGATTGCTCTCTTTTCTCCTATCAACACTTTCCCTTCTCCCCACAAGTCCATTTTTCATGTGCATTGTCTTTGTTTTGTGATCCACTGAGTTAAACCAGTGTTCTCTGTGTGGCCATGGGTTTAGAATTATCCAGTGGAGCCTAGTAGGCTCATTACTGGACACACATCTGAAGACAAGGAGTATCCTCCCCCAGAATCCATCAGTAGCCAATATTTAGGCAGGGAAGGGCAGAACCCATCCACAGCTGACTGTTGATAAACCAAGTCTTGTGTAGGTCCAGTGTAGGTACCACAGCTGCTGTGAATTCATGATTGTACTGGTTGCATTATACCCATGATATGGCCTTCTAAGCCCTTCTTCCTGTCTTCCGGCTTTTACATTTTTTCTGTCCTGTCTTCTGCAATGTTCCCTGACACTTGCAGGGGAAGCTAATAAATACCTTGGTTTAAGCTGAGCATTCAACCGTGCCTGAGCCTTAGCACCTTGAAAAGCTATAAGTCTCTGTATTTATGGTCATTGATTATAAAGAAGCTTCTCTGGTTAAGCAGAACAGTATTTGTCTATGGGTATAAACATAAACATTTGGAAGACAGTTTGATGCTATGTCAACTTAAACAACAGTAGTAAGTTGCCCCTTTGGGCCTATGATCGCCTTAGTCATTTTATTTTTTAATAGATTTTCAGGATCAGGCATTAATTCTCTCCTATGGCATGGGCCTTAAATCTAATCATAGAGTAGTTTGTTGTCCCCATGCCACTATTGTACAAATTGGCATATCTTGCCTGACAGGTTGGTATTATAGTTTGTAAGGTACAGAGCTGAATAAGATCATTGATGCCTTTTCTCCCCCACAGCCTGCATAGCAACTTCCAGCATTACAAAAGGGAGGCAGAGGAGAGGAACTGTCTGGCTCAATACCAGTTTGGTTTCTTGCTACCAAAGTGTGTAGTATCTTCATTAATAGAGTTTTATCATGTAGTTCTGGTGGGCAACCAAGAGGAATGGCAAGAGACTGTTTTGCAAGGACTTCTGGGACCATTCTGAGCAACAACTCATGAAGAGGTATCCCATATCTGGTACTGGGATTTTTTTATTAATAACCCATGACTTCTAGAAGCAGCAGTAGCTAACCATGCTGGGTATCTTCTGTTTTATAACATATTATAAGATTTAAAAAATGTAAAATCAAAGTATGTTTATTAAACAACAATGATACATTTTAGGATTATAGCATACAGTTTTAAAAAGTAAATTTTTCAATATTTTCAAACTTCTGGCCTATTACTCTGAGATTCAGGGACAATGAAACAATATTCTCAGGAATTCTCAGAAATTTCAAAATTATGATTATTTTAAACCTACTTCTAATAATCTTCAAAATTCATTATTCAAATAGCTAAAATTCTTGTTTAAAGAATAAAATATACTGAGTACTTACACATAACTGCAGCCTACAGAAATATTCAAAATAATTTAGATTTGAGATTCTCCATTAAGGTAACAGCACCTCATGAAATCACATGTGGAAAATGCACATTTAAGGTTATTTTGCCCCATGCCAGCCTTGGACCTGGGCAGCTCCAATTCCTTCCCCTCAGATGCCTGGACTAGGTTCCTAAACCAGACTAGCTTACCCTACCGTAGATTGCTATGTCCTTATTCAACCAGCCCCCCCACCCCCATCTTCCTTGGCGCTCCCAATCAGCTGGACAGACCTGCTCAGCCAGGACTCTGATAAGTCAGATCCACCCACTGTAACATTATTCCATCCCTCTCACCCACTCTTACCCTGTCCCCACCAGCCTTGGACCCAGGTGGGCTCCAATTCCTTCAACTCAGATTCCTGAACTTGCTTTCTAATCCAGACTAACTAAACACCCTATAGATTGCTAAGACTCTACTCAGGTGGTACCCCCACTGCCATCTTCCCTGGCTCTGGATGAACCAGACAGACCTGTTCACTAGGACTCTAGTAAGTCAGATCCTGCCCACTGTGTCTCTACTCCATTCTTTTCGCCCATCCCCACCCTGTCCCCTGTCCAGCCTTGGACCTAGGCAGACTCCAGTTCTTTCACATCAGATCCTTGGAATAACTTCCTAACCTAGACTAGCTAAACTCCCTAGCATAGATTCTACTGACTCCTAATCTGGCTGACATAAACCAGCCCTCCTACTAACCTGACCAGCCTACCCTCTATCCTGTCTCCCATCCACCCAAACCAGTCTACTACTCTTCAAGACCCTGAAACATGCACAAATTTGTTTTGCATACCTGAACAAAAAGTAACCAGGCTACATAAACAATATTAACAGAACCAAAACTAAATTAAATAAAAGCAGAGTAGAAGTTTCTGTGGTACACATAATGAACAAAGAACATCCATATGTCCAAACCGCAATGCAAAAACACAAACAACATGAAAAAGCAAGAGAATATGTCCCCAACAAAACCCACTAATCCTACAGAAGGGCACTACGATGAAAATCACCCCGAGGAACCTCAGGAGGCAGAATTTAAAAGAACAATAATAAACATGATTAAAGAACTTCAAGAAAACACAAATAAACAGCTCAAAAAACTCAGAGGAAAGGCATAAACTTATAGTGAAAGCCCAAGAATATAAAAAATGCAACGTAATGAAATATCAGAAACAATTCATGGCTTAAAAAGGGGAATTCACAAAAGAGATAGAAATAGTGAAGAAAATCCACACAGAAATTAGCATGGGATTACAAAACTCAATAAACCATTTAGAAAAATCAGGAGAAAGCCTCATATACAGAATGAATGAAATAGAACACAGAATATCAAGACTGAATGATAAAGTTGAAGAGCTGGACTCCTTAAACAAAGACTATGTAAAATTAAAAAATAAGACAAAAAAAGGAAACAACAACAAAAAACCTCCACAGGAATAGAATACTCAGGAAATGTGGGACAACATGAAAAGACCAAATCTACAATTCATAGGCATACAAGAAGGAGAAGAATCTCAAGCCAATGGCATTGAACAGATCCCTAACAGGATTACAGAAGAAAACTTCCCTAAATTAAGGCTATAAAGAATCAAGAAGTACATAGAACACCAATCAGACATTACCAGAACAGAAACTCCCCATGGCATATCATAGTAAAAACATTAAATGTACAGAACAAAGACAGGGTGCTGAAAGCTGCTAGAGAAAAACAACAAAGTACATAAAAAGGGAAACCCATAAGAATTAAAGTTGGCTTCTCAATGCAAACTATGAAATCCAGAAGAGCCTGAACCAAAGTCTTTCCAGTTCTAGATGACCATGGATGCCAACTCTGAATACTTTATCCAGAAAAACTATCTATTATGGTTGAAGGAGAACAGAAAATTTTTCATGACATGAATAGGCTAAAAGAATTTGTGTCCATGAACCCAGCCCTACAGAGAATACTCCAAGCAACACAAAGGAAGGAAGAAAGGAATATAGCCAAAAGGCTACAGAAAGAAAACAAAAGTATTCTGTAAACACAAAATAGGGCCACAAACACAAAGAAACTAAAGTGGCAGTATCCAAAACACATCTTTCAATAATAACACTAAATATCATGGTCTCAGCTCCCCTGTCAAAAGACACAGGCTAGTGGAACGGATCAAGAAAGAAAACCTACCTTTTGGCTGTCTTCAAGAAACTCACCTCACCTTCAAGGTTATATACTACCTTAGGGTGAAAGGATGGGAAAGTAGTATGCCAAGCAAATGACTCTAAGAAGTAAGCAGGTGTTGCAATTCTAATATCTGTCAAAACAGACTTGAATTAAAGCTACTAATAAGAGGTAAAAAGGGATACTTCATTCTAATCGAAGAAACAATTGATCAAGATATCACAATCATGAATATATATGCACCAAACTCTGGAGCACCCAACTTCATAAAACAGTACTCCTGAACTCTAAAACAGATATTAACCCCAACTCAGTAATCGTAGGTGACTTTAATACCCCACTATCTTCATTAGACAGGCCAACTGGACAGAGAATAAACAGCGAGATCTCTGAATTAAATGACATCTTACATGAAATGTACCTAACATATACAGAATATTCTACTCAAGCACCAAAGAATACACTTTCTACTCAGCAACCACGCAAATTTTTCTAAAAATAGCCACATTCTGGGAAACAAAACAAATCTGAACATATATAAAAATTGAAATAATTCCATGCATTATATCAGACCACAGTGCAGTAAAGCTTATAATCAACATCACAAGAATCTCTAGTAACTACATGAACCCATGGAGATTAAACAACACACTCCTGAATGATGAGTGGGTCAAAGAAGAAATTAAGAAAGAGATAAAAGTATTTCTGGACCTAAATGAAAATGAGAATACAACTCAAAAAAAACCTCTGGGACACCTTAAAAGCAGCCCTAAGAGGGAAATTTATAGCTCTTAGTGCCTACATTAAAAAATAAAAAAGAGCACATGTAAATGACTTAACAGTACAACTCAAGACTCTGGGAAGGCAAGAACAAATCAACTCCAAACCTCGAAGACAAGAAGAAAACAAACACAAACCAAGCAGAAATTAATGCAATAGAAACAAAGAAAACAACTCAAAAACTCAATGAAGCTAAGAGCTGGTTCTTTGAAAGGTTAAAAAAA
This sequence comes from Nannospalax galili, assembly GCF_000622305.1. NCBI lineage: Eukaryota > Metazoa > Chordata > Mammalia > Rodentia > Spalacidae > Nannospalax > Nannospalax galili. The sequence continues at coordinate 2,754,116 of NW_008355272.1, forward strand.
GATAGATAGACCCTTAGCCCAGTTAACCAAAAGAAAGAAAGAGCAAATCCAAATCAAGGGGGAACATCACAATAGCAGATATCAAAACTCCAGAACATTTTAAGAGAATACTTTAAAAATCTATATTCCACTAAATTTGAAAATCTAAAAGAAATGGATAAATTTCTAAAGTCATGGCCACCAGCAAAGTTAAACTAAGAAGAGATCAACAGCCTAAACAGACCCATAGCAAATAAGGAAATTGAAACAGTAATACAAAACCTTCCAACTAAAAAAGCCCAGGCCCAGATGGATTCACAGTTGAATTCTTCCAGACATTCCAAGACCATCTACAACCAATACTACTCAAATTATTCAAAAAGATAGAAACAGAGGGGAGAATTCCCAAATTCCTTCTATGAAGCCAGCATCACTCTAATAGCAAGAACAGGTAAAGACACAAACAAAAAAGATAACTATAGACTCATATTAATGAACATAGATACAAAGATACGCAACAAAATACTCGCAAACTGCATACAGACACACATCAAAAAGATCATCCACCACAGTCAAGCTGGCTTTATCCCAGAAATGCAGGGATGGTTCAATATATGAAATACAATAAATGTAATAAAACATTTTATTAGTCACTTTTGTTGCTGTGATAGAATCACTGACCAAAGCAACTTATAGAAGCAAGAACTTATTTGAGCTTATGGTTCCAAGGGTCAAGAGTACATTGTGGTGGGGAGGCATGGCTATAGAGGTGGCTGGAGGAGGAGCAGAAGCTAAGCTCTCATATCTTCAAGCAGGCACAGGAAACCAGTGACTAGAGATCTGACAAGGCTTAAGAACTCTCTAAGCCTGCCCCCCCATCACGTGATTCCTTCAGCATAGCCACACCTTCTAAGACCTCCCAAAACAGCTCCATCAGCTCAGGACAAAGTGTCCAACTACTTGGAGTCTATGGGAGACATTCTCATTCAAACCATCACAAACATATAAATGGTCATCTCAGAAACAGAAAAGGCCTTTGACAAAATCCAACATGCATTCATGTTAAAAGTCCTAGAAGGAATTGGTTTCTGGAGGGAACATACCTCAACATAATTAAAGTGATATACAACAAACCCATAATTAACATCATTCTAAATGGAGAAAAACTGGAAGCATTCCTATTGTGGCACACGCCTTTAATCCCAGCACTCAGGAGGAGGAAGCAGGTGGATCTCCGTGAGTTCAAGGCCAGCCTGGTCTACATAGTGAGTTCCAGGACAGCTGGGGCTACAGGGAGACCCTGTCTCAAAAAGACCAAAAAAAAAAAAAAATCAGGAACCAGACAAGACTGCCCATTATATCCACTCCTTTTCAATAGTACTTGAAACTCTTGCAAGAGCAAGAAGATGAAGGAAATTAAAGAAGTACTATTTGGAAGAGGTCAAATTATCTCTATTTGAAAATGATATGATATTATACATAAGAGATCCTGAGAATTCTACCACAAAACTGTAAGAAATAATTAATACTTTCAGTAAAGTGGCAGGTTACAAAATCATCTTACAAAAATCAGTAGTAAAACCCCTCTCAAACAAACAAACAAACAAACAAACAAACAAACAGAAAGTAAGCCAGGAGTGGTAGTGCATGCCTTTAATCTCAGCACTCAGGAGTCAGGGGCAGGCAGATCTTTGTGAGTCCAAGGCAGCTTGGTCTACATAATGAGTTCCAGGCCAGTTGGGGCTACAGGGAGGCCATATCTAAAAAAGCAAAAGAAAAAAAAAGAAAAAGAAAAGAAAAAATCAGTAGATTTTCTATATACCACTGACAAGCAATCAGAAAAAGCATCCAAGGAAACCCTCTCATTCACAATAGCTTAAAAAATATTTAGAAATAAACCTAACCAAAGACATTAAAGATCTCTATGATGAAAATTTCAAATCTTGAAAGAAAGAGATAGAGGAAGACCCTAGGAGATTGAAAGACTTACCATGTTCGTTGATAGGTAGAATCTATGTGAAAATGACCATCTTACCAAGAGTAGTGTATAAATTCAATGCAATGTCAATCAAAGTACCCACTATATTCTTCACAGTGCTTGAAAAAAATCATCCTAAAATTCAATGGAATCACACAAGACCCAAGATAGCCAAAGAAATCTTGGGCAAAAAAGAACAACATTGGGCAGGGGGAATCACCATTTCAGATCTCAGATTATGTTATAGAGCTGTAAAGAACTGCTTGGTACTGGCACAAAAATAGACATATATAGATCAAAGGAACACAATAGAGGACCCAATTTTAGCCACCTGATGTTTGACAAGGGTAACAAGAATACACAATGGAAGAAAGACAGCATCTTTAACAGATGGTGCTGGACAAACTGGTTCTCCACCTGCAGAAGAATAAAATTGGATCTTTATCTTTCACCCTGCACAAAAGTCAACTCCAAATGGATCAAAGACCTCAATATAAAATCTGAAACTGATACAAGAAAACATAGGCTGTACCCTCCAAGATATAGGCGTAGGAAAGGACTTTCTAAATCAGACACTAGCTGCTCAGGCACTAAGGTCAACAAGCAATAAGTGGGACCTCATTAAATTACAAAGTTTCAGTGCAGCAAAAGAAACAGCCAAGGGGAAGAGGAAACCCACTGAGTGAGAGAAAATCTTACCAGCTACACATCCAACAGAGGATTACTATCCAGAATACACAAAGAACTCACAAAACAACAATAAAAAGATGGGTGATAGACCTGAACAAAGAGTTCTCAAACGAAGAAAAAAAATGCCTTAGAAGCACCTTAAAAAGTGTTCAACATCCTTAGTAATTAGAGAAATACAGAAAAAACACTTTAATATTCTATCTTACCCCAGTCAGACTTACGAGGATGAAGAGAATGAACCAATCCCTTACATCTGAGTATATAGGAAAATGGAAAGGATACATGGAGGTAAAGGAAAAGAAAGAACCTGAGAGGGGGCTAGTAGGGAACAGATGTTATGGAGGGGTGGGATTTTTTTGCAAGAAGGAGAGCAGAGAGGGATATGTAAGGGGCCAAGATTGGGGGGTAAGGAGAGAGGGGATGGTGGGAGGCAGGTGTTATTGGGGGGAAATAATGGGGTGCTGGGATTGGAGAGGGAGGAGGGAGGAAGAATGGGAGGAAAAGGAGTAGAGATAAATGAATCTTGGGGGACTAGGAAACCCAGATGGAAATGTGCTGTTCTCAAAACCCCATGAGAAATGCACATATAGTGTCTGAACATTAGGGTATATGTATACCTCAGAGCTGCTTGGCAAGGAATATAGTGCCAGACAGAAGAGACCTCCCTTTGAGTGGTTGGTAAGAGTGGTTCAGGAGACTTCCAAAACAACACAGGCTATTGCCAAAGTTCCTGGTTATCTCCCAGGACTAATAGATAAGACCCTACTGCTGAAGACGGGACATAATGAGGATACAGGACTTGAAACAATGCAGCAGGAATTGACTTGGAAGCCTTCTAACTGAAGTTTGGCTACCATAATGCTAGATGATGATATGAAAACTGCCAAGGGAAAAAAATTAGTGGTCCAACTCAGCCCTAAGCCTAATAACTATAAAAACCAGCATGGTAAACTACCTGTATTGGTACAGTAGTGGCACTGTTATCTGGGGGTGGCAATCAACAGCTATCTAATTGGACTTAAAGCCACCTCAATAGGAGTGAACTCATGGGTGACATTGTAAATTCAGTGAAATACTCATGATGGGAAAGGCCATAGATCATAGAAAAAACCCTATCTCTTTCATATCTCTAGACAAATGAAATTTCTTACTATATTCTAAGTATCGATCCTTATATTTACAGACAAGCATACTGTACACCACTTATCAAAGATGCTTCTTTTTGAAACAGATGGAGGCTACTTCAGAATTTTACAACTGGTCAGACACAGACAATATATGTCTGAGAGACACTCAGTACTAGGATACTAGGTGACACATCTACAGTTGACCTGTACAACTAAGGCTCATGGGATATAGTGGAACAAGGGACAGAGAGAAAAGTAATTTATCCCTCCACTCTCACCAGTAAAACTTCCTTATACAACATATTGTGATGCACACAGAAGGCCACAACTGGCCAAGTTTTAAAGAATAAGAGACTGCACAGCGTGTATCCCTGGATAGGACTCCTATATTGAACTTCGTCCACCCACGGCCCAGGGATGATTGAGGAAGAGAGGAAAGATTGTAAGAGCCAGGGCTGGTTCATGAACACAGGGAAGCAGAGGCTTTTAGGCCACTGGAAGCCTACATATATGAACTTGTGGCATAGGACCAATGCCAACTCAATTAAACAAGGGCCCAGGGGGGAGGAGAGAAGTGGGTGGCAGGCCAGCCCTAGACTGAGAACTATTGGTGACTGATTGTTACTGGTGAGGGAAAGTATGCCTTACACATGATCTCTAGATGTGTTGACTTGACTCCAGTGGATTAATTTACACTGAAGGACATCTGAGTACAAATGCTTGATGGGATAGGACTTACCATGAGCGGCAGAATACATGAGGTCTGGTGGGGAAATGGGGGAGGCAAGGGTGAGGGATGAGGTCTAAATTTGATTAAGAACTGTCGTATGAAAATACAAAAGCTCAATAAAAAATTTTAAAGGATTTATTTTGCATTTAAAATATTATACATTTTAAATATATATATATATATATAAACTCGTTAATATCTTTTACCCTTTCTTCTCCTTTCTAATGTGATACACCTACATTTTTTACATATATATAATGCATACTTTATAGGTTAGGATCTGCATATGAAGGAGAACCCATTGTCTTAGTTTGATCTTCATTGCTGTGACAAAACACTCTGACCGCTACCAACTTGGGGAGGAAAGGGTTTATTCAGCTTACATCTCCCAGGTCACAGTTCATCAGGGAGCCCAAGGTAGGAACTCAGGGCAGGAACCTGGAGGCAGGAGCTGGAGCACAGGCCGTGGAGGAACGCTGCTTACAGGCTTGCTCTCTTTGGCCCCTGCTCAGCCTGCTTTCTTATGCAACACAGGCCCACCTGCCCAGGGGTGGCACCACCCACAGTGGGCTGGGCCCTCCCACATCACTCATCAAGAAGATGCCCTTCAGACATGGCCACAGGCCAGTCCAATAGAGGCAATTTCCCGATTGAGGCTCCCTCAACCCAGGTGTGTCAAGTTGACACTAAAGCTATCCAGCACACCATGTTTGTTTGTTTTCTCTGAGATTGTGTGACCTCCCTTAGTATTATACATTCTAAACCATACACTTGGTAACTTATATTTTTAATTGCCTTAGAAAATAGTACATTTCCATATGACTTTTTCAAACAACCTTCACTTTGGTTAACTCTCTCCCCAACCCTCCAGTCTGCCTATCCCCAAACTCAATCTCCTTTACAAGAAAGGAGACCAAAAAATAGTTGGATGAGGAGGGATGGAGTGCGAAAATGACACATGGGACAGGAAAGTAGGAAAAAAAGACTTGGGGGAGGAGTTTACATCAGGCAGGAGGGGGGCGGGGACAGAATTACTAAACACTGTTCAGAAGTGACATGATAGCTGACACCTTGTATGTAAATTAAAAATAAAAATCATGGACTAGAGACTTGCTCAGCGGTTAAAAGCAGTGGCTGCTCTTGCAGAGGACCCAGGTTTGGTTCCCCGCACCTACATGGCTGCTAACAATTGTCTGTAACTCCAGTTCCAGGTTATCCAATGCCCTGTTCTATTCGGCAGAGGCATTGCACAACATGGTGCACTTACATACATGTAGGCATAACATTCATACACATAAATAACTAAATCCAATTTTTTTTTAAATTTTAAATGTTTTTAAAAAACAAAGTCATTAGTGAAAAAAAATGAAATCTAAACATATCAGTGTTTGTTTTCTGGTTCTAATCAGTATATTGTGAGGATATAAGATGTTAATACCAAGGGAGGGCTGAGGAAAAGCATACTAGAATAAATATTATTTTTGGAACTTTTATGAAACTTTTATTTCAAAAGTATTTAAATATGCAAAAGTGTTAAAATATAGATGACTAAAAATGAAAAAGAAAAGAGCTTTATTAGGAGAAAGACAGAAAGACAGTCTCACTACCCTGAGTAGCCATGATGGGGCCTTGATGGGAGAGTATAGTGATGCAGGTCCCTATCACAGGGGCATGATGGAGAAGATTGAAGGTGGAGAGAGCATCGTATCATGGTGGTATGGTGGAGTCCTTCTGAAGGGGAGAGAACCTTCCTTTCAAATCCCGTTTCTGTGATTTTTGACATGTCCATTTTGGGTTTATCTTTTCCCTTTTCTGCTTCTAGACGTGGCTAAATGCACAGCCTCTTACTGTTCATCTCAGTTCTCTTTTGCAGTTTTTGTGATTCTCTATTTCTTTGAGTTCTCCCGTGGTTACGTTTATTACAAACAGAAGTTGAAGAGCTGATAGCGAGTGATGATTTCCGTTTTAGAAGAGTTAGCGATGGTGTTATGCTGTTAACTTGAAATTGAATGTGTGAGTCACCTCCATATCCAACTCATATTTTTCCGTCTCATGGGTACTCAGAGGTATCCAACCTGACCCCTAACTAACATTAACCATACCTCAGCCTCAGGTTAGATGCTCCTTCATTAGGATGCCTTCTGTGGCTCTGAGGCCTGGGCAGAGTCTCCCGATATGCTCCCAGAGTGCTCTGTCTCCAGGCTATTGCTGTGGGTGTCACCCTATCACAGCTGGCTTGTCCTCTATTTTCATGGCAGAAGGTTCTACGCCTTGCTTGCTACTCTAGTCTAGCACCTCAGTGAGTCCAGAAATATGCATTTTAACCCTATTTCCTTGTGCAAGGCTGCTTTGCTGGCTGGAGTCAAGGACACACTGGCAAGATGGATTTGGTGGCAGTGGCAGCTGTTTAAACCTCGGGCACTGTTTCTACATTTCAAGGGAAGGCAGCTTCACTAAAAGAGCTCTACACCAAATCTGCCCACAATTAATCTATGGAATTTCACCTTGTTCTCAGACCATTTGTAGATGATTACTGGAGGCAAATCAGAAAACAGTGTTCTTGCTGGTCTGGCTGAGCCCCAGGGCAGCATGAAAGAGCTGAGGAAGAACACCTACCTGTGCCCCATTCCTCCAGCTGCCAAGCACCGTGACTCTGCTCAATGAATACATCCAAACTTCTGGAAACTGAATCTGAGGCCACCCAGCATGTGACTTCTCATTTCATGCTGAACAATCTCTGACATGAATGGACTGTGTTCCTGAGTATTAGTCCTCAGAGCCTGTCCTTAGACACTTCCTGAACTGAAAGGTAGAGCAGGGCCCCTAGGGGCTGCTGGTGGGACAATTTGGGAGGCTGCTCATCACTGTGGTATCATTCCTCATTGTCTGGGAGCGCTGCACTCCGGTTACTTAACCTCGTCATGAAAAGAAGGTGTGGTAGGATAACTAAAGTCTTAGTCTTCTCTAGTTTATTCTCAGTGAATGTTCCATCTACTCCTAAGATGTGTCATAGTGTTTGTGTAGACAAGACAGATTCAGGAGAAAGTATAGATACAGGAAAACCAGGGAATAGAGAACAAGGGGAGATGATAAGATGTCTAGGGGCCTCTTATGCCCCACCTGGTCCCTTTTAATTTGCTTTGATATAGCACAAAAGTTCATGTTACACCAAAAGACTTTGTTTGAAAGTCTGTTGTTACATGTGTCCTTTAAAAATGTGGTTGGAGAGATTGCTCAGCAGTTAAGAACACTGGTTGTTCTTGTAGAAGACCCAGATTCGAATCTCAGTACCCACATGGCATCTAACAACTGTCCGTATCTCCAGTTCCAAGGGATCCGACAGCCTCTTCTGTCCTCTGTGGTCATTGCACAACACGGGTGCACTTACCTACATGCAGACAATACACACATACACATTAAAAATAAAAATAAAAAAATCTTTTTTAAAATGTGGTTGGACTGGTTAGTTAATTCTCAGGGTTTGATATTGTGATATTTATATTCATGACTCCTGTGTTTCCAGTATCCTGTTAGGAGCTGGTTAGGTATAATTGGATACCAGAGTTGATGCCCTGTTTTGTTTGTTTTTACCTGGAAGTCAGATTGCTTTACCCCTCTTATGGAAATTGATCTGTACAGGAAATAGGTGTTCCAGTCACTTCCCCTTGGAGAAGGAGGGATTTCAGCTCTAGGATTCTGGAGATGGCTGAATACAGAACACCTGACACGATTGACGCACGTTCACCAGCTACTTATTAATCAGAAAGCCTCAGTAATAGGGTAGGAGACAGATACTACACATCTTTCAGGGCCTCTACTCAGGAGTAGAGCAAGTACTGGGTGGTGAGGCAGGCTTTGTTGTATCAAGAGGATAGAATTTCAAAGGGAGGACGGTGTTAGCACAGGCAAATGATTCTGTGGGGCTGCAGAGAACTGGGACATGCTACTTCAGAATAAGCCTACTGATGAGAAGACTGTTGATGAGACCTTATGCAGAAGAACACAGAGTGAGGGCCACTTGCAATGATCCCATTTCAGGCCTTCCTAATGTTAGGAAGTGGAATGTAATATACAGCCTTACTTTCAGGTGGTTCTCCATGGTACAGCACCACTGTGCTGCTCTAGCAAACACCACCATCATGTTCTATAGGGTAGAGCCCCAACACTGCTGGGTATCTTGATTGAGGACATAAATGTAGCTAATTATAACTTTGTGGCTGTGATTAAAAAAGCTAATCTTGGGGCTGGAGAGATGGCTTAGCAGTTAAGAGCACTGACTGCTCTTGCAGAGGACCCGGGTTTGATTCCCAGCACCCACATGGCGGCTACGAACCGTCCTTAACTCCAATTCCGGGGGAATCCGAAACCCTCTTCTGACTTCCGTGGCATTGCACAACATGGGTGCACTAACATACATGCAGGTAATACACTAGTACACATAAAATAAAAATAATAAATAAAATATTTTTTTTAAAAAAAGCTAATCTTTTGACTGTAATGTATTCTACTGTTTAGACATTGTTTTATTCCAGAGAAAGAAGGACCAGACAAGATCTGCCACTATAACTGACTTGGAAATACACTTGCAGCAATTCTACTCTAAGTATGGTTTCTGGACATTAACTGGGGGTCTTTTAGAAATGCCAGGTCTTAGGATTCATCTGAGAAATACTGCATCCAACTCACAGAAAGAGGAGCAGGAACCTGTGCTTTAAACAAGCTGTGTTTTGCCGGGTGTGGTGGTGCATACCTTTAATCCCAGCACTCACTCACTCAGGAGGCAAAGGCAGGTGGATCTCTGTGAGTTTGAGGCAGCCTGGTCTACATAGTGGGTTCCAGGCCAGCTGGGGCTACAGGGAGACACTGTCTCAAAAAGACCAAAAAACAAAAACAAAATCAAAACTCCCAAACAAGCTGTGCTTTACCGGTGATTGCCATATCTGCTAACGATTTAGAACTGCTTTGAAGGATCTCGTAACAGCTGCTCCTAATCCAAGTTATGCAGAACGGAAAGACTAAAGGAGAAACAAAGGTGAGTACCAAATAGTACTTCACTTCCTTTACATCATCCACTGGTACAATTTAGCCTGTTTCTTTTTAAGTAAAATGTTCTACCCATGGAAATGACAGAGACGGATGGCAACAAGGTAAGAACAACAAAAGGGCAGGTTTGGTTTAAATTGATTAGTCAAAGCTGTTGATAAACCAATCAAGTTATTAGATCTTCTGCTATGAGAGAGATGCACATCATGACAATCTTAATGTGTCTCACATGGGAGAAATTATGGAGAATACTTAATTTTCCTCTTATTCATTTTCTCTTTCTGTGGGCTTTGTTACCTGCAGTCCACAAGGACCAAAAATATTAAATGGAGACTCCCATCAATAAATAATTTACAAATGATAAATTGTACACTGTTCTGAGTCAAGTGATAAAGACCTGATTTGTCCCACCCAGGATGTGACTTACTTATTTTTACAGAGTCTCCATACTGTATACCTTACCCAGACAGCAGTCACTTAACATGCCTATCAGTTATCAGAATGACTGTTGCTGTGTAACTATAATTGTGTTTGAGAAACTCTCGTTTTATTTAGAAATGGTTCCAGGAACAGTGATGCTGTTGATTTGGATATGTCTAAGAGGAACTGGGAAGTGCTTCATTTATGAAAGTCAAATGTTATAGTAGGTGTGTTTGTACAGGAAAAATGCAGTGTGTATGTATACTGACCCATGTTTACATGGTTCAGTGCTCTTTGTGGTTTCAGGCATCCCTTGGGGGTCTGGTGGGTAAATCAAAACTTCTGGACTTGGGTTTTAGGGCCTAGGCTAGAAAATTTTAAGGCAAATCTGCAAGAAGGAAGTCTGGTTGAGACTGGCACAGTTTATGTCATAACAGCTTTCCTCAGCTTACACAACTAGAGATTTCAAGTCAGTAGGTCACAAGTTTTACTAAGAAATACAAATGAAATTAAAAGACTCCCTTATAAGAGGTTCCATAATATTTTAGATGTCTTGTTTTTATTTTAAAAATATTTCTTTCAAAGGCTTAGCATTTCTTTTCCTCTTTTTCTTTTCTCCTTTTTTTCTTGTTATATAATCCTGGTAGGCATCGAATTCACTATCTAGCCCAGGCTGGCCTTGAATTCATAGCAGTCCTTCTACCACAGGCATGAAGCACCGTACTCAAATATTTCTGTCATCTGATTTATGATAAGCATTGAGGAGTAAAAGCATAACTATAATGCCAACATATTTTTAATTCAACATCAGTTTCATTCCCCAACCTCTATAGTTACTTGAAATTATATATATATATATATATATATATATATATATACACAGTTTATAACTTTCGTCGTCTTCAGTTTCTTTTCATTTGACAGAGCATCAGTTTATTTGGAAGCAGTTATGTATTACTTTTATTACAATCAATTCAAGAAGACATCTGTGCACAGATAGGTTGATTTAGAACAATATGTTTTCATTAGTCTGTGCTTTACCAAAATTCGTATTTATATTATCATCTCAAAAACAAATAACTTCTTCAATGTTGAATTTTCTAAATTGACTTGACAATTCATTTATAACAATATTAGAGGTCTCCCTTTTGACAGAATGAGTTGTGAAAGCTTTGTTACAATATTATAAATTAGGTAGGGAAATGGAAACACGGGTGGAATCAGCCCAACCCATTGGCTGTTTGAAGCATCTCATGTTTGTGAGCTTCTTCTGACATATTAACAGCTATTACTTTACTTTCCTATAGCCCCAAGGAAACTTGGAATAATAATAAGAGAAATTATGTTAGACCTATGCAAATGGGATGTAGGAAAATAATTCCGTTGGTAATTCAAGCATGAGGAACCCAGTTTGATTTCCAGAACTCACATTAAAACAAAAGAAGCCAAGCATGGTGACACACACTTGTAATCCCAGTGCAGGGAAGGAAGAGGCAGGAGGATTTCTGGGGCTTACTTGGCCAGACAGCCAAGCCTACTGGACAAGTTCCAGGCCAGTGATGGTACCTGAGGAATGAAAGTCAAGGTTGATCTCTGGTCTAAATACACACACACACACACACACACGCATATGCACACCAAGAAGTATGCAAATGATATAAATAGGATTATTTTTATTTGAATTTAAATGATAGTCATGCTTCTGACTGGTTGTAATTAGACTTTCAACAGAACTGCGTGTGCTCATGCAGTCTTTAGGTACAATCTTTTAAAAACAGAATCAGTCCCACCTAAAAGGCTCAATTTTGTTCCATCTGGAAAGGCAAGTAGGTTTAGCCATCTGTATATGTGTCTTACCTGTTTCTAGAGGCCAAGATGAAGGTGAAAAACACAAGTGAAGATAATCTGTGAATCTCTACCTCGCTCATCTCAGTATAACTGTTCACCAAGAGCAGTGAACAGTCATTCACAAGTGAAACCTGGGGCAAACCCAAAATTACACAAGCGCTCAAGACTACAGAGGAACTGAGAACGTCCTTTTCAAGCCAGGTCACCTGTTACCTCACCTGTAGCTACACTTTCTTTGTAGTAAGGGTTCTCTGGTCCCTAAGGAGCCCGGTAAGCTGGGCTTCTTCCCTTGACTTGTTAAATCCTAGAGCTTTTAGCCTAACATCTGTGGTCACCGGCCCTGCATTCTTAAGTCACCACCAGCCCAACTTTGTAATTCTTCTGAATGGATTTTCCCACCTCTTTGTTTTTTTTCACACCTTGGACTGAAATAGAATAGATTTTATTCCTGATTTCTACAAAGCAACAACTTGTGTGGCTGATGTTACTGAAGAACTTGGGTATGTATTTGGTGGGCTGTGGGGACAAACAACCTATATTCAAAGCACTGTGAAATTCAATGTTTTGTATCTTTCTTTCTCAAATTCTAGACTTCACCACAGTTTCTGGGGTCACCCCTAACTCAGTGGAGTCGAAGTCAGCACAGTGATGTGCCTTCCTAATGGCAGGAGAGGGTACTTTCCCTCCCTCTGTGCCTCAGTTCCTTACCTTTGTACTTTAGCATGGGTCTTAGCTTGCCTGTCTTTCTTTTGACTGTCTGTGGGCATGTTCCTCAAAAGGGCCTCAAACGTCTCAATGTCAAGAGCTCTGGAATGAATTTTTCTGTATGAAACTGTGTGTTTTGACAATGAAGTAGAGATCTTTTTTAAACGTTGGAACCTCATTTAATTTTATGTCTTATAGAGTTTATAATGAGTAAAAGATTATATAAGCGTAATAATTCATCTGTAAACCTAGAAATGTACAGCCAATTTTGAAAGAGATGTACCCTAGCTCAGAAAAATGTTATTGAATAGGATAATGCTGTTGTAATGAAATGCTTCTTTTAATTAAAATAAATAAATAAATAAATAAAAAAGGGCCTCCAGTAACCTTCTACCCATACTCACTCCTATATGTATTAATTGCCAGAGACACCTGTGAGCTTTGGCCCCAAGCTCAACTAGGGATAAAACAGTTTAGGTTTATGTGAACACATGACCTGATGCTTATTTTTTTTTCTTGATTTCTTAGATGACACTGAATGTGAGAGATAGCATTGGTGTAGCAGAAACTTTGTGGGGAAGTGAGAGAAGAAAAATCTATCACACGTTTGATGGTAAATATACCACACTTTCGAACACTTCCAAATGTGAAAATAAACAACCATAACATTGAAGGAAGATGGATAATTGTGTGGATTTCTTAGACTTCATTTTTAGTATTTTGGTTTGTATTTTTTAATGTAAAAACACCTGCCTTTGTACTTTACCATACACTTATTACACATATGACATGCTTCTATGAGGCAGAATCTTAGAGATGGAAAAAAGTAATTTTCGCTATTTAAAAGTTGGGGACCAAAGAAATTGGAGGTGTCTTGAAGGAACAGAATCTGATGTGATGTAATGGGTAAATTCAGTTTTCCTGCTCTGACATCCATACCTGGTCTGGAAAAAGACCACCTGCATTTAAAGTAGTCACCTTATAAAAATCTCTTCAGTCAGTTTTCTAGTTGTATTTTTAACTGGAAGTAACTGGAAGTAATGGAACATACAGGTTATTTCCTGAAAAGGTAAGATGTCTGCAATTTATGACTGCCAAAATAGGAGATATTTTCATCTTCCTAATTTAGCAGGATGGCCAAAAACAAACGTAATAGTCCATATACATTAAGTCTGTCTTCATAACAGCATGAAGTTGTTCTTAATAAAATAAATGTATGGGCCTTTAGATGTATTTACCTAATAAAATAAATATGAGGTCAAGTAGAAATCAAAGACCAACCAGATTTATACAAGAAAGTCAAAACAGTGGCTTATGGAATTATCTGGAGCTTTAGTTTTTGCACTTTCACTTTCCTTACAAATTAAAAGAGAAATACATTCTAAGAGATCTCTGTGAAATGATTGCAGCAAACAGAAGATGATAATTTTTAGGTATATAACAATAAATAAAGACTAATAACTTTTTCATGCTTAAAAGAAATCAGTTGTGAAAAAGATTAGGAAAAAAGTGATGAATAGTAGCTACAAAAAGAAATAGAATAAATGAGTGCACATGGAAATTTCATTTGTCTATAAGAAGCAGAAATCTGAATAACTGTAAAATAAATGAATGGTAGTTGCAGGGCTTTGGTTGATATATTTTTATTTTATTTCTGGGACGAACATGGAAGGGTCACTGGCTGCTGTTGCTTTTCTTCTTGCAATCTTCACTCTGGGTTCCATCAACTTTTCACATCTTGGTCCAGCGTAGCTGCTGAAGTTTTCCCATCTCATCCCATTTGCATTTATCAGCTTTCAATCAAAGAGAACTGATTTCACTCTATTTTATGTACAAATGTCTATATTCAGGCATTCAAAGGAGGCTGTGGGCTCATAGGCAAGGCTGAATTTAAACAAGAACAACTGGATTGAGATTTCAAGAATAACTCTCAGCATCACCAGAAAGAACTGAATCACCAAGGAAGCTCCTGACCCTTCTGTGGTATCAAGACTCCGCTTACCCGATTCAAGCTGACACTTCTCTTGTCGGCTCCCAACCGCATGGTTGCTGCACAGTGAGAGTCTCAGGAAGTCATCAGAACACTGCAATGACAGAGAAGTTTCTTGTCACTGGCCTCAGAACCAGTCAGTTTCTGCATCAGTTTGTGACAGAAAATGAAGTATTCGACCAATGTTTCTTGGCCAGCTTGTGGGCACCTCAGCAAAACCAATAAAAAAGTCAAATACGTTCCACCTACAAAGTCAGAACTGCAAGGAAATCTGAGCAAAATCCTTTTCAGCTTGGAAATGTAGGAACATGTAGAACACAAGAGTTACAATATGCAGTGAGTCCTTTCACCATTGCATCAAAACCTTCCATGAGTGAGGAACGAAAATGGAAAAGGACATCTTTTCTCAATTCATCAGCCACTTTCCAGAAACTTCTCCTCATGCCCAGTGACTTTGCTTCTCAATATCTATGTTTAGCTTTAAGAGACACTGGGAAACACAGTATTTTCCCAGATGACAGCATGCAAGGAATTCAGGAGTAAAATGAGTTTTATTAGTAAAATGTAATGAAGAAGGGAAGAGGAAACAGCTCAGTGGGCAAAGTAGCTGCTGTGCAAGTGTGAGGACCTGAGTTCAAATCCCCAGAACCCAGATAAAAGTGTGATGTAATAGAGCACACCTGTAAACCCAGTGCTCCTAAGGGGAGATGGGAAGCAGAGACAGGAGAATCCCAAGAAGCTTCCAGTCCGGGTGGCCTGCATGCAAATCAGTGAACAGCAAAGAAGAGACTATAAGCAAGGTGATAGCAAAGATCAGTCCATGAGGTTGTCCTCTGAACTCCACACACGTGCCATGCAAACACATACCCACACTAACACACACACACACACACACACACACACACACACACACGCACACACTAAAGATGAAAAATAAAAACAAGAGGACTAAGTCCATTCACACTGATGAAGAGTTCCTTACTATTCTGCCTGGAACCATCTTGTCCCTCCAATAAAAAAAAATCAAAATTGAGAACCTGAAACACAGACCAACTAGCTACTCATACCTGATCAGAAAGCAACCAGGCTGCATCATCAATATAAACAGAACCAAATTTTAACCCATCAAAGGTCGACTAGAATTTCATATTAGACACATAACCAACTAAGGAAGTCCATATGCTGGGATCACAGTATTAAAAACACAAATAATATGAAAAACTAAGATAATATGTTTCGACTAACTCCCACTAGCCCAATAGAAGGATTCTAAAATGAGAACTATCCAGAGGAAACCCAGGACACAGAACTTACAACGATCATAAACGTGATCAAAGGATTCAAGGATTTGAAAGAACACACAACTCAAAGAACTCGAAGAGGATAGGGATAAACTCTTTACTGAGGCTCAAGAAAATTCAAATATACAGCTGAATGAAATGACAAAGACAATTCAGGATTTGAAAAGTAGATTCATGAAAGAGATAGAAATATTGAAGAAAACTAAACCTGAAACAAAGATTGAATTGGAAAACTAATAAGCCAATTTGAAATGACAGGAGAAAGCCGCACAAGAAGAATAAATCAAATGGATGGCAGAATATCATGACTGAATTATAAAGTTAAAGAATTAGATGGCTCAAACAAAGAATATGGAATATATAGGAAATGTGGGACACCATGAAAAGACCATATCTACACATCATAGGCATAGAGGAAGGAGAGGAATCTCAGATCAATGGCATTGATTAGATCTTTGAGAGGGTTATAGAAGAAAATTTCCCAAAATTAAGGAAACACATACCCATACAGATACAAGAAACACACAGAACAACAAATAGACAGGACCAGAACAGAAACTCACTATGACACAGCATAGTAAAATCACTAACTGTACAGAACAAAGAGAGTACTGAAAACTGCAAGAGGAAAATGACCAGTTACATATAAAGGAAAACCCACCAGAATTACAGCTGACTTTTCAAGGAAAACTATAAAAGCCAGAAAAGCCTGCTGCAAAGTATTCCAAGTTCTGAGTGATCATAAATGTCAACCCAGAATACTTTACCCAGCAAAACTATCAATCATAGTCAAAAGAGAAAGAAATATCTTCCATGATACAAATGGACTGAAAGAATTCATGTGTAGAAAACCAGCCTTACTTGTAGGGAATACTTGTAGCAATACAAAGGACTAAGGAAAGGAATAACCATATGCAAAAGGCTACAGAAAAAAAAAAAACAATAAAATAAAGGTATAATTACAGATACACAGACTAAGGAAGCAAGCAGAAAATAAAATGATGACAGTAACCAATACACATCTTTAAATAATAACTTTAAATGTCAATGGTCTCAACTTCTCAATCCATCTTTTTGTTTTCTACAAGAAACTCATTATATTTTCAAAGGATAGATACCACCTTAGGGTGAAAGAATGGAAAAAGTATTCCAAGCAAATGGCACTAACAAACTAGCAGGAATTACTATTATAATACCTGTAAAAATAGACTTCAAATTAATCAGAAGAGATAAAGAAGGTCACTTCATCTGATCAAGGGAACAATTGAACAAGAAGACATTATAATCAGGAACATATGTTTACCAAACTCTGGTGCATCAAATTTCATAAAAAGAGTACTACTGAACTTCAGGATACAGAATAACCTCAGCCTCAGTAATGTAGGTGACTTCAATATCCCACTTTCTCCAGTAGATAGGTCATCTGGATAATAAATAAACAGAGAAACATCTGAACTGAAAGATATCATACATCAAATTAACCTAAAAGACATCTACAGAATATTCCACCCAAGCAACAAAGAATATATTCTACTCAGCAGCCGATGGAAGTTCCCTTAAAATAGACCACATACTAGTACACAAAACAAACTTCAACAAATAAAAAAATTAAATAATTTTATGTATTCTATTGGATCACAATACAATAAAGCTTAAAATCAACAGCAGAAGAAACTCTGATAACCACATGAACTCATGGAGATTAATCAACACACTCATGAATGATGAATGGGTCAAAGAAGAAGTAAATACAGAATAGAAACATTCCTAGAACTAAATGAAAATGATAATACAACACAAGAAAACCTCTGGGACACACAATAAAAGCAGTTCTAAGAAAGAAGTTTACAGCTATAAGTGTCTAACATTAAAAAATCAGAAAGAGCACAAAGAAATGTCTTAATGGTACAACTCAAGAACATGGAGTAGTAAGAACAAACCAAATCCAGCAGATGAGAAGAAATAATAAAAATGAAATCAATGAAATAGAAACAAAGGAAACAATATAAAGAATCAACAAATCTAGGATCTGGTTCTTTGAAGAGATAAAAAAGGTAGACAGACCCTTAGCCCAGCTAACCAAAAGAAACAACAAATCCAAACCATCAAAATCAGAGACAAAATATCACAACAGACACCAAAAGATATATAGCATTATAAATAAATACTTTAAAAACCTATCCTCTATCAAATTTGAAAATCTGAAAGGACAAATTTCTAAATTCAGTTTAACTAGCAATGTTAAACCAAAGGCAATCAACAACTTAAACAGACCCATAACAAATAAGGAAATTGAAACATTAATATAAAGTCTCTCTACTTAAAAAGGCCCATGTGTAGATAGATTCAGAGCAGAATTCTACCAGACCTTCAAAGAAGGTCTACAAACAATGCTACTTATATTTCAAAAAGATAGAAAAAGAGGAAGAGGTCCTCTTTTTTAAAGCCATTATTATGCTAATACCCAAACCAGATAAAGACACAAGAGAAAAAGAAAATATAGGCCTATATCTCCAATGAACGGAGATGCAAAAATTCTCAACAAAACACTCGTAAATCACATACAGACATATATCAAAAAGATCATGCACTATGATCAAGTTGGCTTTTTAAAATTATTTATTTAATAACCACATACTTAGAAGAAGCATTTCATTACAACACAATTGACATATTCAATAACGGTTTCCTGAGGTAGGATGCATCATTTTCAAAATTGGCTGTAAATTTTTAGGTTTACAGTTGAATTAATATAATTA
>NW_008355272.1:2772976-2777394 GCF_000622305.1 Nannospalax galili
TTTTATGCTTTGAAGAATTGTTATTGTTTTAATCATTATATTTTAAAAATTTTTAATAACTACATGACTAGAAGAAGCATTTCACTACAGCTTTAACATATTCAGTAACATGCTCCAAAGCAAGAGTACATCTCTTTCACAAGTGGGTGCAATTTTCTAGGTCCACAGTTGAATTAATACAGTTATATATTATTGAACTTAGTATAAGCCTGTTAAGACATAAAACTGGATGAGTTTTTAACCTTTAAAAAACATCTCCATTTCATTTTAGAATATATTGTTCCTGTAGAAACCTCATTATTTTTGATACTAACACTGAGATATCAGCGCTTGCATCTCTAATCTGTATGTATCTGATTATTACTAGTTACACTTGGATCCTTGGCGCATGTGTATGTCTATAAAGTCATTGCGTAGATTTCAATGGTATTATCACCTTTACTAATTAGCATGACGTAAGTTTCCATGCTTCCTCATCAAATATAACACATTTTTAAAAATTGGTTGATTTTGTGTGTGTGTATATGTGTGTGTGTGTGTGTGTGTGTGTGTGTATCACACAGAACATCCCAAACCATTTCATTCAACTATACACCCACTTCCCAGATGGCACCCTCCCATAGCGTCCCTCCCCCCACTTGAGCCCTTATACTCTGATATCCCTGCTACTGGCTGCTATGTTGTCAGCACCCCCAGCCCTTCCCAACTACTTGCCCTTCTGGTGAATTTAGTCAGCCTATCTAGAGGTCTTTGTTTTAGGAAGGTCAGCTGTTCCTCATCTAGCAGTAATCAGTTGTCAATATTCCTTTAGATAAGATTGGGGTCTGCTGTTCATTTTCGGCCTCCCTGGCCAACAACTCAAAAGAAGGTATCGCCTGTCTGGTGTTGTTGCTTGTTATGTAGCCTTTAGCTATGCATATGGACTCTTAAGAAATTATATTGGCCCCTTTAATCTATGGTTATACTTTCCTTTTGGGTGTTTAAGGCCATGCAGTTGGCCCAAATAAACCAATTTATTTTTACTCTTAAGGTTGTTTGAGGATCTGTTCCTCAGGGGTCACATGGGCTTGGGAGGAGCCCCTGGCTCCTTCCTTTTACCAGTTCTGCATATGTGAAGATAAGTCAAAGGTCCTGCTCGACCATTGTTGGCTTCGCTTAGAAGCATGGAGGAAATGTTTCCTCTGTGTTGACCCTCCTCTTTGTAGACTAGACATTGGTTCAAGTCCATCTGGTGGGGTCTCCTTGGCCTCCTTGATCAAGAGGACAGGTGACTCATTGCAACTAGAGGACATTTTGAGAGATGTTCTATAGTCCCCTGGAACTTAGTCTACCTTGGAGGACAAGGAACAAAAACTGTCCTTTAAGTCCCTCTGACCAAATTAGTATAGGCCTCAAAGCATGGCTGTTAAACATCCAAGAAGGTTAGTTCCACCAGTCTAGTACTTTTAATTATTGTGTGTCATGTAGATAAATCTTGGGCAAAGACCAGTTGTTCTCAGATAAACCTTACCTAGACATATATTTCTTTATCTGCCATGTATAGTTTGTCAGTAGGTTGTAGTAGTAATATGGTTCCCTCTGGTTTTCTAAACTAGCTAGGCTTTATCTATCTCTCACATTGTCTCACTCCTCCCTCCTTGTTTTCCCACTTAAGGTGTCACCATTTCCCCCCTTTCTCCCTTAATAATACCCTTCTCCTATGGTCCTACCTCTCTGAGATCCTTCTTTCCCTTTATCCCCTGGGTTCCTTGTATACTTTTCCCTCCCCCCTCCTTTAAACTAACCCAATTTTTATCCATATCTCCCTTATTAAGGTCTGTTTCCTACTGTTCTTCTCTTTCAGGTTATTTCTTTTCCTTTACCTCCCTGTTTCCTTTCCATTATCCTGGTACATACTCACTTATCAGGGTTTGGTTCTAGGATCCACATATGAGGGAGGATATATGTTGATTTTTTTTTCTGACTCTGTGTTACTTCACTTAGTATAACCTTTTCTAGTTCCATCCATTTCCCTGCAAATTTCATGATTTCATATTTCTTTACTGCTGAGTAAAACTCCATCGTATAAATGAACCACATTTTCATTATCCACTCGTCAATTGAGGGACACTTAGGTTGCTTCCATCTCTTAGCTATTGTGAAAAGAGCAGCAACAAACATGGATCATGGATATACAAGTGTCTCTGCAACAGGATGAGTTCTTTGGTTATATGCCCAGGAGTGGTATAACTGTGTCAAATGGTAGGTTTGTTTGTAGTTTTTTAAGAGTTCTCCACACTGCTTTCCATAGGGGCTGAACCAGTTTGCAGCCCCACCAGTAGTGGATGAGTGGTCCCCTTTCCCCACATCCCCTCCAACATTTGGTATCATTGGTTTTCTTGATCTTAGCCAGTCTGACTGGTGTAAGGTGAAATCTTAAAGTGGTTTTAATTTGCATT
Source organism: Nannospalax galili (assembly GCF_000622305.1). Taxonomy (NCBI): domain Eukaryota; kingdom Metazoa; phylum Chordata; class Mammalia; order Rodentia; family Spalacidae; genus Nannospalax; species Nannospalax galili. The sequence goes on from NW_008355272.1 coordinate 2,775,415, forward strand.
TCCCTGATTATTAGTGATGTTGAACATCTTTTAAGATGTTTCATTGCCATCTTTACTTCTTCTTTTGAAAACTTTCTGTTCAGCTCCTTAGCCCATCTTTCAATTGGGTTGCTTCTTGTCTTGGTTCTCTGTTTTTTAAGTTCGTTATATATTCTGGTAATTAAACCTCTATCAGATGTATCGCTGGTGAAGATTTTCTCCCATTCTGTGGGTTTTCTGTTTGTTTCCTTGGTTGTCTCCTTCGATGTACAGAAGCTTTTTAGTTTAATGAGGTCCAACTTGTTAATTCTTGCCCTTGATTCCTGGGCTATTGTTTTAGTAGGTTTTTCCCAATGTTTTCTTCTAATAATTTCAGAGTTTCAGGCTTTACATTGAGGTCTTTGAGCCATTTGGAATTGACTTTTGTTCAGGGTGAAACATAGGGGTTTAGTTTCATTCTTCTACAGGTGGAGATCCAGTTTTGCCAGCACCATTTGCTGAACATGCTGTCTTTCCTCCAGTGAATATTCTTGGCCCCTTTATCAGGTGACTGAATATCAGGTGGCTGAAATTGCATTTACTCATATTTGGGCCTTCAATCTTCTATGGGTCTATTTTTTTGTGCCAGTACCATCTTGTTTTTATGACTATAGCTCTGTAATATATCTTAAAATCTCATATAGTAATCCCCCTGGCATTGCTCTTAGTGCTCTGGGTTGTTTTGGCTATCTGAGATCTTTTGTGCTTCCATATGAATCTTAGGATGGTTTTTCCAATTCTGTGAAAAATGTCATGGGGATTTTGATTGGCATTACATTGAATGTATAAATGTCTTTTGGTAGGATGGTCATTTTCACAATATTAATTCTTCCAATCCATGAGCATGCGAGGTCCTTCCATCTTCTGATGTCTTCCCAAATCTCTTTCTTTAAAGATTTAAAATGTTCATTGTAGAGCTCTTTAATGTCTTTGGTCAGGTTTATTACAGGATATTTTATTTTATTTTTTGCAGCTATTGTGAAGGGGAGTGTTTCCATGTGCTCTTTCTCTGCTTGCTAGTTATTGGTATATAGAAAAGCTACAGACTTTTGTAGGTTAATTTTGTAGCCTGCCACTTTAATGAAAGTGTTAATAATTTCTGGGAGTTTTCTTGTGATATAATATCATATCATCTGCAAAAAGGGAAAATTTGATATCTCCTTTTCCAATTATTACTCTTTTCATTTCCTTCTCTTGTCTTACTGCTCTTGCAAGAGTTTCAAGCACTATGTTAAAGAGAAGTAGAGATAGTGGACAGCCTTGTCTGGTTCCTGATTTCAATGGGAATGCTTCCAGTTTTTCTCTTCTCTAGAATGATGTTGGCTGTGGGTTTGTTATATATGGCTTTAATTATGGTGAAGTATGTTCCCTCCAGTCCAATTCCCTCTAGGACTCGGAACATAAATGCATGTTGAATTTTGTCAAAGGCCTTCTCAGCATCTATTGAGATGACCATGTGGTTCTTATCTTTGAGCCCATTTATTTATATGGTTTACAATGTTTATTGACTTATGTATATTGAACCATTCCTGCATCTCTGGGATAAAGAATTATGGTGAAGTATGTTCCCTCCAGTCCAATTCCCTCTAGGACTCGGAACATAAATGCATGTTGAATTTTGTCAAAGGCCTTCTCAGCATCTATTGAGATGACCATGTGGTTCTTATCTTTGAGCCCATTTATTTATATGGTTTACAATGTTTATTGACTTATGTATATTGAACCATTCCTGCATCTCTGGGATAAAGGATAAAGGATTATGGTGGATGATCTTTTTGATGTGTGTCCATATGCGGTTTGCAAGTATTGTGTTGAGAATTTTTGCATCTATGTTCATTAAGGATATGGATCTATAGTTTTCTTTTTTGGTTGTATCTCCACTTGGCTTTGGTGTTAGAGGGATGCTGGCTTCATAGAAGGAATTTGGAAGTTCTCCCTCCATTTCTATTTTTTTAAATAAAC
>NW_008355272.1:2777642-2777918 GCF_000622305.1 Nannospalax galili
GTATTGTCCTTTTCATTTAGTTCCAGGAATACTTTTATTTCTTTCTTAATTTCTCTTTTGACCCATTCATCATTCAGGAGTATGTTGTTTAATCTCCATGTGTTCATGCGGTGATTAGGACTTCTTCCAGTGTTGATTGTAAGCTTTATTGCATTGTGGTCTGATAGAATGCATGGGATTATTTCAATCTTTTTGTATTTGTTGAGGGGTTTTTTTGCCCCAGTATATGGTCAATTTTGGAGGAGGTTCCATGGGGTACTGAGTAGAAAGTATGTC
>NW_008355272.1:2778733-2783298 GCF_000622305.1 Nannospalax galili
GCTTTCATGGTTTGCACTGCAAAGTCAGCTGTAATCCTAATGGGTTTTCCTTTATATGTGACTTGTTTCTCTTTTGCAGCTTTCAGGATTATCTCTTTGTTCTGTACATTTAGTGTTTTTACTATGATGTGCCGTGTAGCGTTTCTTTTCTGGTCCTGTGTGTTTGGTGTTCTATATGCTTCTTATATTTTTATGGGCATATCTTTCTTTAATTTTGGGAAATTTTCTTCCATGATTCTGTTGAAGATCTGGTCCATGCCATTATTTTGGGATTCTTCTCCTTCCTGTATGTCTATGATTTGTAAGTTTGGTCTTTTTATGGTGTCACACAATTCCTGCATTTTCTATTCTTGTGATTTCTTAAATTTTTCATAGTTTTTGCTTGAGTGGTATAGTTCTTCTTTATCTTCCAATCTTGAAACTCTGTTTTCCATTTCATTCATTGTATTGGTGAGGCGTTCTCCTGTCCTTTCTAATTGGCTTACTTGGTGTTTCATTTCCTTCTTCATTTCACCCTGAGTATACTACAATATTTCTAACTCTTTTCTGAATTCATTCAGAAGTTTATCCCTATCTTCCTTCAGTTCTTTGATTTCTTTGTTTGTGTGTTCTTTAAATTCATTGAATTCTTTTATTATGTTTATAATTGTTCTTTTGAGTTCCACGTTCTGCATTATCTCTAGGGGGTTCTCATTGTATTCCTCTATAGGACTACTAGTATTTGGTTGGGATATGTTATTTATTTTTTTCATGTTATTATTTTTCCTCTGTGATTTTGACATGTGAATTTCTTTTGTAGTTTCTGATTCGTGTGTGAGACTCAAGCCTTCTAGTTTAGGTCTGCTTCTTTCTGTGAACTTTATGTGTCTTTGTGTTTACTTTTTGGGCATGAAAAGCTGGTTCCTCTAAGCTTCCAGTTCTCTCTTTCAATTTTATATTGAAGTGGCCAGATTACTTTTGTCTTTAGGAGTTCCCACAGAGGCCCAAGTCAGATGAGGATCAGATGCTCCCAGGCTTTCTCCTAGGGTCTGGATCCCTCCAGAAAAGATTTTGGCCTCAGGAATTTGACAGTTGGACTGGCCTGGGAGCCAGGCCCAGGAAAGATGCTGGTCTACGGCAGCTGGTGGCTGTGCCACCCAGGGATGCAAAGGCAGATGGGGGTGGGAAGTGGCCCCAAGGGGCTCTTGGGGACTGCACTGAGGAGCTGGGTTGGTCTGGATGCAAAGATCAGGAAGACGAAAGGTCAGCCCCAGGGTCCAGGAAAGAAGCTGATGGGTGGTGCAGGCCCAGTGAAGTAGAGGGAGGTGAGAGTGGGTCCAGGCCCAGAGCTCTCCTGGGGACCTGAGAAGGCACTGAGTTGGTCGGAATGCAAAGGATCAGGAAGCAGCCATGGTTCCCAGGTGTCTGGGGCACCAAGGCAAGGAATGGGACAGGACCCAGGCTAGGAGGAGAGACCAGTGGGGGAGATGGGAGGGTGAATGAGGCTGGGGGAGTCAAGGCATGGAAGGTGCGATGGACTTACCCCAGAGAGGCCTGCGGGTTGGAGAGAAGCCTGCAGGTTGTGTAATCCCAGGGAAGCAGAGGGAGGTGAGGGCGGGGCCTGGCCCAGAAGCAGTGCTCCCGGGGACCAGAGAAGGCACTGAGTTGGTCTGGATGCAAAGGATCAGGAAGCAGTGGTGGTTCCCCAGGTGTCTGGGGTGCCAAGACAAGGAATAGGACAGGATCCAGGCTAGGAGAAGAGACCTGCAGGGGAGATGGGAGGGTGAATGAGGCTGGGGGAGTCAAGGCGTGGAGGGGGGCATGATGGACTTACCCTGGAGAGAGGCCTGCAGGTTGGAGAGAGTCCTGAGAGTTGTGCAGGCCCAAGGAAGCAGAGTGATCAAGTTGACTTTATTTCAGAGATGTAGGGATGGTTCAATATACAGAAGTCAATATATGTAATACATCATACAAATGAACTTGAAGACAAAAATCACATGATCATTTCAATAGATACAGAAAAGACCCTTGACAAAATCCAATATGCATTCATGATAAAAGTCCTAAAGGGAATTGGATTGTGGAACATATATCAACTTAATTAAGGCTATAAACAATCAATCCACAACCAATATATTCTAAATGGATAAAACCTCAAAACATTCCCATTAAAACCAGGAACCAGATAAAGCTGTCCACTATCCCCACTCCTTTTCAATATAGTACTTGAAACTCTAGCTAAAGCAATCAGACAATAAAAGGAAATTAATGGGGTACTAATTGGAAACTAAGAAGTCAAATTATCCGTATTTACAGATGATATACATAAATGATCCCAAAAATTCCACCAGAAAACTTCTTGAAATGATCAACACTTTTAGCAAAGTGGCAGGTACAAAATCAAATCACAAAATCTTTAGTTTTTATGTATCAATAACAAGCAATCAGAGAAAGACTTCAGGGAATCACTCCCATTCATAGTAGCATAAAATATGTGTCTAGAAAGAAAGCTAACCAAGGACATTAAAGTTCTCTACAATTAAAACCTTAAATCTTTGAAGTCAGGGATTGCGGAAGACTTAAGGACATGGAAAGATCCCCCATTCCCATAGACTGGTAGAATTAATGTTGTGAAAATGATCACCCTACCAAAAGCCATTTATAGATTCAATGCAATCCCAATAAAAAGCCCCATAACATTCCTTACAGAAATAGAAAAAAAATCATCCTAAAATTCATATGGAATCACAAAAGACCCTAGATAGTCAGACCAATCCTGTGCACAAAGAGCAATGATGGGGGCATTACAATATTGGATCTCAAACTATACTACAGAGGTATAGTCACAAAAACAGCATGGTACTGACACAAAAATAGCGTATTACTGGCACAAAATCACACATATAGGTCAATGGAACATAATAGAAGACTCAAACATTAATGCACACAATTTCAGCCACCTAATATTTGACAAAGGTGCCAAGAAAACACAATAGAAGAAAGACAGCATCTTCAAGAAACAGTGCTGGGAAAACTGGATCTCAACATGTGGAAGAATGAAATATCTATCACCCTACACAAAAGTGTATCAAAGACCTCAATATGAAATCTGAAACTGTTAGAAGAAAACCTGGGCAATACCCTACAAGATATATACATGAAATTTGCAGGTGAATGGTTGGAATTAGAAACTGTTGTACTAAATGAAATAAACTCAGAAAAATAAGTGATATGTAGTTTCTCTCATTTGTTGATATTAGCTCCAAATCCTTAGACGTGAGTATACATCCTGATGTAAGCACAGGAGTCAGGAAGATGGAAGAGGGTTAAGGAGAAGAAGAAGCTCAAGAGAGGAGGCTAGAAGAACACAGGTGTTATCAAGGGGAAATGGGGAAATGGGGTTAATTTAACTGGGAAGGGAATAGCAGAGGTTGTACAGGAGAAAAGAGAGGAGAGCTGAGTAGTGCTTTGATAATATCAAAAGCCAGGTGGAAATGTATTAGTTCTAAAGGTTGAAAAATACACATAATATATAAATACACGTGAACTTGTGTATAGATGAAATCTATATAACAAAAAAACACAGTGCCAGGCGAGGGAAACTTCCCTTTGAGTTACTGATCAAGGTAGTCAAAAAAAAAAAAAAACCAAAACACTTTAATAACACAGGTTATCACCACATGAATGTTTCCCTGAACTTGAAAGTAAGACTCTGTGCTAAAGACAGGTCATACTTTGGACACAGAACTTGGAGCAATCAAAGTGGAACTGATCTGGAAGCCTCCTCCCTGACGAATAGGTTCCAGAGTATCAGAGGAAACTATGCAAACTGCAAAGGGAGAAAACCAATCAGTGATTCCATCCAGCTGTAAATTTTATGAACCACAACAATGACCATCCCAGCAAAAATCTCTACTGTTCAGTAGTGGCATTTTTATCTTGGGTGTAATCAATAGCCATCTAACTGGACTTAGGGCCCACTCAGTGGGAGGGAACTCATGTGTAATACTGTACACATAGCCAAATACACTTAACTGAAGATGTTATAGTTCCTAGAGAAAATTCCACTTTTTTCACATCCCTAGACCAATGTAATTTCTTACTATATTCTTTTTTACTTATTATTTTTATTTTATGTGTATGCATGTATTGCCTGCATATATGTCAGTGTACCCTGTCATGCAATGCCTGTGGAGGACAGAAGAGGTTGTGGGTCCCCTGGAACTGGAGTTAGGGACAGTTAGCTGCCATGTGGGTGCTGGGATTTGAACTCAGGTCTTCTGCAAGAGCAGTCAATGATCTTAACCACTGAGCGATCTCTCCAGCCCCTTCTTGTGGAGAGCCACAGCCTCTGCCGCCAGCCGGTATCCAGACCTTCTTAAAAGTAAACATCCTGCCACACCCATAAGGGGCGTGCACAAGAGCCTGCTTTCCCCCGCCTCCTCCCGTGGCATGATCTCCAGCAACCAATCCACTTCTTATACATCATAAATGGGACCTTTGGGGCATATATAAGCAACAGCTCTCCCACTTCTCGGCGTCTTTGGTCTTCAGTCTTCAAATAAACTGCTGCAGAAGGATCCTGA
>NW_008355272.1:2784147-2831417 GCF_000622305.1 Nannospalax galili
CCCATAAGGGGCGTGCACAAGAGCCTGCTCTCCCTCGCCTCCTCCCGTGGCATGATCTCCAGCAACCAATCCGCTTCTTATGATCTCCAGCAACCAATCCGCTTCTTATGATCTCCAGCAACCAATCCGCTTCTTATGATCTCCAGCAACCAATCCGCTTCTTATGATCTCCAGCAACCAATCCGCTTCTTATGATCTCCAGCAACCAATCCGCTTCTTATGATCTCCAGCAACCAATCCGCTTCTTATGATCTCCAGCAACCAATCCGCTTCTTATGATCTCCAGCAACCAATCCGCTTCTTATGATCTCCAGCAACCAATCCGCTTCTTATGATCTCCAGCAACCAATCCGCTTCTTATACGTCATAAATGGGACCTTTGGGGCATATATAAGCAACAGCTCTCCCACTTCTCGGCGTCTTTGGTCTTCAGTCTTCAAATAAACTGCTGCAGAAGGATCCTGACTTGTCCTCCCACGTCGTTCTTGCTGGCGAGACGGAAAGCGGTCGGGGACACCTTCTTACTATATTCTAAACACACATCCTTACATACACTAACAAGTCTACCTCTCAGTACTCATCAAAGAAACTTCTTTTTGCAAAAGATAAAGACTATTGCAGAGTTCTACAACTGGTCAAACTCAGAGAATAAGTCTGTGAGGTACCCAAACTTAAAAGACACATTTACAATGCAACCTCTTACCCAAGGCTCAGGGAACATAGCTGAACAGGGGGAAGAAAAAATATTAATGTTTCTTTTAGCTCTCACCAGTGAAGTTCCCTCATTTAATAAATTATTATTAACCCAGAAAACCACGACTTGCCAAAGTGCAGAAAATAAGAGACTGTAGAATGCTTATCCTGAAAGCACACCTATTTCAAATTTTCGCCACCCAAAGCACAGGGACCATTGCATAAGAGAGGGGGTAGAAAGATTGCAAGAACCAGGGGAGGCGGATGACCACAAGGAGAGAGAGTTTTCTAAGCAGCTGGTAAGTTACTTGTATAAACTCACAGCAATGATAATAGCATGCAAAGACCCATGCAATCTCGAGTCAGACAAAATTCCCACAGAGAAATGAGGAAGTAGGGAAGAAGACCCAATCCTAGCCAAGCAACTATTGACAACCAATAACTACTGAGAGAGGGAGAGTTGGTTTTCTCTAAGGAATGTGGCACTAGATAGGTTAGCTAGGATCCAGTGGATATGTGCACACAGGAGGACATTTGGGGACAAGGTAGGCCTTAATATATATGGCATAGTACATAAAATCAAGCAGGGACACCTATAAGAGGAGTGCATATAGGGAAGGGGGTCTAAAAATGACCAAAATATTTTGTATAAAATTCACAAAAATCAAATAAAATTATTTTTAAAAAATAAGTAAAATAAAAGTAGACATAATGAAGAAGACAATGAACAAGTAATTAATAGTCTGAATTGAAGTCTACCTCATTTTTTCTCAATATCTATTCCTATTCTTTCCTTATATATGACACCTCACCCCTTTCCTAAGACAATACCCTAAAGAAGTGTCCAGGTAATGCAGTTAGGTCAAGAACTGAGATTTCTGAATGAGCAGTAGCTCTCCCAATCTGAGCTTGACATGGCTTTTTGTGATCCAGTGACATGTAGAAATAGAAAAAGTATTTTCTGCCAGAACACCATGATGGAGGAACAGTAGGATGGTGATGATTGAGCTCTTCCTTTCAGAGAGGGATAATGAGGGCATTCATCAGTCACAGTTCCACAGCAATTATGAAGTCCTGCTGGGCAGGATTAGCACGGCCCCCTGCTCTGTCAGAGCATTTTGCTCATCTGAAAGTTCTATGTCCTAGGAGGTTTCTCCCCCGCTGGCTGCACTCTGAATTTCTCTTTCATAGAATGCCATTAACAGTGAACAGAAGATGTATGCCAACAACTACAATTTTCCTACACTTCCCCTTCTAGGACAGCTCCCTGAATCCAGCCTTACACAGTCCATCAGGTGACAACTTGATCATGTGTTTACCCCTGTATTCCAAATGTCAGTAGATACCAAGATAACAGGTGGCTTCTTACGGCCCACAGCTTAACCACCTTCCCAAGACTAGTTAGAAATGTTTACAGAATATGAATCCTCATGAAAAGAGTCAGATTAGCTTCATCCCAAAATCTAATAGCTTTAAGTAAGTAATAGAATAAAAATAAGTTCCCAGAATGGAAAAATGGAAGCACTAATTTCTGCCCAAATATAAATATAACATGAACCAACTTCTTCCTAACATTGTAGCATGATTCTTTGAAATCTAATGCTTGTCATTAAGAACAAATGTATGAGAACTTACAAAAGGTCACATGGAAAAGAAAAGAGGTAACTCATTACACAAACATGTATATTAATGTTTATAGAAATATTATTCATAATTCTTCAATATGGAAGCAACCTAACTATCCAACAATAAGAAAATGGATGTGCAAAATGCACATATTCATTCAATGGACTGCAGTTCACCCATGAAAGGGAGTGAGGCTCTGATACATGCTGCAACTTGGATGAATATAAATAACATTATGATGAATAAAGAAGTCAGACACAAAATGTTGCATTTTACGCATTTCCTTTTATGTGATATTACAGGACAGGCAAATCCATAGAATCAAGAAGCAAATTAAAGGTTAGCAAGGAATGATGGGAGCGGGAATGTGGTATGATTACTTAAGGAGTGTAGAGCAATTTTATGGGATACTGACAGCTTCACACTCTTGGGAATGAAATAATATTACTAAATAGCACAAGTTAAAAGAGCTGAATACATGCTATGCAAATTTCACCTCAATAAAAACAAAATAAATTTTATTACAGAAAACAGCTTGACAGTCCCTTTAAACATTAAAAACAGACCTACCAGACCAGTGAGATGGCTCTGGGGATAAAGGCACTTGCCACATAAGCCTGGCAGCCTGAGTTGGAGTCCCAAATGCACAAAAAGGTGAATGAATAAACCAGACTCCGAAAAGTTGTCTTCTAACCTCTACACTCACATACACACACATTATGCACATCCACACAGAATAATAATAAGTAAATAAATTTATATAGAAACAGAGTTATCATATGATCCGTCAATCTCACTATTGAGTTTATATCCAAAGGAAATGAAAGAAGTAAAAAAATACCTTCATATCTATGTTTTTCACAATGCTATTCAAATAGCCAAGATATGGAACAACCTATGTGTCAATCAGCTGATGAATGGATTAAAAAAATCAGATACATATGAACAGTGCTCATCCACAAAGGATCATTGATACGTAGATTCTAAATTAACTGACTTTATAGCAGTAGAGAGAAGAATAGTGGTTACCAGGGGCTGACAGGAGTCTTAGGAAGAGATTGGTCAATTGTAACAAAAGTATAGTTACTTAGCAGTAAATTCTGGTAATCTCTACAGTATGGCTAGAAGGGTGACCAATCAACCATGTGTACATGAGACAACCAGTTGGGAGAATTTTGAAAGTTCTTTCCAGAAAAAAAATTTAATGTCTGAGATGATGAATATCCATGATCATTACACAGTGTATGCAGCTATCAAACATCACCTTGTACCTCCACAAGCATGCATTATCATGAGACAAATAAAAATGTTAAAAAATAGGAATGAGGACATTCACACTGACAGGGGCACATCACTAGTATATATGGCTGTGGAAGAAGCAAGGCTCCAAAAGGGTAGGCAGCATGATACATTTTATGAACGCATTAAAATATCTGTCACAGTTTCTTCTTGTGTAGAGAAATGCCAGGTAAACCTAGGCACTGATGTAAGTGTTCCCCTTAATGAGGAGTAAAGTAATAATGATAAACTGATGGAGCAGCACATCTTAAAGGATACCTTCCACAGCACAGTTATTTTTTATGCTTCGTTGTTGTGTTTACTATTTAGACACTGAACTTTCAAATAAAACGGAGAAAAGTCTGAGAAAGATACTAAGTTTACGTATTTTCAAGAACCATCTTTTAAAAAAAAATTTTATTTGTTATTTTTATTTTATGTGTATAAGTTTGTTGTATGCATGTATGAAAGAGCACCCATGTCTTGCAATGCCTGCAAAGGTCATAAGAGGACATTGAATCCCCTGGACCTGGAGTTAGAGACGGTTGTTATCTGCCATGTGGGTGCTGGGAACCAGACCCAGCTCCTCTGCAAGAGCATCCAGCGCTCTTACTGCTGAGGCATCTCTCCAACCCCACAAGCACCATCTTTTGATGTTTAGCTTCACATCACATGTTATTCAAAGCTTCAATTAGTTCTTAAATCATCTTCTTTACTGAACTGTTATTTTCATTTATGATTTTTATTTAATTTAAATTTATTTATTGCAATGCTGCAGATCAAATACAAGGCTTGTTAGGCCAGTGCCCTATGACTGAGCCACATCCACAGTTCCTCCATCTATGCTTTGATTAACCTCAGAATTAACCAGATGTAGTCGGTTTCATAGGAAAACTCAAGACCCATCAACAGATCTTATTTGATCAGTACATTTCAAATTAACATCGTCAGTATGCTTCCAATAAATGCCTTAGCATGCATTTCACCAACTAAGAACTAATATTTGCTTACAGAGTTTTTCTCTTGGGTTATACACAGCATAATTCTTATATAGTCTAATTCCTTCCCAGAATGAAAATATTATAATTACTTCAGAACTACTGCCTATACTTCCTAGTCCATATCTGCCACTAGCCCTTTCTCTCCGCAATTACTGATTGTTTTCATCACAGATTAGATTTTCTTGTTAATACAAGAAACCACATGGCTTCCTTTTCTTGTTAAGACAAAGGAACCACATGGCATATGCTTTTATTGTGCATGAACTTTCTTTCACTCAGTGTAATTTTTGGAGACTTATCTGTGACTTTCCATGTATCAAAATTTTCTTGCTTTTTATTATTGTATAAGTCTATTATTAGAATATACTACAAGTTTCCTTAATCCATTTTTTATGAATGAACAACATAGACTATCTTTTTAAAAAATTGTATTTATTGTTTTAAGTGTGTGTATATGTATGTGTGTGTGTGTGTGCACCTGAGTGTATGTATGTGTTTCATGTGTGCACAAATACTTGCAGAGGCCAGAACACAGCATTAGATCCCTTGGAACTAAAGTTACAGATGGTTAATTTGTCAGACTTCATGACACTGTCAACTACTATAGCTTTGTACTGAGTCTTAAAGCTAAGCCACTTAAGTGTTCCAAGTTTGTTCTTTGAATCTACACTGGATCCAGTCCATGAGCATAGTATATCTCTCCATTTTTAGTCTTCATTAATTCTCTCAGCAATGTTTTCTGTCTTACATTGTTGATGCTTTGTTGAAATTTTCAGAAGTATTTGATGTTTTTGATAGAATCTAGATAATTTTTCAACTTTTATTTTCTAATAATTTACTGGTAGTTTTGCAGACATAGACATAGTACTGAATTAGGTATATTGACCTTGTATTCCACAATCTTGCCCAATTAGCTTCCTAATTCTAAAGTCTTTTTCTTTTTTTTAAAAAAAATTTATTTATTTATTTTTGAGACAGAGTCTCATTATGTAGCACTGGCTAGCTACTTGCTACGTAGGTCAGGCTGGCCTCAAACTTACAGAAAGATGCCTGACTCTGCCTCCTAATTGCTGGGATTAAAGGAGTATGCTACCATGCTCAGCCAATTCTAAAGTCTTTTAAAAGGTATTTTTATTAATTGAGAATTTCACATAATGTATTTTGATCAAGCCCCTCCTCTATCTTTACTCCCACCTTATTACTAACTCCTTCATGTCCTCTATTATTATTTATAAAAGGCCTACTGACTCTAATTTGTGTCCCCCAAAACTCCCGGATGTGAATCCAGTCAACTTATTCAGCATCACACCCTTATAGAAAACTGACTTACCCTCTCCCACCAGTTATCAGTTTCCAGTAGATCCTCAGCTAGGGCTGGGGCTTCCTGTTCACTCTCCCTATCCATGCTGGGTTTTTGTCTGCCTTGGGCTTACACAGGGCTTGTACATGCTGTCACAAGCACTGTGAGGTCCTATGTACAACTGCCCTTTTGTGTCTGGAAAGGATGGTTTCCTTGTATTCATTCATCACTCTGGTTCTTACAGTCATTCTGACCCCTCTTCTGCAATGATCTCTGAGCCTTGGGAGGAGAGAGTACAATATAGGTGGCCATTTAGGACTGAGACTCCTATATGAGTTGTAGAACAAACAGAGAGAAATCAAGGTGGTACTGACTTTGAAGCTTCATCTCTATTGACTAGCTTTCATAGTGCTAGAAGGTGCTATGCATGCTACTGGAAAAGAAACTAATCAACAGCCTTAACCAGCTGTGAACCCTGTGAGCTACATTTATTGGTCTGACATATGCCTATTGGTATAATAGGGACACAAAAGTTAAGGGAGTAACAAAATATGTTTTGATTAAATTTACGGCCTGCTTCACCAGACAGCACTGTTACCAGGGCCAAGAACCTCAGGGTAGACAGGTCACAGGCCACAGGGAAGAGTCTACTACTATTATTCTGCTAAATGGGCATAATATTAAACTGATTCTTAATGACGTATTGTTACATCCATAGCTTAGAGAATCTGTCAACTCTCACTAGAGAAGCTTCTGTTTATAACAGATGGCAATTAACACAGAGAACTACAACGAGTGAACATACTGAAAATTCTGAATTCTTATTCATGACATTGAATGTTTGTATTTTTTATTTTTTATTGAATTTTTATGCATTTCATAGAGAACATATTAATCATCTTTATACCTCCTTCCCCACTGGCCCACTGCTGTAACCTCCCCCCCACTGGAATTCATACATTCTGTCATTTGTGTTTAAGGCCTATCATGTCAAGTTAGTGTTCCCAGATGTATCTCAGTGCAAGTACATCTACTGAGTTCTAGTCAGCCTATCTAGAGTCCCTTTCTTTAAGAAGACCAGATCTTCCTCACCTGCAGTAATTAGCTTCCAAATATTCTCCAACTAAGTTTGGGGCCTGTTGTCTATTTCCACAGTTCTGTACTGGGTTTTTGTCTGCTTGAGTTTGCATGGTTTCTGTGTATGCTGACACCATTGCTGTAGGTTAGTATGAGAAGAGTCCCAGGAGCCTGTAAGACTCTATTTCCATATGGTCCTGCATCTCCTCCCAGGTTCTTACAATCATTCACCCCCCTCTTCTGCAATGGTCCCTGAGCCCTGGGTAGGTGGAGTTAAATATAGGAGTCTTGTCCAAGGACTCACACTCTGTAGACTTATTCTCTACATTTTGGGATTTATGACCTTTTGTGTTACTGGCCCTCTGTTGCATGAGGGAGCTTCATTGATGAGAACTGAAAGATGCATTAATGTTCTCTTCATCTCTTGTTCTATGTTCCTTGAGCCTTAGGTGTAGAGGTACCATCGTAGATGTGCCACATAGGCTTTGGGCAATTCCTAGACATCTCTGTGTGTGATAAGTTGTGGAACTCTGTAATAGTCTCTGTCTGTTGAAGAAGCTTCTTTGATGGTTGGTAACTGGGATACTTGTCTGTAAATTTAAGGTCCATATTTTGCACACAGTAAGGGATGTGACAGCCTCGGGGTTTTCTCTAAGATCTATGACCTCTCCAGCTATGTGTATTGGGCTATGTTTATAGTATTGCACATGAGTTTCCTCCCATTGAGTTGGCTTTAAGTCAGATTAGATAACTGTTGATTACCCCCAAGATAAAAGTGCCACTACTGCACCAATGTTGTTTGCTATGCTGGTCAATGATGTGGTTTTTAGGCCTTGATGCTGGGGTTGGATCATTGACTGATGTTCTCCTTTACCAGCTTGTGTCGTGCTCACCAAAGCTATGAGAGCTAGGCTTCAGGGGAGCTGGTTTCCATGTCAGTTCCAGCTCCATTTCTCCAAATCCTGTGTTGGAAGTATGTCCTGTCTTCAGTAATAATGTCTTTCCTTCAAGTTCTGGGAGGCAATCAAGGACTGTGGCAGTAGCCTGTCTAATTTTGGGAGCCTCTTGGACTACCCTGGCCAGCAACTCAAAGGAAGGTTTCTCTTGTTGGGCACTATTTCTTATTATGTGGCATTCAGCTATTAAATGTGCTTGTATTTTTTAAATAGTTTCTCAGCCTTAGGGCTTTGTTACTCTAAGATTGGGAATATATTTTCTTGTTTCCTAATGCATTTATAAATTTTATGTGTCAATTTTATACTGTTATTTAGTTAAATGTATGTTAAGGTAAGAATATAATCTTATGGAAATCTAATGATTGATGACAGTGTTTGAATGCCATTTATTCCATAATTCATCCATTTTAAATTGAGCCTGCATTGCCACCCTTACTGTCTACTCAAAGTTAAAAAGACATATAGGTCTGATTCTGAAATTTGAGGCTGATGCTATGATTTTTTTTTTTTCTGTCTACGATTTGGTCAGTAATCAGTAGCTTTTTTTTAAATTAAGTAACTTATTTTTTTAAATGTCTTGGCTAATTCTGTGCATTAACTCCCTCATCTTGGCTAGCTCTAACCACTAATTCCCTCACTAACTCCCTCATATAAAATGTACAATCAACTTTATGAAATCAGCTATTGGAATTCTTACTGCACTTGTACTAAATTTACAGATATATTCAATATGCCTGTAACTTTTGGATGTTGAATAGTCCTTCCTGAAACAGAATTTATGTCTCCTTTTGAAAATGTCATTTTATGACTTTATAATTTTGTGCATATACATGACATTATTTTCCTCAAGTGTTTCATGAGGAACTTGTAGTTCATATTACCATGGAACCTCTTAGCATCTTAAAACTAGTTATTAGAAAGAAAAGCACTTTTCACATTTCATATCCTCATTATGTTTTCAATATAATTAAGCATAATTGAATTTAAATTGATAAAATATCACAAAATTCTTGAATAGACTGATCAGATAATTGCCACTTTCATAGGGAAGGAAAGAGGGACTATAGATACCAATGGATTTCTCTGTACTCCAAAAACCTTCCATGAAGCAGCAGGAGAGTCTCCTGCACATTCTCTGTACAGTTGTATCTTGACATATACCAGAAGTTGTGTATTTAGAGAGTTCCTTTCCCAGAAAAGTCCAGGGATGGTTCCAAATGAGCATGTTTTTCCTACTGTACTTTCCCTTTAAGGAGAACATTGTGGGACAAGCCACATAACTATTTCCTTTGCACTGATGAGTTCTCACTTTTCGATGGCCTTTATGAATCTGGCCTGCAGATTGTAAATGGGGTACATGTGTTTATTTACACTTGAGGAATAATAAAACTAGCTTCAACCCCTCACCCATTTTAGAAAGTAACAATTGCATTTGAAAGAGTGAATAACATAGGAGCTCAGAAAAATCTCAGTGAATATGCTAATCAGATCCTTATTTGGACTCAAAAAAGCAGTGATGAATTTTACTTAGTGTCTCCAAATTGTAGGGCTGTTAAATTTCTTCTCTTCATAGTTTTATGACATTTACACCAAATACATTTTCTGGTGTTATGAAAAGGAAGAACAGAGAGAAATTTCCCTACCTGTGCTCCCGTTTGTTTTTTTGTTTGTTTGTTTTTTGTTTTTAATGAAACCAACAAAAATCCCACTCACTTGGATTCAGAAATATCACCAATTTTCTAAAGTGTCTCATCAGCCTGGCTTTTATCCTCATAAACTTCAATATAATAAGGGCAATGCAGACATCAGGGGCAAGTGCTCCGCTACTTCCTGTCAGCCATACAGGTATTTATAAGCCTTGTACCGAAACCTCCTCATGATGTTGCAGGCTTCCATCTATACAGAAGGAAACACTTTGATCCAAAAGCCTAAGTTCTGTTTTCAAGCCATGAAGATTTCTTAGGGAAAATATTAGATAATTGAGTTAAAAATTATTACTATGTTTTTCTTTTCTGGAGCTGAGGCTTTTCCCTAATCTCAAATTTTATGATCAAAATCATATCGAGGCTTCTATTAATTTAATGCAGCGCAAAAACTCTAAGCTGGTTGCCCAGTCTCTCTCTTCCTCATAGAATTTATCAACAGCATTACAAATAGCTGTCACTCATTATCAACTCAATCTTATATTCTTTGATCTCTTTAAGAGTTTTAAATTAACTTTTAATAGGTTTTATTTTGGTTTGTTTTTGAGACAGAGACTTCCTATGTAACCCAAGGATAGGTTGGAATTTTTGAATCCTCCTTCTTCAGCTTCCTCAATGCTGGGTGTTGCACTAAATTTTCTTCCCTTTTCCCTTCTTGGGAGGCATGCATGCATGTCCTCTGAGGCCCCAGGGCTCACAGACTAATATAAGACATTTTTAGTTTGGGTTTTGTATGGTTTTAGGACATTTGGTGGTGGTGGGGTGCTTTACATGAAAGGCTTCCATAACCCATGTGCCATTCAAGCCCACCAGTAATCTCCATCAGCTTTGACATGCCATGTGCTGCCTCACTTTTCCCTGTGGAACCTGCAAAATGGTCAGGGCTTCGCCTGGCCTCACCCCAGCCGTTCAGCTGTAGACCTTGCTCCTGAGTTCCCCAAATGGCTGGCTAACTCTCCTTATAGCAGCGGACTCCACCCCTCTTCCCTGAGTGCTCCTCGTTTTGCCGCTGGCTGGCTTACATTTTTTGAAGTGTAATTTTCAGGCTACACTGGGGTTATAGACCCACCATGCCCATCAGCCACTATACTCAACCAAAGTACATTTTGTATATTCCTAGTTATCAGTGAGAAAGCAGGTTGGCTCACCCTCTTATTGATAGGTCTACAGCTGTGGAGAAGTGTCTGTGTTATCTTCCTTTTGGTGTTTCACTGAGACTTGTTTGATTTGCCATGGAAACCTAAGGGAGTTTGCCCAAAACTTGCATATTTAGCTCTTACTACATGTCAGGTGGTGGCTCTGCCTCCATGAACTGCAGTCTAGTGATTGGTATGATTAAATAAAAAGTAAATTGTAATTATAAGGAAAATATTAAGGTGAGGGTGACTGTTTTTGGACATGTATTAAGTTTTAATCTACTAGTACTGAGGGGATCCAAGAAGGTTTCTTGAAAGAAATGGTCCTTAGCTGAGGTTGGAGAATACCTAGAATCTGAAGAGGTAGAAGTCAAGGAAAGCACAAAGAATGGAATGTGAACAGACCTGGGGGCAAGGGATAGCCAGATACACACAAAGATGATTGTGTTGGCCTTGTGAATGGAGCAATGAGATGTGAGGCTCCATCGTCAAGTTCCTAGAAGCCGTATGTTAAGTAATTTTTTGTCTGGAGGACACAAGAAGATATTAAATGGTTTCATATAGAGGCTCAAGTTTGGATTGTAGATCCTTCTGACTCCAGCATGGAGACTAGAAAGGCTCAGTGCTTATAAGGCAGTAGCATTGCTGTAATGCTGGCAACAGATGATGGTTTAATAAAATATTATTTATGGGGATGGAGAGCACTGGATGGTTTAGCGACTATGAAGATGCACTGACAGTTTGGGGATGGTTGGCTCTGGGGAAAGCTGGGGATGATGATAACTCCGTTCCTAACTTTGTGATAAATTGCTTTAATTAAGAAGCCAAGGCAAATTTCTTGGGAGAAAGGCATCATCTTTGTAATCAGAAGCAGGTGACTCTCAGTCCAATGTTTGCTTGCACAGTGTGTGTACACACTGTGGTCACTCCAGTTGCCACAGTTCCCTTTCTGCCTTTTGGTTTTCCCCATAGCTCTTTCTCACCTTCTACTATGCCAGCTTCTATTGGACAGTGGAAGGTGGAGCAGAGTATATGGTTGATGTTTAAGATTCTTCCTCAGGAGAGACTTGGTTAATGATTGTGTGCCCCTGCTTGATGCTTGGCCAATTCTCAGGTAACACAGAACCTAAATCATGGGAAATCCTTCAACTTTTCTTTTTCAGGTCCATCACTAAGACCACTCTGCTTGCTTTGAAAGAGACCTTTTCTCATCTTCTTATACATAAATTGTCATTGACATTATGCAAAAACAAGATGACTCCAGTCCCAAATTAGGTGTAGATATAAAGACCGATAATACCATATGTATACTGAAAGGGTTCCAAGCCTGTCACTCATGCTTTCTGGGGAGCTTAGAGCATGCTTCCAGAGCCAGCTTTAAAAATAGCTTGAGAGAGCAGGGAAAAGAATCAGGCTTTGGAGTTTTCTGTTTTTGTTGTTCATGACAGTGTCCCTTTGTAGCCCAGGATGACCTTAAACTTCTGCTTCTGCCTAAATGCTGGGATTACAGGTATAATGTAGTAGACCAGGCTAGTCCTTGTGTGGCTCTGGAAAGTCCAACCAGAACCACAACAAGCTTTCTGATTGGATTCCCAACATGTGGAACACAAGAGAAAGGAATTTCAAAGTTCTTGGTGAACATCATAAAAAGAATTCAGAGAGACACACAAACAAAAGTGTTTATATTTACACTCGAGTCACAATTTCTCCTTTAGTTATCTATTACCTAGGTTCATGTTAGTAAAAAGGTGCAATAAAATTCAGGATAGAGTTCTCATTTGCAAAACCAAAATTTTCCTTTCTCCTCAAGGGAAGATCAAGGTTATTGCAACTTTTCAGTCCCTAGCTACTGTTTTTGGGTCTGCTTGAGTTTCTAAGCAAGAATGGAAAGACAGTGACCAGTCGTAGACAGGCAGATAATACCCAGAGTAGCACCGAGGCTTATTCTAATATCATCTTTCTTAATGGCTGCCGAGAAGGAACAGACAGGAAATAAATGTCTGCCCCAAATGCCTGCCCCTCCATTTTGCAAAAAGTGAAACATAGAAATGAATTGCTGGATGCCCCATTCAGGGGCTATTGTCACTGTTCAATGATTCATCTCTGGTCTCTTTCCATGACTATCAGGAAAGATCAAATGCTGGACTGAAGATGAAGATTATACCAGTGGTGGGCGGAAGTATTGAAAGGTGGGAGGGAGGAAGGGTAGAGGCCATGCAAGGCAGAATCCACCCAGCAATCAAGCAAAGTTTCCCGGCTAACCTTCCTCTCCGCAGATGCACATGTAACAAGACTCCTCTGAGCCAAATATGATAAATCTGCCCTCGTTTAAATGGCAGATGATTGATATTACTTCTTTTGCTTTTGGCTAACAAATACAGAGAAAAAAAAATCCATCTAGTGACAGATGGACTCTTTCAAGTTCTAAGACCTGTACTCAATCCCTTGAAAGGTTGGGCAGCAGTTTAAAAAGAATTCAGGTGCTTTTGAAGAGAGACTTCACAGTGGCCCCACTCCTAGTCTCAATCCACCTATTGCAAGCACAGGAAGAGAAGGATAGAGTCCAGCCTAGCCCTGGACCACCTGCTGAGAATGCTGTTCCACTTCATAGGCTCTTGACCTGACTCTGACAGCAGATAATGGGTGAAGATGATACAGAGTGGAACAAAGGCAGCTGGATGGTTACTTTGCCAGTGATTTTCTCAGGGCAGGATGGATTCGTTCAAAGGAAAAGTTGGAAGACTGTTACCATGGTAACTCCAAGTTCTGAAATGATATAATCAGATAAAGCTCTAGAGAGTAGAGAGAAGGTGGTGGGTTTCACACACGTGAACTGCTGCAGTCTACAACTGGGGAGTTTTCTTTGCATTTTAGTGTTGCCTGAGAATGAAGAAAGAAATAAAGCAGATGAAAAGAAAAGAAAGAAGGGGAAGAAAGTTGGAGGGTGGGGAGGACAGTGAGAAGGGAAAGGGAGAAAGAGAAAGAAGAGGATGGAAATAAATAAGTCAGAAAGACAAAAGGAAAGAAAGAAGAAATTTGAGACAGAATTTAGTCCAGGGAAATACCCTTGGTAGTAAGAAACAGCTGTCTGTGCAGTGGAGGTTGAGGGAGGAAGGTTTGTTTCTCTCTAACTTTGACCTGTGTGTTTTACGAAGTTTGGTGGAAGGCTTCATTCGGCTACTCTAGATAGCGCCTCTTTATTAGTATATCTGTAATAGTCATTGTTAAAAGCCATTTTATCTTGAGATAGTTGGGTTATCATCAGTTTAGCCTGAGATTCATACCATTTTATCTTCAATGGCATGCTATTAATTGTATTATGAAATATATGATGATAATATACTTGATGTCAATAACAGAAGTAGTAACTGGCTACTTCCAGTCAGGACAGTACAACCTGGCCTGTTCTGAAAAGTAAAACATTATTCTTGGGATCAGAATTTACTAAATGCCTGGAAATAAGGGGATTAATTTTCCACATCATCAGTTTATCAAGTAGATTATCAACTCCCTTACCCCTCTTCCTTCATCATGCTTGCCAGTCATACTCACTACCTACCATGGGCAATTGACTGTGAATCGAGAGACACATGCCCAGGCTGACTGGGATGCTTTGGTCCATGGACGTACTGAATTCCCATTACCCTATATGCCATCCTTATCAAATGCTTCTATTTCCCCCAACTGATCGCTAACCTCTCGTTTTCTCTCCAAAGTCCAACGAAACTCTTATTCTCAGCTTCACCTACTCTGATTTGCTGAGAAAACAGACTCTACAGGAAGACTATTTCTTCATTACCAAGCTCAAACTTCTATCCCATCTTCATCTGCATTCATATGCTCTCCTCCATCCATCATAATGAATCATGTCCATACTGATGCCCAGAACCAACTTTCCATATGTCACTGGACCATCTCTCTGCCAGAATATTCATAACCATTAGTCATACCATTAATCTTCTGTTGTCGATATCATCAACTTTTCCTTTTCTATATTATTTCAGCAACATAATATAATACTATTTTATCTCCAATATTTAAAAGCAGACAGACACAAACATCCCTTGACTCCTGTGTCTCTGACAGTTTTCATGAGAATCATCAGGGATGCTACCGTTGCTAAACCCACAGTGACATCTCCAGGGGTTGATTCTGCCCTCCCAGGGGCCTGCTCTCCAAATACTTTCTTTTCTTAACCTTTGAGACATCAGTCCCCGATTGTCCTGTGATCTCACTCTGATTCTCTCCCAGCCTACTTTGTTGACTCCTTTTTCTTATTTTCAGTCTCTAAATATTGGTCCTGTTTAGTTCCTGGATGGACATTTGATGAATCCCAAATTTCTGTCAGACCAACACCTCTCCCCTGAACTTCAGGCATCTTTTCAACTTTCTCTGTAATGTTTCCATTTGGCTGTTTATCCAGCAGAATTAAAATCAAGCCCCTGAGTTCTATACATTACCCTTCCTCTTTCTGGTATTTTTCAATAAAGGCCACTACCACGCACCCATTTATGTCTTTGAATCCTTTCCTTCTATATTTCAAATCCAGTCTCCCACCAAATTCTGTTGGTTCAAAATATATCCAGAATCCAACTTCATTCCCTAGTCTCATTCCTATCTAGAGCATTGATGAGACACTGATTTGGGTTTATCTGAGTGAGGTATCCAGAGGTTAAGAGGAAGAAGGTCCACCTTCAGTGTGTAGCACCATCCCATGAACTGGGGTCCTGAAGTGAATGAAAGGGGGAGAAGGAAAAGGCTCACAAATAGAATGAAATGGAAAACAGGATATCAAGATTAGACAACAAAGTAGAAGAACTGAATCACACAAAGAACATGAAAATTTAAAAAACCCACAGGAGTGGAGTATGTAGTTTGTGGGACAGCATGAAAAGACCAAATTCATGCACCATAGGCATAGAGGAAGGAGAAGAATCTCAGGTAGGTGGTATTGACCAGAACTTCAACAGGACTATAGAAGAAAATTTCCCCAAATTAAGGAAAGACCTGCCCATATAAGTACAAGAGCACATAGAACACGAAATAGACAGAAACAAAAAGCTCCCCAAGGCATATGATAGTAAAAGTACTAAATACACAGAACAAAGAGAGAATACTGAAAACTGCAGGAGAAAAACAAGTCACATATAAAGGAAAACCCATCAGAATTACAGCTTTTCAACGCAAACTACAAAAGTCAGAAAAGACGGGACCAGAGTATTCTCGGTTCTAAATGACCATAGATGTCAACCCAGAATACTTTAATCAGCTAAAATGTCTGTTATAGTTAAAAGAGAAAGAAAATTCCTCCATGATACAAATAGGCTGAAAGAATTCGTGTCCGCCAAACCAGCCCTTTAGAGAATACTTGAAGTAATACGAAGGATTGAAGAAAGGAACAACTATGCCCAAGAAGCAACAGAAAGAAACTAAATGAAGGTTTAATGGCGGAAACACAAAATTAGACCAAGAATGCAAACAGAAATTAAAATGACAGCAAACAATTCACATCTTTCAGTAACTTTAGATAATAATGGCCTGAACTCCTCAGTCAAAAGACACAGGCTACTCCCTGGATAGACAGTTTGATGAATCTCAAATTACTATCAGACCAACACCTTTAAGGATAGGTACTACCTTAAGGTTAAAGGATGGAAAAATATTGCAAGAAAATTGCATTAAGAAACAAGCAGGAGTTGAAATTCTAATATCTGACAAAATAGACTTCAAACTAAAACTAATATGAAGAGATAGAGACCATCACTTCATTCTAATGAAAGGAACAATTGGTGAACTTATTGCAATCATGAATATATATGCACCAACTCTGGTATAGCCAATTTTATCAAAACAGTACTACCGGACTTTAAGACACAGATTAATCCCAACTCAGTAATAATAGAAGACTTCAGTACCCCACTATCTATAATAGACCGGTCAACCAGACAAAAAATAGATGTCTGAATTAAAATGATACCATATATCAAATGGACCTAACAGATAGCTACACAATATTCTACTCAAACACCAAAGAATAAATTTTCTATTCAGCACCCTATGGAACTTTCTCTAAAACTGACCACATACTGGGGCAAAAAATAAACTTCAACAAATACAAAAATCAAAATATTTCCATGCATTCTATCAGACCACAACATAATAAAACTTAAAAACAACACCAAAACAAGCTCCAGTAACTACATGAACTCATGGAGATTAAACAACACATTCCCAAATGATGAATGGGTCAAAGAAGAAATTAAGAAATAAATAAAAGTATTTCTGAAACTAAACGAAGAGGACTATACAACACAACAAAACAACTGGGACACTTTAAAACAGACCTAAGTGGGAAGTTTATAGCTTTAAGTGCCTACATTAAAAAATCAGAAAGAGCACAAATAAATGACTTAATGTTGCTGACGACAGGAAATACTTTTGACACAGGACTTGGAGCAATGGAGCTGGAACTGACCTGGAAGCCATCTCCCTGAAGGTTACCTCTCATAGTTTTGGAGGACATTGTGTAAGCTGCTAAGAGAGGAAATCAATCAATGGTCCAACCCCAACTTTAGGGCCTAATAACCACAACAGTGTTCAGCACAGCAAACTATATTTGTGTAGTAGTGGTACTTTTATCTTGGGGGTAATAAACAGCAACTTAGTTAGACTTAAAGCCCTCCCAATGGGAGAGAACTCATGTGTGGTACTGTTAAACATAGCCAAATACATATAGCTGGAGAAGTCATAGATCTTTGAGAAAACCCTAAGGCTGTCACATCCCTATACAAATGTAATTACTTACTATGTGCTAAATATGGATCCTTATATTTACAGGCAAGTATGCCAGTCCCTACTCATCAAAGAAGTTTCTTTTGCAATAGATGGAACCTATTACAGAGTTCTACAACTGGTCACACACAGAGATTAATTGTCTGTGAATTGCCCAACCCTAACTGGCATATCTACAATGGACCTTCTATACTTAAGGCTCATGGAACATAGTAGAACATGGGATAGAGAGAATACTAATGCATCTCTCAACTTTCATCAATGAAGCTCCCTCATGCATCAAGAGGGTAATGAACACAAAAGGCCACCAAATGGCCAAAACTTAGACAATAAGAGTCTGCAGAGTGTGGGTCCTTGGACAGGACTCCTATATTAAACCCCACCCACCCAGGGCTCAGGCACCGTTGCAGAAGAGGGGTCAAAAAGATTGTAAGAGCCAGGGGAGGGGTGCATGAATATATGGAAACAGAGTCTTACAGGCTCCTGTGACCTTGTTCATATGAACTTACAGCAATGGTGTCAGCATACACAAGACCCATACAAACTCAATCAGACAAAAACCTAGCATAGAACTAGGGAAATGGGCAGCAGGTTCCAATTTTAGCCAAAGAATTATTGACAGCTGATTATTTCTGGGCGGGGGAGAGCTGATCTTTAAGGCAGCGACTTTACATCGGCTGACTAGACCCCAGTGGGTAGATGCTCCAAGGTACATCTACCTTGACTCAGTAGGCTTTAACATAAATGACAGAATGCATGAAATCTGGTGGGGGTAGGCTATGGGAGGGTGTGGATGGGGAGGTATAAAGATAATTAAGATGTTGTATATGAAATACACAAAAATTCTATATAGAATGTACAAAAAAAGATTGTCTTTCATTTGAAATAAGAATATCTTGTCAAATTTCTCTTACCATTACTAAAACTTGAGACACTTCAGAGGTAATAATCTCCTGTGGAAATGTTGGAGATGGCAGCTAACATCAGAGCCATGCTATCATTCAGGTTTTTGTGACCAAGACATCTGTCTTCTATTTTCATGTCATTTTACTGTGGAGATCATCTGAGAAATTACTATGTTGTCTGCCTCCACAGGAGAACTTTTTTACCGATTGCTTTTGGGGATGAATTTCCATGAACTCAATCAGTCCTGTTCCCAGCAAAGGTTGAAATGCACCCCTTAACAATTCATGTGTGATAACAGTTGGGAATTAAATAAAAAGGATGAGTGGTAATTGTTTGTTTTATACTCTAAAATATAAATTTCTTGGCATAACCTTAATTCCTCTCTTTTCAGGTGTAAATACATAATTGGGACATAAAAAGTATCAGAATTGGCAAGATTGATTTAAATTATGTTCCATCCCCATTGTTATTATATCTTCTTGGGTAAACTTTCTAGACTTATGAAATTCTTTATCTCATCTGAGGACACTGTTAATAATGTTACCTAGTGAATGTATCTTCATCAGAGTGTGTCATTCAGTTCAGATTCATGGGTTTGTTATAGGTATTAGCATCCATTGGCACAATGAGGTTGCCTTACAAACCACCCCACAATTCAGTGGACTGCAGATACATACACATTCTTTGCTTTAAAAGCTTTGCTGTTACTATGAGCTCAAATGGACAGCTCTGCTTTAAGCTGTGGTTTAGGTGGGCTTGGAAGGTTTGATTCTATTTCTTTGTGTTTATTTCAGAGACAAGCAGTAAACAAGAAGTCATTATCACCTGGGCCATGTTCTCACAATGGATCAGCAGAGGCCTCTGTCACCTGGACTGGCATTCCATTGGTCAAATCAACTCATGGCAACATCAGTATCTGCCAATCAGGCCAAATTCTAGTGACAGCAGGAGAGGAAAAGAAGTGAATGTTTTAAATGAACAGTAATGTTTTTCTTCTCTTTGTGTGTGTGTGTGTGTGTGTGTGTGTGTGTGTGTGTGTACAGGAAATTGAACTTAGGGCCTCACACTTGTTTACACATTCTGCCACTGAGCTATATCTCTTCCTTTTTGTTTACTTTTAAAAAAATAAATTGAAGACACAGTCTCACTAAGTTGCCTAGGCTGGCCTTGAATTTGCTCTGTAGCTGAGGCTGGCCTTGAACTTGTGATCCTCTTGAGATTCTTGAATAGCTTGGATACAGGCCTGTACCGCACTTGGCAATAATTATTACACTATAGTAATGGCATAAGACTTATATGTTAATGTTATGTATGTTATATATCATGATGAGCATGATGATGGTAGGTAGATAATCATTGATTCTTTTCTCTGATTTTGTTCAATTGTCAATTGTGTGCCAGGAACTGCTGCCTTTTCCTTTCTCCCAAGCAATACGAAGCTTGTCCCCACTGTATTTTTGATGAGTGTTTTTAAAGGATGACTTCAGAGACAATAACTTGAGCTGTGCAAATCCTTGTTGTCAGCGTGGGACTAGAAACAGCAGAAACTAAATGAGTGGTCACTACAGCTCATCCTTGGTATACACTTACTGACTCATCTAACCTCTTGTTACCTCTCTGATCCTTAGTTTAGATAGTCTTACAAAAATATGTACTGTTAAGCTTTCCTTATTTTGAAGAACATTTCCCATAAATGAAAGGTCGTATGCTTCCTAACAGTCAGTCTCACTCATTAAAAAATAACTGAAAGGTGTGTAGTCGATTGGCATTCATTTGAGGGGAAGCTGCGATCAAATTCCAAGCATACTTGAGCCACAAAATATCTCACAGACATTGGCACCAACCCTCAAAACAGATCTTCTTGTGTTGTGATTGGATACACAGAGAAGACTGTACAAGAGAAAACCAGATTCTCTATCTTAGTCATTCATTTTTAGAATTATAAGCGTGGTGCATGAGGGGTGGAGGCTTGGAGCGAGCTATGGGAGACACACAGGAAGGCGTTGTTAACTCGGTATTTAGAGACACAATCTTCTTCTGTCTCTTATTCATCTGAAGGCTTAAGGGGAGGAAAGAGGAGTCCTGAACTACGCATGATGCCCACCATCAAGTCTACAATAAACAGCAAAGGACAAATTACTCACCAAGTTTGATCATCTTTATTCTATAACCCTATTAACAAACCAGAAGAAACAAGCATAGCTACTACATGAAAAACAGAAGTTGAAGGCTGCAGAGATGGCTTCTTTGGTAAAGTGCCTACTAGGCAAGCATGACCCCCTAAGTTCAGATCCCCAGCACCCACATAAAAGGCAGATGTGGTAGCATGCATCATGCATTTGGATGCTGGGGAGTGGGTCCTACTGGCCAGCCAGCCTAGCTGAATCAACGAACTCCAGGTTCCGTGAGAGATTGTCTAGCAAAACAGACAGTGAACAAAGATCAAGAAACACACCCAATGTTGACCTTGGCCTCCACACACAGGAACACATGTGCACACATACTCACCACACATGTGCATACACCCACACAACCATACACATTTACCATACTACAACACACTACACATACCACACACACACACACACACACATTTATATATATTGAGCGAGCAAGCAAGTGAATGAGAGAGAGAGAGAGAGAGAGAGAGATTGAGAATGGAAAGAAATTTTCTACTTTAGAAGACTGTTAAATGTCAACATTATTTGAAAGTTTTTCTTTCCAAATTTTTCACTGGAAGGCATAAAGGAGAAAGGTAAATTATTGTTAATCATATATGATATTCCATTAACATCACACAAATCCAGCCAATATTAGTAGCCTTCTATATAGACAGGAGAGAATTGACAATTATTTGGGTGAGACCCATTAGTATCAAAGGAGGTGCTGTTAGGAGATGGCAGAATGGGCCTCAAAATGGGCCTCTCATTTTCTAATCCTCTCGCATCTTTAAGATATCCACAGGATTGGGAAAGTTTCATTTGTATAGCTAAAAGCTATCCAGTAGATGGATTGTATTAATGCTCACAAAGCCCCTTTCAGACTCAGACATCTGTGAGTCTATGGCATATACCAAATTATTTCCTCTGCAAACCCAGACCCCAGGCTATGCTGCATGTATTTTTTTCCCCCTTGTTCTCAGCTGTCAGTACCTTGATGGCCCCTCATGGCCACTTTGCAAATCTTGATTGCTAATTTATTTTCTTTTTCCAGTTTGTCTGGGAGACAGAAAGCCTGGAGAAGGGATTGTTGAGTATTTGATACAGGGCGCATGAAATATCTGTAATTACGGATTACATTTTTGTACCCAGTAAATGGCTGAAAGGAGTCCTGTGATAGAAACTTTTAAAGATAATTGAATGTGTCAGCTGGATCAAAAAATTATGTACTTGCTCCACTTCAGCAAACTGTGATAAATAGTCCATTGTCTGGGGACTTTATTTGGCAGTTTCTTTTTTATTGTAAAATTATGTTAGTCTTTGTCACTGAAGTTTTAGTTAACAACTTAAAGAAATCTTTTAGATTAGAATTCATTTTACAGATGCCAGACACTGCACATAGCTACTTAGAAAACAACAGATTTTAGTAATTCAAAACTTCAGTTTCTACTATTGTTCCCAGACCAAATAAATACGTATGCATATCAAATTTATTTGGCTAAAAAAAGGGTATGCCTCATGCCTGAGCAATAATTAGCATTTCTCTGTCTGAAAAATGACGTGAGAAAAAAACATTTATTCTTCATTTTATGTTTCCAGTTGTGCCTTTTCATGACTGCCCTGAAACCAAGGTACCTTATTAAAATGGGCAAGTAATAGTAGCAATAGAATTTCCAAAAAGGAATAAAATAAAATGTAAGTGATAACTTCCTGTTAAACTCCAGTCATATATCGTGTGACCTTATCATAAAAATGTAAGAGAAAAATGAAAATAATGATCAAATCTAGAGATAAGACTGAGTTCTTTTAAGCTAAAAGGGAATAGAAGAAATAACATGAAGAAAGATCTCTAGATTTTCACATTCAAGTTACAATTTTTTTCAGAATCATTTAATAGACAAATAAGGGAAGATCCTTGGTTCAAATGAAACAAAGGTAATATTTTTAATATAAAAGAATTTATGCCAAAAGGTAAGAAAAACATTGCTTCTCAGTAAATAAAAGGGAAAGGAATAAAGGTGTATCAATGGCTAATCAACATCCGAACATTTTCACTCTCACTCATTATCAATGAAATGGAAATTAGAATGACAATGGGGTGTTATCAGGTTAATAGAATTGCAAAATTTTGACAATATTCTATTTTGGAGAGTGAGTGCATCCACAGAGACACATTCAAGGCAGCTCATAGGAATATCACGTGAGTCTCTAGCCTCTAAGAAAGGAACTTACTTGGTTTATAATTCAAGAATCTCAAAAGATCTGTAATCCTCACCTTGGAAACTCTATTTCTGTGATTCTATTAATGGAAATTACCTGAAATGAAAAATAGTGTTCTCTGCCCAAAGAATTTATTGCAATGCTATTTATAATATTAATAATTAGAAATAACTAAGGTTTTGCAAATCAGGGTGAGTTTGAAAAATGAAAATGTAAAAAGTAGCCATTCAAATATCTTTAAAATGTTCTGAATAATATCATAAAATGACCAGGCTGTACTGTTAAGTATAAAATTAGGGTATAAAATTTTATGTGTAGACTGTGATCAAAGATGTTAAACAGGTATAAAAAAAGTACAGTAGATTTAACAAAATGTAGATGGTTGTTGGTTTTGTAGACTTGTGGGTAGGGGTGTCTGTGTAGTATATTTTCCCCAGTGGGGATGATTGGGAATTAAAAGGAGGCTGCAGCAATGGCTATGAACTGAGAAACTCCAGGATATGGCCACCATCTATCACATTTACTTCAAATGAATCTCTGTTGAAATTACACTGGTGAAAGTCATGAGTTAGGAAATGATCTCAATGAACGTTCATTGAAGGTGATCTTAGAAGTGTATGGTAAGGAAACTGCTATGAAAAAAGTAGCTTTCAAATTAGTAAAAAAAGATTGAATGTTGACAAAACATATCCTAGGTCAGTAATGGGGACTAGAAACATAATCATTGTGCACATTTCAAAATTTCACTTTCTTAATAGCTAAATAATATTCCATTAGGTAAATGTAGCACATTTCTATTATGTAGTCATTCACTGATGGACATCTATGTTGTTTCCATTTTCTGGCTATTATAAATAGAGCAACACTGAACATAGATGATTAAGTATTTCTGTAGTAGGACATAGAATCCTTTGGTATATGTCCAAAAGCTGTAAGGCAGAATTTGGGGGTAAATCAATTTCTACCCTTTTGAAGAACTTTAATACTGATTTCCATACTGGCTGCACCAATTTACAATCCCACCAGCAATGAGTGAGTGTTCCTCTCCTCACATCCATGCTAGTATTTGTTGTCAATTATCTTTATGATCTTAGTCATTCTGACTGGGATAAGATGAAATCTCAAAGTAGTTTTAATTTGTATTTCCCTGATGGATAAGGATGTTGAGCACATTTTAAGTGAATGACCTACCATGCTCATGGATGAATAGGATTAGTATTATGAAAATGGCCATTCTACCAAAAACAATGTACAAATTCAAAACAATCTCCACCAAAATCCCAACATAATTCTGCACAGATATTGAAAAAAAAAGATCTTAAATTTCATGTGGAGACACAAAACACCCAGAGTTTCCAGAAACAATTCTGAACAATGAAAGAATTTCTGGAGGTATCATTACTGCTAATTTTAGACCACAAAGCTATAATAATAAAAACAGGATGATTCTTACATATAAACAGACACGTCAATCCAGTGTATAGAATTGAAGACCTGGATATAAGTTCATACATCTACAGCCACTTGATTTTTGTCAAAGAGGCCAAAAATAATTCAAAGGAAGAGACAGCCTACAGAATGTGAAAAAATAATCTTTACAAGATGTACATCTGACAGAGTATTACTACTAGAATGTACGAAGAACTAATAAAACTAAACATCAAGGAAGCAGATAACCCAATTTAAAAAATGGATCATGGAACTCAACTAAGAGTTCTTCATAGATGAAATGCAAATGGCTGAGAAGAATTCTTTTTACGTTTTTCATTTGTTTGGTTTGGTAACTCTGACTGATCTGGAACTCACTGTGTAGATCAGGCTGGCCTCACAAAAGACTGCTTGCTTCTGTGTCCTGACTGAGATTAAAGGCGTGAGCCACCACATCTGGTGATTCCCTCCTCATTTCATCTGGGGCCTTAGCCCCTGGAATGGTCCTGACCCCATTTAGGAAGGGTTTTCCCATTTCAATTAACCTACTCCAGAATCGCCCTCACAGATATGCCCGGAGACTTGACTCTATAGTGATTCTAAATCCCATTAAATTGACAATGAAGATTAACCATCAGCCTGGCGCCAGGAAGTACAGTTTCCTGGGAACAATGTAGAAAATGGGTTCATGCATGTCCTGACTCTCCTACCCACCCTTTAAGAGCTTTCCTTCTCTGAAACCCTAGAGGCTCATTGGTAAAGTGACTATCACCTCATAGACAGTTAACATTTATAACCAAATGTTAGGACAAAATAAGATCATGTGTGTAAAACCATTTATAGTACCTGCCACTCAATGAAAAGCAGCTAGCTGATACTGAGAAGAAAGCCTCCAATATCAGGGGACACTCCCAGGAAAAGATTAAATTTTGACACATCAGTTGGAATGCATTAAGCTAGAGTGTTGAGCTATCTGATACCAGACTACTGAAATGGTAGTTAAAACATCCAATCATCAGAGTGTTTCTAACAGCTACACACTTGCTGGTTTACAGATGACCCAGATGACCCTCTGTACTTCCATTGCTACCTAGAAGACTGAGCTGGTGACAGCTCTCACCGACCCTCTGAAGGCTCTCCAAGTGTTTCTCAGATCTCCATTTGCCCCAGGCTTTGCTGGTATGTACCAAAATGTCAGCTTTTCCAAACTAATCTCTCCCCAAGTTTTTGACATGCATTCAGCACTACTGAATTTGCAAAAACCTCTGGGACAGAATGGCTTTGCTCAAACAGAATGCAAAAGCCATCCAGCTGGCCGGCCGAGCTGAAAAATCCATGCTCATCAAAGTTGGTTTGTGCCTAAATGCTCTCTGGGGCTTTACTTATTTTTCAACTTGCTCTCACTGTGGAAGTTCCGTCTTCTAAATGTTGTCACTGAGCCATGAAAGGATACAACATGACCACAGCCAGCAGGCAGTGTTGGTTGCCCTCTAATGCTCTAGATGTCTGGTGCCAGCTGTTAGGAACTGAACAATGGATTTCTAAATATTGTGGCATATTTGTCCTTTCATAGACAATAACCATGATGACAACTCATTGAACACCTAGAAAGTGTCAGATTCTGTGCTTCTATCTTGGTGTTTTGTTTAATCCTTTTAGTAAACCCACAAAGTAGGGTTATTATCATCATTTTATAGAGAAGGAAACTAAGATACAGGAAAGTTATATAACTTGTTCAAGGTCAAATAACTGGAAAGTAAACAACTGGAAAGTGGCAGAACTGAGATAAAGCTGAGGACTGTCTTGATTTCAAAGCAAGTGTCTTTTCCTATATCTTATGAGGTACAACATGAATAAAAAAGCTTGATAGAAAATGTGTGACCCAGGAAAGAATATGGACTCTAACTTCATTGATGGGCAGCTGGACCATGGGAGTGGTACCACTATTTTCTAGAAGTCCCAATGTAGCATATTAGAGAACATAGCTCACCATGGCTAGAGAGGAATAAGTAGTGACATACATGTCCAAAAGAAGGTCAATGAGCTTTATACTGACCCAAGCCCATGTGTGTCTAAAATGGGTTGCCTGTAGGCTTCTGTAGAAACAGAGAGAGTATGCCAGGTTTTCTTCCACTACCAAGATGAAGTGTTATCTTGTGGTTAACCACAAGATTTTATTTAGCATAGCAGTCCTGTTCTGCCCAGCCATCCATTCCAAATGTGAGTACTTAAAATAATAACATCAACAAACTTACAAATTTACTGTTGCATAGCCCCCAACATGGACTCCCAGACACCTGGGCAAGAGTGGGAAAAAACAGAAATATGACATCTGTGAGGGCGACTGCACTTTTGCAAGTGAACACATCCCTTCCTGCACTCCTCGTTCTTCTCTTTTGTCTTTGGAGCCATTTGGTGTTTAAACACAGCCTATGTCTAAATGAAGAATGTTATTCTTTAATTCATTCCATGATTCTTTTAACCCCCTCCATGACTACTTAAGTCACTTTTATTTATTTGAAGGTTGTTTGAGTCACAAGATCAAGTTTTATTTATACTCCTGCCTTCCTAAATTTGTTCTTCTCAAAGTAGTCAGAAATTTCTTTCCAAACACAGAAATCACATTCTGGGGGACACTTCTTGTTTTCCAAAGATGGATGCACCAGTGTATCTCATTCCAATGTCTCATGTTACATGATGATACTGAGATTCATTCATCAGCAATGTGGTCCATGTTTCCTTCCTTAACAGTGGGAAGGTTTGGGCAATTGCCTCCTTGAGTAGAACACAGCAGACTTTCAAGTCCAAGTTAGAAAAGGCAGAACAAACTACAAACTTGAACAATCAAATGTCATTCATCTGTACTCTCACTAGAAAGCCAACCAGCATCATCCTCCTAATATGTGAGCAACTTAGCCTTTAAACGATTCCTGACCCCAACCTTTGAGCAGTCACAGCTCCACTGGTATAGCAAAAGCATGCTACCTAACCATGACCACACTGCAGATGTGTGAGCAAAATAAATGTGACTATGTTAAGCCACTAATTTAATGGGGTTTAAAAAAAAAACATGATGATGCATATGTTATCTGTATAGAGACATGAGAAAAGTGAATAATTTTAATATAGAAGCATAACATGTTCATATGTTAATGAAAAGCATAAGGAAAGCTGATGATACAAAGCAGAGAGGAAGTACTAGGCAATCACCAGAGGTAGAGGTGGACAGAGAATGCGACCAAACAGAAGTTAAACCGTAGACTAGGAAATGGTGCATATACGCGCGTAGATAGTGGTGGGATGATATGGTAGGCACCTTATGATTGCTTCAAGTACGTACAATGAAATGGTAAAGCAAAAAGATGAAGGGCACATTGAGAAGCTAAAGGTGAAGAGTTCCTTCATTTCAGAAGCCCAGGAGGAATCAGAAGTTAGGAGTGGCAGTGGAGAGTCAGATGAGGGCATGCCCAACAGTTCATGACATTGGAGTCCAGGTGATAGGACACTCTGTGAGTTTGGACTTCCTATGTGGTGTCCTAGTTGGCTTCATCTGTCAACTTGATAAAACCTAGAGTCATCTGAGGAAGTCTCAGTTGAGGGATTGCCCAGATCAGATTGGCTTGTTGCCAGGTCTGTGAGAGATTCTCTTAATTAACGATAAATGTGGGAGAGCTCAGACCATTTTGGGAGGCACCATTTCTGGGAAGGTGGGCCTGGCCTGGGTTGTATAAGAAACTTACTTAAGCATGAGTCAGAGAGTAAGCCAGTAGCAGTGTTCTTCCATGATCTCTGCTTCAGTTCCTGCCTCCAGGTTCATGTCTTGAGATTCTGCCCTGGCCGAATGACGAACTGTTATCTGAGCATGCTGAAATTATGTCTTCCCCTCCCACGAGTTGCTTTTGATCATGCTGTTTATCACATCAACAGAAAACAAACTAGTGCGTATGGCTGATGCATAGTATGAAAGGGGATGCACAGGACTCACAAGGCATGGATGCTTTTGTCTAATTCTTTTCCTAAACCCATTCCTTACCTTTCTCTGGGCCCTAAGAGACAGACTTTCTTTCAGGTAATCATCTATGCTACTTTATCCTCTGGCTCAGCACTGACTTTGGTCAATAGATATCTCAAGTAGATCAAAAGGCTGGAGGAGACAGGAGTATTTCCTATATGACCCAGCTTGGT
This sequence comes from Nannospalax galili, assembly GCF_000622305.1. NCBI lineage: Eukaryota > Metazoa > Chordata > Mammalia > Rodentia > Spalacidae > Nannospalax > Nannospalax galili. Next base: position 2,812,608 of record NW_008355272.1, read on the forward strand.
GGTCAACCCCTCTTCTATTCTGTCCAAGGGATAGGGATTCCTGCTGTCTGTACCTATCCCTTGCTAATCATTATCCGTTTGGGTTTTGTATCCCTGCCTATACCCCAGTCTCTTTAACTTTCTTTAGTCAAGCGACCCATTTGGTTCATGCCTGGTCCCTTGTGGTCTTATCTACTACTGCAAATACAGCTACTGTATATACAGGTGTGCCAGATCAGTTCTGGCTTCCATGATTTAACCAATGTGGTAAAACCACCCTGTCCTGGGCCTTCAGTTCCATTTGCATGTTCTTAAATACTTATGAGCTTAAAACTTGGAATAGCCATTCCCCTGTCCAGTGTCTTCTTGGCCTTCTTAGTCTTCCCTATGAAGGTGTAATATCTGGAGAGGAATTGATTCACTAGCCTGGGAAAAGAATGGAGGGCAGAAAAAGCCCAACCTGGTCTTTATTTTCAGTCTTCCAATAGGCTAGGCTAAATGCAAATGAGATTACAGAACTCATCATATTTATGATTTACATGCCTCCATGCTTAATCACATATAATGAAGAGACACTTCCCTAAGGTCACCAGCTCATTAACTTCTTATCTTCTCTTATTTAGATACAAGTGAAGTCACCTCTAATAATGGCACAGGTGAACTGAAAGATGACAAGTGACTTTGCAGCCTTGAGGAAGTTAAACTGATCTCCCATGGCCTTTACTTTCTCATTTACAAATGGGAGTGTTAATTGAACCTGTCTTGTGGTGTGATTAAGATTAAATTAGTTAATACATGAAGTTGATACTCTTACTAAGCATTATGCAATAGTGGCTACATCACACACATGAGCACCCACAAATGCATACTCACAGAGAGATGAGGAAGTATGTGTGTGTGTGTAGACACAGAGGCTAGCATTTATGTAGCAGAGAGGAGAAAAGGCTCTGCTTTGCTAAGGAGCACAGAACTGGGGCTCTTATGTAATACCGCTTTATAGATCACTGTACTTTCTTGGAACAAAGGGCGATTTCCTGTCTGGAGAGAGTTGCATTTCCTAGGAGGCTAGAAAGCTGTGCTTGGTTTAATTTAAGTCTCTGTAGAGCAAACTACCTTTGACTTCTTGGATACCAATCCCTGGGAAACATAAAATAGCTTTTATAACTTGTATGCATTTGTAGATTTTGCCCAGCGAACCAAGACAAATGATCTAGATTTTATGTTTATGATCTGACATCCATCCCAGGGTGCTGGGAGACCAGGGGTCTAGGCATACCATTCTGGGTACAACCAGAAGGCAGACTCTTTAGAGTTATTTCAATAGGGAAGGATACAATAGACACAATCATTCAGTTTTCTGTAGAAAGTAATGATAAAGAAGAAAAGAAAACCCTGAAGGGCAACCTGGGACTGAGAACAGCTACTCCAGTAAGAGTAAACTTACTGGAGCGTGTGTGTGTGTGTGTGTGTGTGTGTGTCTGTCTGTCTGTCTGTCTAGAAGAAAAGAAAACCCTGAAGGGCAACCTGGGACTGAGAACAGCTACTCCAGTAAGAGTAAACTTACTGGAGCGTGTGTGTGTGTGTGTGTGTATGTGTGTGTGTGTGTGTGTGTCTCTGTCTGTCTGTCTGTCTGTCTGTCTGTCTGTCTCATTGAAGAAGACACAGCTGAATGAAGTCCACTAAGAGCTAAGAAATAAACTGACTGTGAGGCAGAGTTGGTCCATGGGCAGAAGGCAAGCAGGAACAGCCCATGTTCCAATGTTAGGAGCAGGTAGACACAGGGAGTCATGGCCTTGCTGGGAATGTGCAGTGTGCACACTGAGAGGGTGGGAAACAAATTTAGGGCACATGAGAGCTGAGGTCACTTGCCTGTATACAAGGGAGTTGAGGGACTACTGGAATGTAAAGGGTAAAGCACAGAGTGACCGGGTTTAATAGATGTACGGCAAACAAATCCCTCTAAACTGATGGGTATGGTGGCAAAGGAAACCAATCAACCCACGACCACTGCAGGAAGGAGCTGGGAAGGCCTCCTCCCATAGGAAACTGTGGAATTTCTGTGTTTGGGCTGCTGAACCATCAGTATCTTGGGCTAGGTCAGCCCTACAGGTGCTAAGAGAAAATGTTTACTCTCCTATAATAATCCCCATCAGAGGGACTATCCCAATTCCTGACAGCTGTTCCTTCTATCACATTGAAATCCTGGTCATATTGACTAAAACCTCTTTCTAGCCATTATCGGGTGTATTGTTCCAAATGTAGTCATACTAGTGAAAAATTCACTAAAAATACTTCTTGTGCCTGTCACTCTGTGGGCGTCTCATGATTTTTTTTTGTCAGCTTTGTAACAACTATACAAAGGTTATATTTAAGTTAATGCATTGTGCTCCAAACAATGACCACGTGTATGCAGTATGTAATTGGCCCTATAAAGAGTTATTGTTGTGCTGTAGTCTTTCAGTATATAGGAAACAGTATTTTGCATTTTTATAAGCACAGTATTAAGGCCTCAGAAATGTATTTTAAGGTAGCATTTCTGTGAGCAACATCCATTTTCTGTTTCATTACCAGGAGGGGTCATTCGATAATCTTCTGATGGCATTGGGTAAATCTATTTCTCGAAACTGTCCTCCTGGGATAAACAGATAAAGTCATCATTTTGTTCACTGTGGTGCCTCTAACTCTCAAAATGACTGATGGGTCATAATGGTAATCCATGGGATGGAGTGCCTCTGCAGTGGGGGTGGTTTTTGGTTTCCTTGGCAACTCTCTCCTAGGGACACCATGGCAGCCACATTTATTCCAAGGTAAGAATCTAAAAAAAAATTTAAAGGCAGAATTTCAATTCATATTTTATACACCTAAATTAACTTTACTCAAGAGAGATGCATTCAGCACTGCCATCATTTTTCAGTGTGTACGCTGATTTCTTATTAGCATAGCAAATTTACCCTCAGAGAAGTGCTTGCAGGGAGGGGAGAGTGCTGGGGGTAGAGGAGATTACAGAGGTTTAATAACCCTAGTTCCAAAGAGGAAGTGGTTTTCTCTCAGCTCCATTTTCCAATATAACCCTGAGGGGAACTCATTTAGAATCTAAGCAAGTCCCTTCAAATGGATGCTTTCCTTAGTCTGGTGGTGTTCAATCCAAGTAGAAATGATTTAGTCCTTCCCATTGTTTTTACAGAAAAGTCTCTGTCAGATTGATTACCATTTCCTAAGCCAGGGTCTCTCAAGCTCCACACTACTGGTAGTGTGTATGTGTGTGTGTGTGTGTGTGTGTGTGTGTGTGTCTGTCTGTCTGTCTGTCTGTGTCTGTGTGTGTGTGCATGTGTGCGTGCATGCGTGTGTGTGTGTGTGTGTGTGTAAGACTGTCGTGTAGATTATCAGATGTCCTCCATTGTGACAACCCTATGTCTCCAGGAATTGCTAGATACCCCCTGGGAGGCAAAATGGCTCCATTTGAAATCTTCTGTCCCAAAGAAAGCTGTTGTGTGGTTATCATCCCATTGTCAGCCCTGGAGTCTTCATTTTTAGCTTCCTAAACTAAATGACCACTTGAAAGCCTCTACCCAGAATCCTTGTCAGAGAAATCTAATGATATTGACATGTAATTTTATAAGCACTTTTACACATGAAGACATACATATATACCCAACAATGTCTTGGGTAGCTCTGAAAATAACTACTTGGCTCCATCGCCTAGCCTTAGTCATTTCTCATCTCTGTCACAATCACTCTCAAGTACACCCCATATTTCTGATGAGAGTATTTAACATTGTAACACCTCAAGGACCAAAATATGAAAAATAAAGGAATGGTTAAAATACAGTACACCCAGAGGAAGAGCTATGAAGTGGGCTACTATGAATTTCACAGACGCCAGTTCTTTGAGAATTCTACCTGCCCCTACAAACCTGCCCCTATAATTAACCATAAAATTAGACATATCTGGAGGATAAATTTATGTAACATTCTTAAACTCTGGAGGATAACTGGTAATTTTAACAAGATCTATTAAAAATTCATTGCCAAGCTGGGCATGGTGGCACACACCTTTAGTCCCAAGACCTGGAGGCAGAGGCAGGCTGAATTCTGTGAGTTTGAGGTCAGACTGGTCTCCATAGAGAGTTCCAGCCAGCTGTAGCTATAAGACCCTACCTCAAAAAGATAAAAACAAATTAAATGCCAAAATAATAATTATAGCTACCTTCCCTTCCAGATAACTCTAACTACATTTCTAGCATGAACATTTTGCTCTGAAAGGCCTATAAGGCAAAAGATTTTTGTCTGATCTCAAAACAAAAACAAAACAAAACAAAACAAAAAGTTAAAGAAAGACAAGTATCACACATCCTCAGTGCATATGTGGAAACTAAAAAGAAAAGACCTGAAAGTGAAAGAGGGGTTTCTAGGGAGTGGGAAGGATGCCTGGGGGAGAATAGTGGATGGGAATGATCAATTCATGAAGCACTTATGTATGGAAATATCAGGGAATTCCATTAACTTCTGCGATTGATATGCGTTACTAATTACAATAATATGTTAATATGTCACTCCTAGGTATCTGGAAGGCTACTGCTGACAGAGGGCTTGACCAGGGCTGATGGCTGGAAGGAAACTGAACAATTCCTACCTTTCAGCATCTTTTGCCCACCCAGACCTTTCACTTCTATTAAAATGTCAAAGAATAAGAAGGCTCGAGAATCAAGTGTTTCCAATCTTTACTCAAGAGCTGCCCTTTATAGAAACCGTGTTTCTGAAATCAGAATATCACCCCTCCATGGTTCAGCTTTCACAAAACCTCAAAGACTGAAACAATGATAAATGGATCGCTAATTGCCCTTGCTTCCATCATTGCTCAAAAAGAAATTAAAAGCATTAGTACTGTTGAGCCAAAGATTTCCGGCTGTGCAGAGTGGCACACTTCTATTTTTCTTCTTTTCTCCTGGGGAACTCTGGCTGCAATGACTGACTGAGAGCAATTGTACATTTTAAGCTGGGTAAGTGTGGTCTTTATTTGTAATTTCACTTAAGAGATGAATCAGTTAAGACTTATACAAAATGTCAATATATCTAAACACAGTGTATTGACAGAGATTGCTGTGATTTTACCTGGTGATTTAATTCCAAATTTACTAGTTTATTTACTCATTTTGGTTCTAGATAAACAGAGTAAGCTAAGTTCATAAAACTGCTGATCATTTTCCCCCTGTAATGATGAACAAAAAAGTAGAAAAGCTGCATTATCAGTGTCATCAAGCATTAGACAGAGCAAATGGGTTAACCATCTGACTTCTTAACTAGATAAAATGCTGAGAATTTTTTTTAATTTATTTATTTTTACACCCACTTCCCAGATAGCACCCTCCCCTAGCCTCCCTCCCCCCACTAGAGCCCTTATACTCTGATATCCCTGCTACTGTCTGCTGTGTTGTCAGCACCCCAATAAATTCTATTGTCACTTAAGTATCTAAAGCTATTGTCCTTTGCGTTCTTCCAGAATGATTTGTTTTTATTCTTTACCTTAATTTGAGGTAATGCTGAGAATTTTTAAGTCTATTGAAATTGTAGAAAAATCTACATCAGGAAGGACAAAGTAAGAAAAATATGCACAGTGTGGATTGGTGGATGCAGAATAACAAGGCTGGGTTGCAAATACAGGATCCAAAGGAAGATACTCCACATACAAAAAGAAACTGCATCTGGATTCTGCATTTGTGGCCCCAACTAACTGTAGATGAAAAATATTCAAAAACAACTGTGTCTGAACTGAATGTGTACAGATTTTTGTCTTTATTCTCTAGAGGATATAGTGTAAAAACTACTTACATTGTATTAGGTGTTGTAAGTAATGAAAATTATTTAAAATTATACAGGAAATATGATGGTCAACTTGATAAGATTTAGAATCACCTGGGAGGCCCACCTCTGGGCATGCTGTGAAGGATTATTTTGATTAGGTTAGTTAAGGTGGGAAGACCTGATCATTGTGTGGGAAACCATTCCCTGGGATGGGTTCTGGACTATATAAAAGGGACAAAGGAAGCTGAGCTCAAAGTTTCATTGCTCTCTGATTCCTGACTCTGGATGCAATGTGACCAGCTCCCTCAAACTCCTGCCACTGTAACCACTCCTCCCCACCTTGATGGAGCATATAACCTCCAACTGCAAGCCAAAATAAACCCTTCCTTCCTTAAAGTGTTTTTGTCAGAGTATTTTACCATGGCAACAGGAAAAGTAACTAAGATTGTGTAGATTCTATGCAAATTGTGGGAGCATCCTAGGATTTTGGTATCCACGGGGGTCCTAGAATCAATCGCCCATAGGTATTGAAGGACAATTACAGACCATTTCAGTTTGATCCTCATAATCACATTTCAAGGTTGGAATAATATGCCCATTTTTCAGGTAAGGAAAGTAAGACACAGAGAGGCTTTCTCTTAGATAATGGTAGAACGGGAAAGACCAGTGGAGAACTGAGACATGAAAAAGTTTCCAAAGAGCATAGAGACCTTTTTTCTGTGTCATTGAAACTGTTTAAAACTTCCCCCAACCACTCCATGAAAGAAATAAATCAATCATTTGAAGGCCACTACTGTGTGTTACATTTAATAAATCTTGGGGTCTGGCCTGGTGCTTGAAGCGTAGCAGGCGAGGGGGCAGACATATGGGCTTCCTACCTCTCATCAGCAACAGTCTTCTCAGGCTTGTGTCAGACAGGAAAAGTTGATATTCTGCTGGCCTACATGTCCACAGGAGAACTAATGATTCCCTGTTGGCAGCTACACCTCTCTTCCATCTAACACCAGGTCAGTTATCTTAGTTGGATGGAGCAGACCATGTGGTCTGGTATCTTCTCCCAAGCTGTGCCTCTCCTCCTGGACATACAAGCTCAGTTATTCACCCTTTTGTAGAATCTAGTAGCCTGCTGCCAGAGGATCATTGCATCCTACATTCTTGTTTGGTCGTAGGAGTTGAGAAAGTCCCTTCTTCATTGGCTTTGTCCACTTACCCCAGTCCAGAGTACCCGAGCGCTCCTGAGTGCTGTTTGGGTCCAAATCTCCCTAACAATTGTAAATAGAGACCTTCTGGTGCTCCATTTACCACTGTCTGTTGTGTCACTCCAGAAGAAAAGCTTGGTCCATGATGCAATTCAGTATTGTCTCACCTCAGCTTCAAACCGTGGCTATCAACTTCTACACAGCAATATGTTACATTAAAGGGAACCGCACCCCCCCCCATTCATATGCACAGCTTCATAAAGTTCAATGCCGCACTGTCAGGATTGAAAAACTCAGGAGGAACAGGACCTCCTGCAGGGACTGGTTGTGCTGTTTTCCTGGCCTGGCAGGGTCACCAGCAAGAAGGACTGCTGAGACTGGCTAGCTTCCCAGTCTTTCATTTTCACATGCTTTAATTAACTACCCACCCTACTGACTCAGCAGCAGCTGATGAGGCCATGTACAGAGCCAGGAGTTCAATAAATAGAGTGTTACTAGAGGTAGTGAAACCCCAGGGCTGCTGTTGGAGCCTGCTAGTCCCATGTTCTGGCCTGCCAGCATGCATACCAATAGTAGCCAGTATTCCTTCCCTGTAGGAAGACTTCCCCAGTCTGGCTAGAGGCTAGTAAGCTGTGCTTTCCAGAAGCCTCGGGAAATACTTTTCTGAATTCTGATGGTCTTGGTGGCAAGTCCTTTACCAAACTCCCATTATGAGAGCTGCACAGTTCATTTCGTACATCTTCTCACCTGTTTTACATAGCTGTGGCTGGGAACTGGTATCTGAGAGTCCCTCTGCATCCAGACAAAAGCAGAAGAGAGCAGCTATCAGAGGGAGGTGTCCCAGAGAGCAGGGGAACAGTGGGAAGCAAGACATAGGCTTCACATCTTCCAGTTCTTACTAGTGCTCCTAGGTTAGTCACCCAGATTTCATGGCCTCAGTTGTCTTGTGTATAAAATAAGAATAATATTATTTATGTGATTGGATGAGTAGGAGAACTAACAGATTAAAAATAGCACTTTCTTTCAATAAACACTGCGTATTTTCCAAGTTAATAGTGGATAAAACCACAACTTAAGGCAGAGCTACCAAAGAGCACAAAAGTTTATGAGCATTTGCAATATTTCAATCACCATGACACGCAGTTTGCACACATTCCAGGCCACATAGGAAAGTCATTTTTCTGCCCCCTCTCTTCAAAGAGAGTTTTCAAGGTCTCTGTGACTCTGTCTCAAGCCTTTCTGCTTCAACACCTTTTGCAACTCTTTATTGTCTGGTTATAGATTCAGTTATTATTCAACAATATTTTGCCCCATCCCTTCTTCATCTCTGCACAGGAAATTATCTTCCGACCTTATTGATGTTGGACTTGACAGTGAACTCATTTCAGTCAATACTATACGAATAGAAGTGACATAGTCCTGAAGAGCTGCTGTGCACTTATGATCTCTTCTCCAAGTGCCACCTCTGCCAGCAAGTTACTGTCTCTCCAGCCTCTGTCCCTGAAGGGGACACATAAAGAAGACCCTCAGTTTGAAACAGAGCAGCCACAAACAACCTTCAAATCTCTGAGCAAACCTAAATGCCAAAAGATTGTATAGCTATTTGTACATCGTAGTAGCTAATTTCATGTGCTGGGAACAGGATGGAAAACAGGGCAGAGGTCTCTTCTATTTTTGGATCTACTAGTCTATCTGGAAATTCTAGAGTTCTCTAAATCAAGTATTTAGTCAGGAACAGAGCTACATTTTTTTTCAGTAATAATTCTGACCCCAACTGTCACCCTTTGCTTGTGTCTAGGCAGACAAAAAATGAAAAGGTTGGTTTTATAGCTATTCTACACTTTCCCTATCTTAAACCTAAGTCTTCACATTTATGTTCTTGGATTCCTTAGGACAGCTTTCCAATTGGATCAAAGGTAGCCACTTCTAACAACCCAAGGAAGAGAACAGTAGTACATTAAGCTAATATAGCTATTGGAAAGTACAGTAAATTGAAAGGTCAGAGTAAAAACTAAATGAATTCCATGATCTGAATTATTTATTTATTTATTCATTCATTCATTCATTCATTCATTCATTATTTGCATAAGAATGCTTATTTAGAGCCCACTGGTAAATTTCCTGGTATAATAATACAGGATACTCAGCTAAACTTGAATTTCAGAAGAAAAACATTTTTGAAGTATGAATATGTCCTAAATACTGTTCATCTGAGGTTCAAATGTAAATGGGAGTGCTGAATTTATATGTGATGAATTGAAAAACTCTACTAGTATAATCCAGGCATTGAGTTGGATATTGAAGACATGATACTTAAAAAAATAATGGAAGAGCTTATGTGGGGCTGGTCCATGCTGTCACCATTGCTGCACGTTCATATGAATAACTTCCTAGTTTTCTGAAAATTAGATCATCTACCACCTCTGGCTCTTACAACCCCCCTCCCCCTGCTACATCTTCCACAGTGATCCCTAAACCTTTGGAGGCAGAAATTGATATAGTGTCTTATTCAGGGATAATCATTTTGTTGTGTCTTATTCTCTGCGTGTTGGCCAATTGTGGGTTTCTGCATTAATCACAATTGGCTGCATAAGGAAGCTTCTCTGGTCAGGTTTAAGAAATGAATTAATCTATGGGTTTAACAGTAAGTTATCAGGAGTCACTTTAATACTATATCTGTTTATTAGAATAATAGTATTAGGTTCTCTCCGATGGCCTGTGGCCTGTCCAGCTACATATTCCTAGGCCTGATATCAACATCAGGTATGAGTTCTGTCTTATGAAGCAGACCATAAATAGAATTAGAAAGTGATTGTTTACTCCCATAATATTCATGCCACTATTGTACCAGAGGACATATCTTGTCAGGCTAGTTCTTGTTGAAGCTAGCAGAATTCACAATTGGGTAAAGTTAATGATTAACTTTTTCCTCTGGTATCATGAACAGCACCTTCCAGAATAAAATGGTACAGATTATACAAATATACCCTTTGCTCAGATTTGCCTTGCTTCATTTATTGTTTGTATCTTATGTCTTTCATGTGGTTATATGTATATACATAGTATATATTATACACTGTTCATAGCCTAGTTTTATCAGCTGAAGCGATTCAGATCTGCGTGGGATCTCTTTCCAACATGGATTCAGCACAGAGCTGGGGTTGGCACTAAAACACAGTTCTCTAGCTTTTTTAAATCTGAACTGTTTCCTCAGCTTTTCTTTGTCTCAAAAACTTTCCTTTAAATCATTCACCACAACCATGTAAGTCTAGGATGAAAAAAATTAGAAAATATAAATATCAAAGTCAGCATCACACATAAGCTCACATCAGAGATCATATATGTTGACCATGCTCATCTTTCTTGTTCTTTTTTTCAAAATGCCATTCTCATTTGTCTTTTGTCTGATTCAACTTTGTGCTTCTTTGCCTTTAAAGATAGCCTCATACTGCTCCTTACCATGGTGTGTATATGTGCATGTGTGTGTGTGTGTGTGTGTGTGTGTGTGTGTAAATCCGTGAAAGTGCTTCATAAACAATGGAGCTGGGAAACGGGATTGTGCGAATACTGTTCTTTGCTGCCTCTTTGCTCAGTTATCTCTTCCTTGCTCATTTCTCTTTTCTCTATCAGATTGGTACTATTTTCTCCATGTTCCCAGAGCATTGAAATCGTGCCTTACTGAATCACACTGTAATTATCTTGTTTATAGGTCTGATTTTCCTGTCAACTTGAAATTTTAGGACTATGTGTTATATTTCTTTCTGGCCTCAGTACCCAGTAAGTCTCTACTGCATAGTAGGAGGTTAATAAACAGAAAGACATGAAGAGGGTACATGAGTGACTATTTAAACACATTCCTAGGGAGGGGCAAGGTTACCTTGAAAGCACTCAGTCTTGGTATGTAGGTGAGCTGTGGAGGCTCAGTAGCTGTACAATTAGCAGACCATTGGCTTATTGAAGATAGCGTCTCTGTTTTATTATTTACAAATTATTAAATCCACTTAGGTTCAGGGTCAATATAACAGTATTTTGGCAAAACAAAGTAATTAATGAAACAAAATTACATATAGGTGGGAAATGCAATTTTGCTTAAATTAAGACAGATGAAAAAACTGGAGTAAAGGGAGCACCAGATGGTATCAATACATTACTCTAATTTTCTATTCACATATTCAATTATAGTTTTAATACAAACTAATATGGGCAATTTAGCTCATGGAGTTCACATAAACTATCTGATTAAAAATTTCTACAACATCCACTTTATCCACCATCTCATACTGCAGAGCTACAGAGCTACAGCAAGTGAACTACAGGGCATTTCAGAGGAGGTGCTGGTTCCTGTGGGTGCTCAAGAGGGAGGAGCCATAGGGCTAGAAGTTAGTACTGTCTTCTGTAGCTCAAGAATGTGGTTGGCAGATGAAACACAGGCTACCCAGTTAATATGAATTTCAGATTAAGAATAATTAGGTACTATAGATAAGTCCCAAATAGTTGATGAAATACAAAATAATGTATTCTACTAGTTTACCAAATCTTTTCCTTTTTCTCTTTTAAATGGATCTATGAACCAAGGCCTCAGATTCACTGGGAAAGAAGCAGAGGTCTCTAAGAGGATCACATGCCCATTACCAGCAGGATCTAAAGGTATTTTGTGTTCAGCACTAAGCCCAGCCTTCCCAGAGTTGCCAAGAGAATCTGGGATAGAGAAGTGGGGCCAGGTTTTTAAACCTTGCTTTGCCACTGACAACTGACCAGACCAGGTCAGGCTCATCCTGGTTTTTATGGTGCTGGTGATTGAAACCAGGGCCACATGCTTGCTAGAGAAGCTTTCTATAATTGAACTACACCCATGGCCCACAGATCTCTGGGGTCCTAAAACCAATCCACCCGGGATAGCTAGGAAAAACTGTTCCTAACAAAATATTCCATAGAAAATACCCATCTCAGAGATGATGTAGGAATTAAATGTGATGATACACAGGTGGTCAGAACCTGGAGTCCCAACCTCCTGCTTTCTTTCCACAGCACATGAAGAAAATGCGTGTCACTCATGGCTGGGGTCTGAAACATGTCTTCATGAATGACAGGACCCAGGCTATTCATTGTCCCTACTGCCAACCTGCTTCCAGTACCACTGTTTGTCTACATTAGGGAAAATGAGTTCAAATAAAGGAATGTTTGTCAGAGGGTCAGAGAGAAGCCAGTGGCTAAGAGTCGAGGAGCTGTCTCAATTTGGGCAATCTTCAGGTGGTAAGCATTATTAAATGTGGGGTTGGGGTGCCTTAGAAGGAGCCCAAGAAGCACAAACCAGACAACCATAACTCCAAACACAAGGCTATTTATATAAAATCCCACTGGGCAAAATCAGTATTGAACTAGCTGAGGTCTTGCTTACCTCCCACTTTACCCCATCAAAACTTCAGGAAACAAATTTTGTCTGTGTCTGATCTATTCAGTAGGGAATATTGAAATATGAATCTGAAAATAGGAAGCCCTGATTAGTTTAAACAAACTCTTGATTTTTCCTGCCCTCAAAATTGTGTCTGATTGTTGTCATGTTGTGACATGCTTAATTCCTTAATGTTTAGCACTTTATAGCTTAGTTTTCATGAAGATAGTTGCAGGTAAATTTAGCTGGGAAATTTGTAGCTATTGTTTCAATGATGAGAAAATTATTTCCTTGCTTGATCACCTTTCTCTTTTCTTCTCATTTTATCCTAAACACATCCCACTTCACAGCTCACATAGCATCTTTCTGTTGATGCATCACAAACTGAACAGATTTTCCTGACTTCTTTGACCCACAGAATCTCAGGTTCAACATCCTGGTGATGTATCAATTTTGCCTGGTATATTGATTTATGTATGTGTGCTCTGGGGGTAAAGAATGATACTGTCAGTCTTCAGAGTACCAAAATCCCTGCTTTCAATACCACAAATATTCCAAAAAATAAAAATAAAAAGAGAAAGAACAAACTTCACTTTAAAATGACATAGCATAAATAAATTTATTATTATGTACTAAGTGAAAGAACATAGGCTCCTTGGACAAATGACTATCTCCAGGTGAAAAATATATTGCCACAATAATTGTTACAGATAAAAGTTAAGAATGTTAAAACCAGTGGAAAAGGGGGGTGGAGAGATGGCTCAGCAGTTAAGAGGACAGGCTACTCTTGCAGAAGACCCAGGTGGGTTTGACTACTAGTACCCACAGATTACCAGTATGCAGATGGTGGTTAACAACTGCCCATATCTCCATTTCCAGGGTAATCCAATGACACACATGTGTAGGCAATATACTCACACACATCAAACAAAAATAATAAATAAAATATTTATTAAAACTAGTGGGCAAAAGTGTGATGAAAAAAATGGTGTTGGGCTGGGCACATGGCACATGCCTTTAATCCTAGTGCTCCAGAGGCAGAGGAAGGCTGATCTCTGTGAGACTGAGGCCAGCCTGGTCTACATACTGAGTTCCAGTACAGCTAGGGCTACAGGGAGCTCCTGAATCAAAACAAAAGAACAAAAAGTACAGTCTTTATACAGTCTCTTCGTGTTTCCTTATAAGATGCCCGACAAACAAACAAAAAATTTTAAGTTTGCAGTGGAGAAACCTAACAGGTGTCACCTTAATGTATTAGTAGAAATTATTATGCATTATCTTGTCACAAATTGAAGAAACAAAATGTCACAGACTAGATGTCTCATAAACAACATAAATTTATATCTTGGACTCTAAAGCCTACATAGTCCAAGGTCAAATTGAAAACAAATATACTGAGGAAACTGAGGAACATTCCACAAATGTTTGTATAAAGGGTTGAATCACAAAAGACAAAGAAAGACTAGGAACTGTCTTGGCTTAAGGAAATCTAAGAGGACATCATACATAAAAGCAAGGTGTGATTCTGAATAGGGCCAGAAAATGTTTTCTTTTATCTATCTATCTATCTATCTATCTATCCATCTATCATCTATCTATCTATCTATCTATCTATCTATCATCATCTATCTAGGGCATTAGTGGGTCAACTGACAAAGTTTAACATGTAACGATACTTCATTGAAGTTAAGTTCCAGAATTTGATCATTGCACTGTGGTTGTGTTAGATGGCGTGCTTATTTTTAGGAAATAGAAATAGGAGTATCATTCAGTTACTCAAACAGTTCAAAGGAACAGATAGAAAGGCAGAGGATAGATGATCAGTAAGATAGATATGCTGATAAGGGAGAGAAAGAAGGAGAGAGGGAGAGACACAAACAAGGCAAAGACCATTTGCTTTGACATTTTTTATTTTTGTTTCTGATTTTTTGTATGAACTTGTTTTAATCATTCACTTAAACTGGATTTTTATTTGTATTTTTCTATCATCCAGGTTCAATAATTTATTTTACCCTATTTTAGAAGACATTTCTGTTTTCACAAAGGTTATCCTCTGAACATAATTGAACTGTAATTAGCAAACTCGCCTGAATAGAATTTAAAAATTAATATAAAAACCTTGTTCCATTTTCGTAACTTTAAAAAATGTATTGAGGCTGGGCGTGGTGGCGCATGCCTTTAATCCCAGCACTCGGGGGGCAGAGGCAGGCGGATCTCTGTGAGTTCAAGGCCAACCTGCTCTACACAGTGAGTTCCAGGCCAGCTAGGGCTACAGAGAGACCCTGTCTCAAAAAGAAAAAAAAAAAAAAAATGTATTGAGAAACTAGGGTAGCATTTATGTAGAAATTCTGAATACTGTTGTTGTTTTTTTTCTTTTCTCTAAACACAAAATTATTTCAAAGTTTAAAAGTGGAGACAAATCCTTTGACATAATATATGTATAATTATATGTTCTTATATTACCTATTTTTAAAGACTTTTAAAACTTTTATTTATTGATTGATTGCTTTTATACGTGTAGAAGTATTTTGCCTGTATGTTATGTAAGTGCACTCATTATGCAAAGCCTGCAGAGGTCAGAAATAGGGCGTTCTGGAACTGGAGTTACAGATGTTTGTTAGTGGCCATGTGGGTTAGTGGCCCAGGTCCTCTACAAGAGCAGCCAGTGTTCTTATCTGTGGAGCCATCTCTCCAGCCCCGTAAAGATTACTTTAAAAGAACATTTATATGTTCCAAATTTCTAAAAATTTGTTTGAAAATTGATTTTAAATAAATCTCAGTTTCTCATGGTTTCTGAATTTCTGGGAATTTTACTTTTCTATCATTAAAACATTCTTCTAGGCCATTGTTTAGTTTCATTGTTGTTGCTGTTATAAAATACCCTGACAAAAAGCAACTCGGGGGAGAAGGGGTTTATTTAGCTCATGGTTCCAGTCTGTAGCATATCATGGTGGGGAAGTCAAGGTAGCTGGAACTCAAAACAGCTGATCACCTCATACCCACAGTCAAGAGCAGAAATTAAACATGCGGGCTTCGTGCCTAACTGGCTTGACTCTTGTGTAGTCCAGGGCCCCAAAGCAGGGAATGGTGCCACCCTCCCTACAGGATGGACCTTCCCACATCAATAAAGGCAGTGAAGGCAATCTCCCACAGACATACCACATGCCAACCTGATCTAGGCCACCCTTCATTGAAACTTTCTTCCCAGGTGATTCTGGGTTGTGCCAAGTTGATGAAGTAACCAGCACAGCCATTGACTTCCTTGGTGAGTAACTGGAATTCAAAGTGAAATGAAATGGCCATAGTTTAAGATGAGCTCCATGTGCAGTAGCATCACTTACCTGCTCTTGTGAAAGGATCTCATTGCTCCCTCACCAAGCTGGCACACCCTCTGAAGGAATCTTCACATGTTGTGGTTTTTCTTTTTCAGACCTCCATTCTCTCCACTTGAGAACTAGAAAGTTAGGTTTTTATGTTGTCTCCACAGGGCCCGGCACAGTCTCTAAAACATGCATTGCTGAAAATAATTTATTATGAGCTCACATTTCTGGGCCTCTATTTAAATATATGTATCTTCTTAAATACTGACAGAGCTCTTCCTTGAAGAAGAAGCACTAGCATGTGTGGAATGCCTGCCATGCCGGACACTGCCAAGCTGCCATCTTGCTCCATCTTTAGCATCACCATGGATACCTAGTTACACCCACTTGGCAGACGAGCAATTGACAACCACAGAAGTGAGGAACTGACTGAAGCTCATGGGAGGTCACAAAGCTCAATTTGCTCAGACCATTCTAATACCAAAACCCATATGTTTCGCCTCCATCACACTTACAAGTACTGTTTTAATCAATTATTCCATTTCAAAACTAAAATAAACAACCGATTGAACTAGCATCCCTTGCATAGACGATCCTCACAGATGCTTTCTGCTGGCTCCCCTCAAGATATCTGGGGTGAGAAGAATGGAAAATAAAAGCATGGATGTGGAAAATGAAGGTGGATCCTCAGCATTCCCACACACCAGATAGAAGAACTAGCCTCCACGCATCCTCAACCCTTCTTATAATCCTGAATAAATAATATCTTGAGAGGTTCTTTTAGCCTCTTAAAGAAATCTGTGATTAACTGGTATTGCTATTCTTTCTAGCATTCAAATTGCAGCAAGAAAGATATATTTGAGCTACTGCCTCAGTCAGTAGTGTTCACAGCCACTTTGAACTATGGAATGAGCAATTACTCATTTTTGCTGTCATTGTGTATGTGTTCCATGTTCTATCATTGAGGGGAAGTGAGAGGAAAATCCAAAGTCCTGAGAGGCACCATGTCCCAGATTTATATTAGGTATCATTGGTCAGCACAGTTGGTTTATCCAGAAATAATGATAATCCAGGCCACTGCTTTCCCGCAACACATACTACCTGCTTGTCACCGAGTAACAGAAATAGAAGCTGTAATTCTGGGAAGCACATGCACCAAGAACCGCTAGCTTCTGTGGATGCAGGTTTAGCTTGCTTAGCCCCTTGCTTCCTTCTGACACAGTCACCTACTGAGAGAGGCAAACGCTCAGCACCAGGAAGAGGAAGAAAGTGTGGGAAGACAGATAAAAGAAAACAGCTAATAGCTAACAGATGGTGACCTGCCTAAAAAGAAGAGCTTGGTCAAAGACCAAACCAAACCTACATGGCACATGGTAATTAAAAGTACCAGACTGGTGGAACGAACTTTCTTGGATGTCTAACAGCCATACTTTGAGGTCTATACTAATTTGGTGAGAAGGATATAAAGAACAGTGTTTGCTCCTTGACCTCCTAGGTCGACTGAGTTCTGGGGGACTATGAACATCTCTCAAAATGTCCTGTAACTGTGGTGAGTCACCTGTGCTCTTGATCAAGGAGGCTGTGGAGACCCCACCACATGGATTTGAACTGGTGTCCAGTCCACAAAGAGGAGGGTCAACACAGAGGAAGCACTTCCTCCATCCTTCCAAGCAAAGCCAGCCATGGTCGAGCAGGACCTTTGACTTCTCTTCACATAGATGGAACTGGTAAAAAATAAAAAAAATAAAAAAAAGGAGCCAAGGGCTCCTCCCAAGCCCATGTGACCCCTGAGGAACAGATCCTCAAATGACCTTAAGAATAAAAATAACTTGGTTTACCTGGGCCAACTGCATGATCTTAAACACCAAAAAGGAAAGTATAATAAAAAATTAAAGGGGGTCAATATAATTCTTTAAGAGTCCATGTGTATAGCTAAAGGCTACATAACAAGACACAATGGCAGACAAGAGATTCCTTCCTTTGAGTTGTTGGCCAGAGTGGCCCAAGTGACTCCTAGACAGTAAGCCAACATAGAACTGGGAAAATGAACAGCAGACCCCAGTCTTATCTAAAGGAATATTGACAACTGATTGCTGCTAGATGAGGAAGAGCTGATCTTCCTAAAACAAGGAACTCTAGATAGGCTGACTAGATTCAGTGGATGGACAAGCACTGGGGAATGGCTGGAGGGACTGGCAACATAGTAGACAGTAACAGGGATGACAGAGTATATGGGCTCCAGTGTGTGGGGGGAGGCTATGGGAGGGTGCCATTTGGGATGTGGGTATATAGATGAGTAAGATTGTTCAGGATGTTCTGTACAAAATACAAACAAAAAAATCAACAAATAAATGAGTTATATTTGAGGAAGAAGCATAAAAATTTGATTCATGTTAATTAGTAGAGGTGAAAAACTGACATCATTGAAATCTACCTGATGACTTTATGTCTATGCTTAGTTGCCAAGGAGCTCAGAAAGTAACCTACTGTGACTAGTAATAATCAGATACATAGACATTAGAGACACATGTGCAAACATCTAAGTGTTAGTAGCATTAAAAATGATTTTTTTCTGTATGAAACTGTGTATTTTAATAATGAAATGGAGATCTTTTTTAAAGGTTAAAACCTCATTCAATTTTATGTCTTATAGGGTTTATACTGAGTTCGATATTGTATAACTGTATTAATTCAACTGTGAACCTAAAAATTTACAGCCAATTTTGAAAGAGATGCATCTTTGATCTGGAAATTGTTATTGAATGTGTTAATGCTGTAATGAAATGCTTCTTTTGATCATGTGGTTATTAAATAAATAATTTTAAAAAAATAAAAAAAAAAGAGCTTGAGTCTCAATCAAGATGGTGACTCATGCCTGTGATCCTAGCACTCGGGGCAGAAGTAGAAGGATCTATCTCAAATTTGAATTCAGCTTGGGCAACATAGTACAACTCTGTTTCAAACACTCAAAATAACAAGGAGGTGGAGGACATGGTGAAGAAGAGGAATAGGCAAAGGAGGAGGAGAAGGAGGAGGAGGAGGAGGAGGCGGAGGAGGAGGAGGAGGAGGGACTCGGCTTGAGGATGGTGAGGGCGGGGGGCCTGGGCCCCTCCGGGGC